>NW_024746064.1:0-19240 GCF_018991925.1 Homarus americanus
AGACAGAATTCAAGATGGCCGACAAATTTATTGAAAATGTGTAAAAAATTACGGTAATTATGTATAACTATTCACAGAATGCTAAAATTATTAAGTAACCAATTAAAATATAATCTATAAAATAAAATTACATTTATATTATTAAATTAATTCTGTACATGTAATTAAGATCAACTGATAATTAAAATTCACATTTATCGTTTTTCTTAGAAACTGTTTCACAAAACTTTTCATTGTTTAAAGACTAACCTAAGCAGACAAAAAAGGTGGCACGCTAGAAGATGACTACAAATCCATTCACATTATGACAAACACGACAGCACGTAGTTTTGACGGCGAGATGTACAACAATAACAACAGATTGTTGGCATGTGTAGAAAGTATTATACCAGCACAGTTGGTATAACCTGAGGGTGACTCCATAGTCACTGATGGGTCACGTCTCGCATATCATGAGGCCAGGGAATTTACCTTCAAGAACTATGCAGAAACACCTTGAAGGGAATGTCAACAATTATGCTAGTTAGCACATGGGAACAGATGTTGTTTTTGATAATTACAGACCAATAATATCATTCACTAAACTAGCAAGACGGAGAGAAGCAAAATAAATTAATAAAGAGGTTTTGTACCCACTCCTGGCAGACAGTTTAAAGAAAGTAGCGAAGAAAAATTTAGGTTTTGCTTCCAGAGACGAATCAGCTGACTCTAACTCAGATGATGACTCCACCTCTGTTCCTTGTGACCTGAGGAGGCAGACACTCGACTGTGTGTGTTCATAACCCAAATGTGTCTAGAACAATGATGTAAAGCTTCTGCCATTTATCATGATACAGATACTGTAGTGAGGAGCAACTGTGTTCCATAAACTTTACGAGGAAGGTTGCTTTTATACCACCTGGAACACGCAGATGGTTACCTATTGAGTTGAGAGGCTTGGGTAAGAACGATACAAAGGTCTACTATTCTTCCATGCGTTTAGTGGCTGTGACAAAGTGATAGGATTCAAAAGCAAAGGCAAGAAGACATTTTCTCAAACAGAATAAATTTCTCGTATTTCCTGTATTTGTACTCCTCAGCAATTGCCCGACTAAACAAATATTTAAAAGCACATTTACAACTCTCCAAAAATGTACTGTCTTAGCATACGATAAAGCTAAAACAAACTGAAGTTGACTAAGTTGACAAAGTTGACAATTTACACATATGGTGCAATCCCTCCAACAGAGCATTCCCATAAGCAGCACAACCCTCCAGCGGTACACCAAGCAGGCTGTGTATAGGGTCTAGCCCTCAAACCCACTACACCATTGTCATCTTCAGGTGAATGAGGCTGGAAAAAGGATCTGATAGCACTTGGTGTATTAACTGGACTAAGTAAAGCCTCTATGGAACTCGAAAGATATGGCTGGGGAAGTGTGTATATTAGTCGGTATGCCATCAAGGTGTGTAATGTATATCACGATTAACACACCTACACTTTACTGGTAGCTGTATATGAAGTATATTTCTACTAAATACGATATGTACAGCCCCTTTCTCTTGTAACAATTATGCAGTGAGTTGTTTTGTAAGTACATGTAGTTTAAATGTTGAAATGTTTTACTTTCATCAGTATAAACATAAATTTGACTTATATTCTAGTATTCCCGTCTATGCTTTGGCGGCCATTTTAAATTTTAGCAGCCATTTTGATATCGTTATAGTTTTATTTATTTTTTTATGATTTTCCATATGTTTACACTAACCTAACGTAACCTAACCACTGTATAAGTAGTCACCCTTAGTTCCTTTACTTATAACATACTTAACATTTCAGAGTGTCTTGTGTGCACTTTTGGAAGGGTAGTCAATTAAAGGGCATAGTGGGCGACACATCACGGACATATTGTAATCACTTCATAGACATATTGTAATAATAAACAGTTTTATATATTAATTGTCAATTTTTGTTTGTTTGCTACTGCAGATGTAAACTTGGAAAATTAAACATCAATACAGCTTAAAATGAACAAATAGAACAGGAACTAAAGATGCCGACTGCTGGACCCGGAGCTGCGAAGACTTGCCTCTTCTGCTGCATGTTTGAGCAGTCTGCAACTTCGTTGTGATAGGACACTCAATCCTAGTGATTGTACTTACCCAACATAGTGACGGTGCAATTACCATCACAGATTGTACGGAAAATTCCAACTTCTGGAAAACAAATATTTGGGCTCCCCAAATTTTGACTACTACCCGTGCGTCTACGTCCTGGATTGGCCAATCAGTGGTGCCCCACGGTGGCGTGATACATGCACGTTTACTGCGGTGCTCTGATTGGCTAACCGAACGTGGCGTGGTAGGTAGACTGTCTCTACTCTCTAAGTCCTCTTCTTTCCTTTTTTCATCCCCCTCATGCACTCCGTTCCTTGAACGGGAGGCGGGACTTAGCGATACGGTCGATCCGGCAAGGGAACCTGTGATAGTGCAGGGCACCCCTTGTCCGGGGGTTACCGGTAGGTGGCAACTTTCTTAGACATAACTATAGTCACAGGTAACCTGGGTGCAGAACCCTACGAGCCCGACGCCCGTCCAAGAGGGGGGGGGGGCGGGGTCACTGCTCCCAAGCAGGAGCCCTGTGTTATAGGTAGGATTAGAATGTAATCAAGGAAGATGACTACAAGCATTAGAATAAAACATAGAGATAAGGGACACTCTATTGGAAGAGGAAAAGTGGCAGAAATCACTTACAACAAATTGCAAGTCCCACTAACAAGAATATTTAGCACCAACGAAGGTTTCAAAGTAATCTGTAAAGATGACTTTGATTCAGACAAAATCCTTTCAAAAGAAGCCAGAGATGTATTTTACAATGAAGGCCTTGTTGTTGTCATGCCACCAAATCAAAAAGCAAAAAGATCAGTTTTCGTTCGTCAAGTCGACCAAGAGATCGGGAGGAAGACATCTGAAGACCTGAAAGATGAACTGGAACGCCAAAACAGGTGGATGAAGATCGAAGAAGCCATTAAGATAAAAGACTACACTCATGTTTTTAAGATTACCTTTGAAGAAGTTTCAATGGCTGAAAAAGTTTTACAACAGGGCTTTCTAATATTTAACATGTCAGTAACACCTCATCAAATAAAGAAGGAACATTCATCAGTCTGCAAACTTGCTTCTCCTGCTACAAATATGAAGAACACACAACGAGAGACTGTCCAGAAAAAGAAAAAAAGTACTGCTCAGATTGTGCAGGCGACGACCATACCTACACTGAATGTAAGAACACACATGTTGGCTGTCTCAACTGTAAGAGAAACGGGAATGCATACATAGGACACAGGACGTTAGCAATGGCATGCCCAATAAAAAAACACATGATAAAGTACAAGGAACAAGAAACAAGGAAAAAGGAACAAGACAAGAAGGATACGACATACGTCGAAATAGCCAAGAGAGCGGTCCAAGAGGCTCACAGACCAGAATCCACCATATTAAACCTAAGTGAGCCAATACATGACAAGGTAATGATTAGTATGATCCATGCACATTTGCACAATATCATTGCACCCGGATCATACAATGAGGAATTAAGGAAAATGTTTAAATTGAATAACCTACCAGAGATGATATTTCCAGAGAATCCACAATCCGAAAAACTATTTCAGGCAACATACGCAAGCGAACTGAGAGAAAGACTACAGTTAGACAAACAAAGGTTTGAGCAAGGAGCAACAGCTGATACACAAGGAACACAAGCGACTGATAGAGATCCCAGACAAATGACTAGAAGTGACAAAGAGAAGATAGAAATAACAAAAGGACAGACTATAAGACAAAGGAGTAGGAGGAGAGAAGATAAGATGGAAACTGATCACAATATACAACCTGAATCTGCTGAAGATATTGGATTAAAAGTGATCACTACAACAAAACATGGAATCCCAACATCGAGACCAACAGGAGGGACAATAGTAAAAAACTGTGAAGGAGGGATATACAAGTGGACATATCAAGAAAAATCCCTAAGTGAAGATTACTTCTGGTCACTAATCACTACGGACAAACTAAAGATTACGACCAATGACTTTAAAATAGTAGACCCGTCAGAGTTTAGAAGAGTCAGAAGCGGGAAACAGGACGATATGTCTCCACTCCAACAGTCGCAATCCAAGTATAAACAGAATCCAAGTATAAGAAATAATGGACAATAGACAAACAGTAAGAACTTTAAGAATAATACGACACAACGTAAGAAACTGGAAGACCGAGAGAATTAACCTAAGTAATATATATCAAGAAATTGACCCTGACATTATACTAATAAACAGTCACGGTGAGACAGAAAACAACAACATAAAACTCTTTAACTATTATGTAAACCAAAGAAATAAATCGGGCGAGAAAAATGACGGAGTAGCTATAGCGGTTAAAAAAAACTTAAAATTTAAACTAATTGATGACTTCCAGGATGAATTTCTAGCAATAAAAATAAATACAACTCAAGGAGACGTAATTATTGCTACTACTTATCTGCCACCGAGACGACCCTACTTACCTATAGAAGACCTATTAAAATTGGCTAACAATAGTCATCCGATGTACATCTTAGGAGACTTTAACGCCAGACATAGGATTTTTGACAATACAAATAATAACGTCGTGGGAAACGCCCTTAATCAATTAATAAATCTAGGGAAAATCAATCATCTGGGTCCTAACTTTCCAACCTGGAGAAATCACAATACACAATCGACACCAGACAAAATTTTTACCAACAACAAAGCCTTTTTCAATTACCATATAATACAGGGACCTCTTACAGGCAGTGACCATCTGCCAATTATACTAACACTGTCAACAAGCCCCATACAGATACCAATAAAAAAGAGACTGAAAATGAGTAAAACAGACTGGGACAGCTTCAAAGACGACTTAGGTAATCACCACTCGATTAACCTACAAGGGAAAACAACAGAAGACATAGACTCAGAAATGGACAGACTGCACTCAGCAATAAAAACATCTATAACCAAACACACTCCTACTTCACACTTTAGAACATTACCCAACAACAGACTACCAGAAGAAGTTAAATTAATCCAGACCCATTACAATGAAATAAACAGGTATATGGAAAGACACGGCACGTAACAGATGGCTATATACGACACAGACAGCACTACAGATAAAATTAAGAGACGCATGTAAGGAAGCAAACAATAAAAAATGGAATGATATTATAATGGCGGCTGACATGACTAAAGACACAAAAACATTTTGGACTTCCATAAACAAGATGATGGGGCACAACAAGCAAAAAACACCATACATTAAAGACCAAAATGGAACAAAACTGCACGAGGAAAATGAACAAGAGTCAGCATTCAAAAGG
Source organism: Homarus americanus (assembly GCF_018991925.1). Taxonomy (NCBI): domain Eukaryota; kingdom Metazoa; phylum Arthropoda; class Malacostraca; order Decapoda; family Nephropidae; genus Homarus; species Homarus americanus. The sequence continues at coordinate 5,378 of NW_024746064.1, forward strand.
GAATGGGTAAAAGTTTTTAAAATATCAGATGAGGAAAATGAAGATTTTGATAGTGAACACGAAGAAAGGATAGAAGACGAAATGGGAAGACATATACATAGAATCACCCCAAGGCAATATATAGACTATAACTTATTACCTAATAATCAAATAATAACCATGGGAGAAATGATGCACTGTCTGAGGAAGTTTAAGGAAAAAGCCCCTGGGCTCACAGGTATTACACGAAATATGATCATGAATCTACCTGAAAACATTTTAAAAACACTATTAAACATTTATAACGCATGCTTAATAACTGGTTACTTTCCAGACAAACTAAAATATGCTAAAATGATATTTATTCCTAAGGAGGGTAAGGACAATAAGGAAATATTAAACTACAGGCCAATATCTTTATTATAAATTACCGGGAAACTATTGGAAAAAATTTTAAATTCAAGACTTATAGCCTTTTTAACACAACATGGGAAAACTAACAACAGACAACTAGGATTTATGCCCAATAGAAATACCCTAACTGCAATAGCTATAATAACGGAAATAATTGCAATAGAAAAAAGCAAGGGTAACCAGATCAATATAATTTTAAGGGATGTTTCTAAGGCTTTTGATAAAGTTTGGCATTTAGGCTTAAAATATAAAATATTAAAACTGGGACTTAACGAATACTTGCTAAGAATATTGTGTAACTATTTAGATGATAGGAGAGCACAAATTCAAATTGGAAACTTTATGGGAACTATGTTTAATCTTGAGAGTGGAGTACCTCAAGGAGGATGCCTTTCTCCAACACTATATACAATTTATACTTCAGACACACCTCAACCTACCCCCTTTAGCGAATATGTAATGTTTGCTGATGATATTACTCAAATAGTATCATACCCAGGAAAATCAACCCAATTTATGGCACTCTACACGGTAAGAGCGATAAAAAACATAAATGATTTTGAGAAAAAATGGAAAATCAGGACAAATAAGAACAAATTCAAGATAATACCAATAGCCAAGATTAAAACAAGTCCAGTAATAGTCGACCAGGAACTATACCCATACGACACTGAAGGCAGGATGCTTGGATTAAAACTAACAAAAAGAGGATATATAACATACTTAAAAGATAAAGAACGACAGGCAAGAATAAGATTATCAAAAATAAAACGCTTTAAGAACCTTAGCATTAATAACAAAAGAAAGATTTATATTGCCCTTGTCAAATCAATTATGGACTACCCACCCATCCCATTGAACACCCTTAGTAAAACGTGCATTAAAAGGTTACAAACAGTACAAAATATAGCCCTCAGATTTATATATAACATAAAATATACAGACCACATCAATAATGAACAGCTACACAAGAGAGCAAACCTCTTAGCAATCAATGTAGATATACACAACAAAGCTGTAAATATTTGGAAAAAAGTGACTGAACTTAACACAGAAACATATCAAAACTGGATAAATAATATAGACAACGAAGAATTCCAAGAACACAGTTGGTTTAAATCAGCCAGGAAGAAAGTAATTGAACCATCTCCTGCCCCAATATACATATAAAACATTAATAGAGAGAATAAAAGATGAGAGTGACCTACCAGCTCCACAAGAACCTGGCAGGCCTCTCCATACAGTGTACCTTTATGTCTTCAGTCTTTCCTTATTTTCTTTCAGTTCCGGCACTCCAGATTTACTCAATATCCCCATTCACTGTCTTATTGTTCGCTCTAACTTTTTTATGTTCTCTCTCTCTCTCTCTCTCAAATAAAGGCCATCAGTGCAAATACTTTAGTTTCAACCAAATCTCTTTCTTTCCTCTACTTTTTCATCAGTCTTTAGGATATACAAACCCACAATAAGCTCTGTCTAATACCTTTTTTTTTAACTTTCGTAATAGTAACCTTGGATTGATATTATTATTCCACTGTGTCCCAAACTTATTATTCACCAACAACAACACTAAACATTCTTATACTCCCAGACACTTTTCGTAACTTCCTACTAAACTCTCCCAGTGTCCTTCAAGCCATTCAGAAAACTTTATTATTACTTCAGTTATTCTTGTCTCTTATCATTCTAATAAAACCTAATCACCTTCAAACAGCCTAGTTGTTATTTCCTCTTTTGTGTTTGGGGTTCAGTAACACACCCTAAGAGTTAACTGCTACATTGGAGGGCAGTGGGGTCCTATACGCCCATATATATAGTTATATTGGTTCTCCACGCCCCATTCTAAGCCATTAATATCAGCACGGGTTTATTTTATTCAACATATTCTTCTGTTGTAAAGGTAGAACAACTCCTAGTGATCTACATACTGTATAAACATTGCTGGTATCAAGTGGATGTTCCCTGTATGCTCTCACTAAATTTATCCAACATTATAGTTGTACATACCTAAATAATTTGCCATAATCGATGTTTAAGTAGAAAAATTATCCTCTTATTACTGAAGACTCTCTCGTTACTTTTCTTCTTAGTCATAACCTAAGATACTCGTTTATTCAACATATATTTTAATGAACACGTAACTGTTTGGGGTGTTTAAATGTCTTATCGTTGACAGAGGAAAACCCAAAACCTAATCATGAAGACACTTCCTCCGACTTCAGCTCAAGTGTCAAGCTCTCGAGGATTTGCCGAGTGCTCATGACGTTAAGAATTTATGAGTCCCTGGTCGAACATAACTTACGAAATATTGCTTAGTTGTACAGATTTGATGTTTATAAAATTTACATTCTTCTGCTTGTTAGGACTGAGAGAGTGCTGTTGATAGAGAAAACACGCAGTCATGTCTTTACGATTTTGTTTTAGACAAACAGAGAGACAGACAGACAAACAGAGATAGATAGATAGATAGATAGATAGATAGATAGATAGATAGATAGATAGATAGATAGATAGGGATCCCACCACTGGTTGAATAAGTTTAGGAAATCCTTCGTCTCAGAGAATAAGAATAAGTGACGGAAAATTTAAATTAATGTCGTAATACCTCCTCCGATATTTAGTTATAAAAACACTAGAGTTTACATTTGTTTTATTTACATGCACCCTTACTCATTTCAGTTAGAAGACTCCCTCAAGCTCAGTGGTTCTCAACCTTGTTTACCCCATGCACCCCTTTCACCATATGTCAGAATGTCATTCCTCCCTCCTTTCCAAGATTGTCTGCCTCAAAAAGTGCATTCCAAATAATATGCATATAATACTGAAAATCCTTTATTTTTTCCATATTAGTACATATACATTTACAATTTTACATGGATTATTTTTATAGTGGAGTTTTACAAATTAAATGCCAATTGAAAATGTTGATGGATTTATAAAACTTGAATAAAAGAAAATAGTTTTTTATATTTATAATGAATTACTTAACAGACCAAACTGAAGCATAATGCAATAAACAAAAAGTTCAATAGAATACCAGGATATTGTAAATTTGTAATTAATTTTATTCAGATGAAGATTACAGTCAATGAGAAACCTGTGATTGTTTTTTCTTCGCCAATTCTGGGATACGCGGAGGAGTGCTTGAAAGGGCACAACGCAGGTCATTTTCTACCTCTAATCTACTACGTTGCTTCGTTTTAATTTGCAACTGAGTTGAAAAGCCTGACTCACAAAGATATGTCGACACAAACGGAAGCAATGCACGGATAGCTCTTTCTGCCACTTTTGGGTAGGAATCGCACATCAAGGGCCAAAATTCTGTGATTGATTTCTCATCGAACATATCTCTTGCTCCTGAATCAGTTTCCCCCCCCTGAAAACCTGAATTCCCCCCCTGGGGGGAATTCCCCCCTGGTTGAGAACCCCTGCTCAAGCTCTTCAGGTGAGGTACGAGATGCCAATAAGCAACAAGTGTTCCCTCTTTGGGTTCTTATGCTCAGGCGCTGAAACAAGTAGCTCGATGCTCCGGTGGTTTCAGTGAGTTAGGAACCCAACTAATTGTGGAACTTCAGAGCCTTGTTGCTCCAGGCTCCCATAGTCTGTGATGCTCCTGAGGCCAAAGAATATTGAGGACTAAGGTGTTCATTAAAGCTTGCTGCCGGGTTCCTACTGTAGACTATATTCTGTATATAAATGTAAATGTAAGTATTTTGCGTACGTGTGATGTCTTTATAATGGAGAAATAGCTATTCTTAACTTGTTATTTATCGTAGAACTTTAAAACTTGTTAATGATCCAATAATAAAAAAAATCTCTATTCACATGATACGCCTTCCTTCATGATAAAAGTAAGACCGAACATCAGAATTGTTTTCCATCTGACCTCGAGGAACAAAATGAAAAATTCACTGACCCCCCCCCCCAAAAAAAAAGACTTCAAAAGTTAGGAAAAAATAACGAGAAAAGTGGAGTTATCGCCCTGATTGGCTAGCCTCTGGCAACCCGTTGTAGTTGTTAAATGGCGAGGACTTTTATCAATGTTGTTGCAGATGACTGACGGAAAAAAGTAAACAAAATACAAAAAAAAAAATCCCAGTGTGTGGATGGTGTACTGACCTTGAGAAAAATAATACCACACAAAACACATGCGACTCAAAAATCTTATTGCAAGTATGACTAACACACACACACACACACACACACACACACACACACACACACGGGACACAAGATACACAATACACAGTGGTCAGCCAGAACTCCACTTTGTTATCATTATGGCGGCGTCTCCTGTCGTGAGCCCTTATTAACGGCCCCACACTGACATGAAGAGTCCTCCTCCTCCTTTACTTCTTCTTCTTCTTCGTCCTCCTGTTCCTCTTCCTCCACCTTCTCTTCGCTTGTTATAGTACTTCCCTCCATTCGCTTCTCTTCCTCCCCCTCCCCCTCATGTATACCTTATAATACCCTACTCCTCTTCATGTATTATCCTATTCTCCCTCTTCTTTTTCCTGCAATTCCTTCCTTCTCCTTTTCTTCGTTTCCTTGTTGTTTACTCTTCCTTTTTATTCTTTGCTGCAAGTAGACTTCTTTTTCCTCCTCATCTTCTCTTCCTTGTTGTGTCCTCCCCCTTCCTCCTCTTTTTCTCTACTTATCACCGTTTAAAGTCTTTCCTCCTCTAACCATAGGAAAGTCCACCTTTAATACTTTATCTATTCTTCCCTCCTCCTCCTCCTCCTCCTCCTCTTCCTCTTCCTCCTCGCCTTTACTCCATTACTGTTTTTTGAGTGCTTATTTTATGTCCTCGTAACTGTACTGAAGAAATGGATTTTATCTCACCGCCATCGTCACCGTATTAAGTCGCCTCGTTCATTGCCAATTTACAAGTTCGTCTTCGCCGTCAGAGTACAGAGTCTTCTCACTTCATCCCCATCATCCTTATCATCCTTGCTACTGTAAGGGGAGTTATTCCTCTCCTCGTACATCGTTGCCAACATAGAACAAGTCGCCAAGTGTAGGTCACCTTCTCTATCGTCCTCCCCAGCAGTACACCAAGTCTCATTGTTATTCTTCCCTTCAACAGTTAAGTGTCATCCTTCTTGTCACTGAAAATAGACTGGTCCTCCTCCTCATCATCTTCCGCTTCCTCCCCCTCCTCCCTCAGGTCCCCCTTCGTCGTCTCGAGTCGAGTGGGTCCTTCTGTTGGGATGTCCTTTTCAACGTCCCTGGCTGGAGAGGCTTTAACAGCTCCGCTAATTGTCTCTAACTCACTCATGTCCCCGTCGACAGCTCAACGTCTTAGTCCAAACTGAATAAAACTTTTCACCGGTGTAAAGTGTTTGTGTCCTGAAGGGGGAGGACTGCCCGCGTCTGAGTGGAGGCTCCAAAAGTCACATGAATAAATTGCCTGTGACGAAATTTCCCCCACGAAACATATGACGTGGTCTGGAGAGTCAAAAGATGTTGTTGACGAACGCATGTTGCTCCCCCGGTTGATAAAACTCTCGTCAGCAAAGTCACTCTGGTATATTTTGCATTTCTAAGAGCATCATCATACTCAACATAACAAAAAATAAACATACATCTTAAACGTCATTAGACAGAGAAGTAAAAAAAGGAAAGAAATTATCTGAGGAAATTAGAGAGAAGAAAAACAGTGATAGTAAGAAGGAGAATGTTATCTGGAACTATTTTGAAATGACTAAAAGTTCACTCGTGTTTTGGAATACTGCGAAAATGATATATGAGTGTAGTTAGTGGAGTTTGCATGTGTTTCTACCACCAACGTCAGTCTCGTGCATTTATTTACACCTATGAACAATGTCTAGGAATTTATTACGCAAAGGAATATATGATCTGAAGCTGACCACGTACCAGTGTTGAAGAGTCTTTTTAAATGTAGATTCCTATGTGTTTCATTAGTAGGTAGACTTAACTTAATCACATCTGTCCTTCACCGTCACATCGTGGTCGGGGTTATGTTGTCTAGGTTCACCAAGTACCCACCACACCCCTGGACTTAACGAGTATGTGGACGCTGATGTAGAGCACCGGTATTACCTCCCTACCTCTCCTCCCACCGCCCCCAAGGAGGCACTAGAGGCGCGCAGACTGCCTTTTCCACTCCTTTTTACGTCGCGACAGGCGCTTGGAGGAGCACCACACGAGAAGGTGTCAATACTTTCGAGTTATCCCGATTGCATAACGAGGCAGACAAGAGCCAACGCCGGCAAAACGCTGCCGCCGCCCCTCCCGCACTACATGTAGCCCCCCCCACGTGTGCAACATCTGTGAACGACCCCCGCCTGTCCCGTATCAGCCTCTTTAGTCACCTCAGAACTCACCAACGTACGTGACATTCTTAATAACTCATACCAATGTATTATAGCTCGATTATCGTCATACTCGATTACGAGTGACGGCAAAGTAGTAGTAGCAGCAGTGAAAAATCAGTACTTACATTCAACGTTGAGGTTGACGGTGTTGCTCTGGCCGTCACCCTCCAGGTTGCTGCCCACACAGGTGTACAAACCCCTCATGGACGCCGTCACGTTACGTAGCCGAAGCGTCGTGTTGCTCACCTGCGCTCCCCACTGAAGTCGTCGCAATGGCCGACCCTGGAGGAAAGAATCAAACACGGTGTCACTCAGGAGAATTTTGGTGCAGAGTTTGTCTGTCCATAAAGGAAATCATACGATAAATGTTTAGTTTACATAAACTGTTTCATCAGTAAATACTAATAAATAGAAAAAACAATAATAACACTCCTCATTCCTTTTGAACCTCTCAGGAGACTGAAAAAAGTTCCTATAATAAACTTGAAAGTAAAAAAACAAACATATTTCTTCCAATTACCAATTTAACATGGTATTTCCTCTTAGTCTTGCTTATGAAATAAAAAAGAATGAATGTTTAACAGCTAAGCTGAGTTTTGATGAGATAGATTTAATAACCAGACCACAGACAGGATGGATGATGTCATACAGCCGAGTCACTGCAAAATATTTTATAAGTCTATTTATGTATGTTGACATTAAAGTTCCTCTACCCGGATATTTAACAGGAGAATGTTTTTATAATGACAACAGGATGACGAGTATAATGACCCTATGATTAAACAGGATTATACACGGGTACTTTATTAATTGGTCCATGGGGTGAGAATAATGAAGGGTCTATAATTAAACAGGACTGTGGCAGGGCACTGTGGCAGCTGGTCCATGAGATGGGGAGAGTGGTGGCTCCATGATTAGATCTCAGTAGGTGGGAGAGGTGTAATAGGATAGTGGAGGACTAAGGAGACAAAACATCCAGGTGAGGGTTTATAATCTTTCTGGGGCGTTCACTAATAGGGTTATGGGTTTCAGAGAGACAGACAGGTGAGGTCAGCATTAAGAAGAGAGAGAGAGAGAGAGAGAGAGAGAGATAAATGCATTTTTCTAGAACAGTATTACCACAAAAATAATAGTTTTCAAAAAAAATATTCCCTTGGAGGAAATTATATTAACCAAGACCACTTTTTTCTTTCTTTTTCTTTTCTTTTTTTTACGGAATAAAGATATTAATTTTGGGTAGTCATTTGGTTTGCAGAATAATGCATATGAGGGTGTCATTAAAGCCGTATTTATTTTTTCCATAAAACTGCGAGACCTCACGGCTGGTCATATGAGTCTGTGAGTTCGTTTGAGGTCAATTTATGCCGCGCCAGGTTGACTTGGAACCAGAGGGACTCAACTCACTCTGGCTGAAATTAATCTGGTGGTGGGTAGTGGACGTCAGGGGAGGGAGGGATGGAAGTAAAAGGGGAGGGAGGGACGGAGGGAGGGACGGAGGGAGGAAGGGAGAAGGGGAGGGAGGGAAGGAGGGAGGGAGGGGGCTAGCACCTTAGTACTCTGGTAGGGTTACATTCCCGTACCATAATGATAGACTCTCGTACTGTGGCGCTAACAATGGAAAAACAAAACTGTATATTGTTAAGATCATAAAGGTGGTGTGTTAAAGCCACTAGGAAGGGTCGTACTGTGACAGATTGTCTTTTACGTGAGGTCGTTGTAGCATAACCACTAGAGGTCGTTGTTCCCTAAACCACTATTGGAAGTCGTTGTACCTATATCATCTCAAGAGGTCGTTGTACAATATACTGAACCACCACTACTAGAGGTCGCTGTACACTGAACCACTACTACCACTAGAGGTCGTTATACCCTGAACTACCTCTACCCACCAGTATTAAAGGTCGTACTCTAATACCACCACACTGAAAATGAGTTTCGGTGAAATTAAGTGCCTCCCGGAAAATGAATATATAATTATGTAATTTGGAGGCCACATTAGACGGCTACACTTACTGACCTTCATTATGCATACTAAAAGGTCAACCTAGGTCAGCAGACTGCCAAAGTATAGTTTAAATTAACTACGTAACCGTGGAGGGGAGTTGGAGAGGGTAAGCAATTATCGTTTCATTAACATTCAATTACGTTACATGGGGAATTGCCTTTGTTTATATTTGTTTGTAATTTTCTTAACTTTCTCTTTTCTACTCTCTCTCTCTCTCTCTCTCTCTCTCTCTCTCTCTCTCTTTACTTCTTTCCCTCCTTCATTACCCGAATTTCTTACCACTATCGCATCAAACATAAATAAAGCTTTATTATCTTTTGATATAATTTCCATGGAGATTTTAGGTTAGCTCCCCATCCCTAATATTTTCTCTGCTGCCAATTCGTTCTTAATCTCTCGAGACGTGTGTTATGGAACCGGGATAAAAAAAAAAAAACTTAGGATTTACGCGATGACAAAAAATAACTTCTCAGCGCGACGGGACCACGTTTCTGGAACTAAGTATTGGAATCACATATTTCAAGTTGGGTAGGAAGCATTTATGGAAGCAGTATAATATGGAACCACTGTATGGGGTTACTCTATGAAACCTCATTATGGAACAATATTCGTGGAACCGCACTATGAAACCACAACATAGAATCCCCCTATGGAACCACATTATGAAACTACTTGATGGGACCACAGAAATGAACTAGATAATAAACTTTACATATTACCAAACACGAAAGGATAACTATGGCTTCGGAACTAAGATATGAAGCCACCTTCTTCCCTCATCAGAATTCCAAGACGAGCCTTAATCCACAGCCTCTCTTGAAGATTACGTATCTTCAGGACTGATGGAAATTCCTTTAAAAAGAGATGGCTCTGTCTTTCACAATCCCTCTTGGCATCAACGAATATTCTCCAAAGCCAACAAGACAGTTCATTCTAAAAGGAAATCTCTCTCTCTCTCTCTCTCTCTCTCTCTCTCTCTCTCTCTTGATATTAACATATTTTTAGGTCTAAAACGATAAATAAATAATTCTTTCAAAATATATTGTTTCACCTGACGACAAACAAAATATGTCTTGAAATATAACCAAAAAATCGTTCAAAATAGATAACAATCTGTTCTAAAATCGCCCTTTATCGTCACCAAACTACCTGGGGATTTTCACAAAACAATTGGCTTTCTCCCCTCGTGAACACTTTTGGAATCAACGCTCTTCCAAAGTCGCCACAATTAGTCAAAACAATGAAAATCGTCTCTTTAATCTCCCTACAGTTCTCTAAATTATCTCTAAATTAAAAATAAATTCTTCCAAAACAATTGATTATCTCTTACTTACTTTTCCTTTATTATAAGCCAAGTATCTTTCCCAAGTGTGATATTGCTCTCCTCTCGTGGGGAAGAGAGTAAGACCCTTTCTTCCTCAATTCACTTCATGTAAACCTAAGCTACATTTACACGCTTCATCAACCGTACCGAACCGTCTCCCTCCTTCCTCACTTCCATCGTTCAGTAACCTCTCTCTCTCTCTCTCTCCTGTGTTACCATTATTTATTTGATCAGTTCCACATTGAAATTCAGTCCCTCATTCAAAACCTATCTGGTCTCTGAGAGTGTATTTTCAACTCAACTGACTGTCACCAACACACTGTTAGAATTCCGAAACTACAAAGAGCCTTCTCCTTCACTCTCTCTCTCTCTCTCTTCATTTACCCCGCCCCCCCCTCTCCCCCACCACACACACAACACTCGCATATACCCTTGCAACAGTCTGCTATCCTTACACATTGCTTCTAACTACGTAAAAGGTGTCAAGTGTGAAGAATACTGACGTCACCTTCTTTATATATGTCGAGGCTTGGGGCTAAAAAACTAGGCTGTTCGTTTCAACACTTACTGGATAGATAAGAGCAATATGTAAATAAAATAAGTAGGTTATTTAATAAAGTTATATAGGCAAGACAAAGAGGTCACTAAACCTACAAGTGACACCAGTCGTACACATGCAAGTGACACCAGTCGTACACATGCAAGTGACACCAGTCGTACACGTGCATCTTTAAGTGGTCGTAGAGTCACACTGTCCACACACATCCGCCTAACTTTGTTTCGCTAAAGCCAACCAGCAGTAATCCCACAGCTGAACTTTCTCAACTTTTCCCAATATTTGTCTGACAGAAATAAAAAAATCCAGCATGCATCCACTCCACACCCCCTACCCCTTCCTACCTCTCCATCCCTTTACGTGAAATCAGATATTTGCTCCACCAAGAACTATGTACTAAGGATTAATAAATTATTTATATATTACATCGAAGGTAATATATGCATCAGTAGCTGCAACTTGAACACAGTGGAATAAGTAATTTACTGCACCTGCAGATCTAATTTGAATGATGATATACAAGTAATGGACCAGAAGTGCATCAGGAAGCTTGAATAGGGGATTGACCACTTCAGCTTCTGGTTTAATATATGTGAGTGTAGATTAATAAACATATGTTAGCATTCTTTTGGTTATTAAATGGGATTTTTATAGGTAGGATGACACAGGGTAATACAGGCCAAGTGGGTCCAGGTATCAGGACAAGGGCCCACAGCCAGGTGACATAGGTCTGTGGACACAGTGGACACAGGTGATGTTGTAGACTTACATTATGGAACCAGGTAACGTTATAGACCCTGGGATTGGCCTTGAGGTGACAGGTGAAGGTGACGGAGCCTCCCTCACGTACCCCAGCCTCGCCACCGCCTCCGCCGCTGATGCTGATGGTTGCCACCGGCACGACTGTAAACAAACACACATCACATGATTTTTCAGCTGCTGAGGTAAGTGTTTTAGTGATTATATATATATATATATATATATATATATATATATATATATATATATATATATATATATATATATATATATATATATATATATATATATATATATATATTATGTGTTTAAGTTTGCAATGCTGCTAGATATTATACTTCCTCGTAGGAATTGCAAAAAAGTGCAGACTAACACTAGACGTATTTTAAAAATCCCTTTCATGGTATCCTGTGAATGAAATATTGCAAAATAAATTTTAAAATATCGACAATTTAATAAATAACGAACAATACTGAACTTGATATATTTATAAATATTTTTACAAACAACAATTTCCATCTGACATAAGTGTTTATTCATTTAGCGAGTGACAAACAACTGCATTTGAGAATAATTATAATGTATGGAACTGAAAGAATAATAATAGCAAGGCAATATATTTTTGCTGGCATATTCTCTGGCTTATTTGTGTGCATAATTAAGTGCTCTCTGTTACTCTGATGCATCTGACTATTTTTATAAAAGGTTCCATTTACTGAAACAAACACAACACGTTTTCTTTACCCACGGCGTTTTGATCTTGTGACTGTTAACTACTGCTGGTATTAATATCTTGGTGGTGAAGCCCAGGATATTTAAGATAATAGGCTGACGCAACAAAATGCTAAAATCGGACTAAAAATTATTATCAATATCATTATTATTTTTTATTACAAATAGCATTATAGTTTTTCTTCTTTTGGTATAGAACTTATCATTATATTTAATTATTTTGAGAACTATAAATCATCATTATCATTACTAGTATCAATATAATTACAAAAATTATCTCAATTACTACTATTGATTTCAAAGTTAATATCAATATAACTATTAATATCACCTTTATGAGTGTACAATAACCTAACCAATAGAATGTGTTCATATTGTAGCAGACTGTCCACTCCTCCTCGCTGTCTGGCTCACTGAAGAAATGTGTTTCTCTGAGTTGAAAAGAACATAAATTTTGGACACTGCGAGTAAATGGCTCTTGTAACTGGTACTTATTTGTGTTTGTGCCGCCTGTGAAGTGAGTTGGTGGCGGTGGTGGTGGTCAGCTGGTGTTGTTATGATTGCTTTTGTTGTGTTTTTATTGGGTCTTTTATGGGGACTATTATTGTTTTGTTTGTGTGTCTGTGTGTGTGTTTGTTGTGATTATTTATTCTTCTTGTTTGTTGTTGTTGTTGTTGTAAGAATAAAATAATTACATTTCTATTATCTGTAATATTTTTCTCTCTGTAAAAAAAAAAATGCCGGCACATCATTGAATTCGCTACATCATAATTCATACTATTGTTGTTCACTCTAGCACATGTTAAGCCAGTGTTCATCCTGAGATATGTTACGTCACTGTTTATCCTAGGATCTATTATATCGTTGTTCACGCTAGCACATGTCATACCATTATTCAACCTGGGATTCACCACATCATTAATTATCCTAGGATATCGCATAACATTTGTTCATCCTGGAAGATTAAAGTTGTAAAAGTAAACGGCCGTGTCACTCACAGCGTACAGCGAGGGTGATCTGGTCGAGGAGGACGGAGCCGGGCAGGTTGGGGCTGAAGGCTTTACACACGAGCGGCACCCCATGGTCTCCGGGCTCAGGCGTCAGCTTCACTGCTCACACTCACGTTGCCAGCCACCGGTGTCTGACGGGGAAACAAAAGATACGAAGCACGTTATTTAGGAGTAATACAGAACCTTATTTATCTAAACAAAATCAACTTTGTTAATGGGAGTAAAGAAAAAAAAAACGTAAATAAATTGAAGTTGATGAATATGAAAATAAAGGATAAAAATGAAAGTGAGTCCCACAGGCATGCCCACCCGTGAGGGACAGTGTGGATGCAGCACACCTGTATACTAAACCCTCGGTACGCAGTGAGGCAGCATGGTCGGTACTGCACTCGACCGCATTCACTTCCCCAAGTTGTAAACTTTGGTACCCATTTACAGCTGGGTGAACTGGGAGTGCCCGGGAATCAAACCATCGACCATTGGTTCGTATAATTTATGTAACACCTAGAATCTTAATACATTTGTACAAGTGTGATAATAATAATAATAATAATAATAATAATAATAATAATAATAATAATAATAATAATAATAATAATAATAATAATAATAATAATCATAAAAATAATAATAATAAAAATGGTATTCTAGAAAATAAAACACTAAGAAGATAAAAATATAAAAAAAGCAGTAGGTGGCAGTATAAACACAATATATCATGAAATAGAGCAAGGCGGCTTCTCTTT
>NW_024746065.1:0-2500 GCF_018991925.1 Homarus americanus
ATCGCACTTCACCCCGACCTCCTGCAGCTGTATAAACCTGACTATTTTCACACAGTGTTGGAACATCCGCGTAGATCATTCCTGGTGGTTGGACTTGCACACCAGCATTGACCTTTAAATTAGATCAGAACATTGACCTTAACGACAAGCTTATTCACGTACATGTAACACCTGCATGAGAAATCCGAGTTTGACGTCAGTTGAAGATTATCCCTGAAGGGAAGACTTACAACACGCACACTTGGAGAATTTGTATTGATAACTTACAGTAGTTATCTTCCCTCGTGCTAGAGGTACACGCTACCTCATAATGTTATCATATAAACGGGCCTCTGTTATGAGATATACTCATCCCGCAACCAGTCCTCTCTCTCTCTCTCTCTCATTATTTCCGTCCCTACTTCCCTCAACACACGTCGGTCAAGATCCACAATGAACACATCGGTCATGGAAGTAAAATATAATGCTAAGTGAATATAAAGTACAACATTCGAGACCAAATTGCGTGTTACAATCAGATGGTGGAGAGAGGCAGCAGTCATCATCACACGCAACACTGGTGGTTATAAATGAGGTAATTATCTCCTTCATTGTTAACACGTTTTCGTTGTCAAGTCGCACCAGGAGAATTATTTCCAACGTGAATGTTATTTTGTTTTGTTCCCGTTTTCCTTCTTTAACTTCCCTCATAGTAATAATGATGATGATGATGATGATGATGATGATAATGACGATGATGAAGATGGAGATGAAAATGATGATAATTAAAAAAATCAAATTAAATCTACATCGCTCATCAACAAAAAACCAATATAAAAAAAAAATCCTCACTACACCCTCCCCCCCGCCAGTCAACAAATTGGTGCAGTACGTATACATAATAATATCTCCTCCCATCTTGTATCTTCAAGAGGAGGAGGAAGAGGAACTTTCCGTCACCCTAGCAACGTACCCACACTTCTTCCTCTCACATGAGTGTTAAGAAGTGAACATCGTACATAAACATCTTTGATATGGCTGGAAGACTTATATGTAATCTGGGATGGTCGTCAGGTTATGTCTCGGTACAGTCTTGGTTGTAAGGTCTTGTTTCATGGGTTGAATCTGACCATCCGTGATTCTTAAGGAACGGATGATAATAAGGATGATATTAATGTGTATGATTATAATGATTTTAATGTGAATGTTTATATTGGTGATAATCCTACGGGTAAGAAAATACAACTCTGGTTATAATGACATGTCTGACTTAATAAAGATGATGATGATGATGATGATGATATGATAATAATAATAATAATAATATGACCACAAAGTCCACCGTGAATGCACACGCACACACACACACCTCATGACACCACCTGTGAACGAGTTACTGCTCCACCTGTTTGCTGTACAACACCTCAGCACACGTGACCTAGATGACCTCACACAGAAGGGCAAGAGTCCAGCCTTGCCGTCCACTGTAATGAAAGCTCCCCCACATCTCCCTCCCTCCATCACACCCAATCCCTTCCCTCACTCTCACCCAATCCCTTCCCTCACATCGCCCCCTCCCTCCCTCTCACTCAATCCCTTCCCTCACATCGCCACTTCTCTCCCCGACAGCAGGTTTGAGGCAGCCGTCATTACCACAGTCGAGGTAAGTTGGACAGGTGTCAACAGGTCTTCACAGCGTCTCTCAGGAGTCTCAGGTGAGTCTCCCACATCATCAAGCACGTAAACACTGCCTCCTCTTGCTGCCGCTGACCCTGAGATACATTAAATTTTTCAGAGGCTGAAGAGGAAGGGTAATTTATAGAGATTTATGTTCCATTACAGGTGAACGCATATTCTCGCCAATCAGTTACTTTACACACGCCACATTCAGTTAGTTTACACATTCGACAATCAGTTACTTTACACTCGCTGCAATCAGCTAATTTATGGAGAAAACTCGACTTCTTTACTAATACTTTCATTTACAATTCAACAAGACAAGATCTATACCTCTTCCTTCTTCCTGACACGAATTTCTCCTCCTCCCACGTAGAAACAATATCAAATGTTATCACTACTACAGCGTTATAATTACCCATTGTCGCTTGGATACAGAGACAGTTAATTTAAAACACACAGACGACGAATCAAATACAGATACACACCAAAAAAAAAAAAACGTAAAACAAAAAAAGATACAATGCTCTTTCAGACACCTTCATCACCATCAATAATTACCCCCAACCATATGTTTCTCCTCCGAAGGACACAGATGGGAGGGGGTGAGGGAGGGGGAGGTGTGCGATGATGGGCAGCTGCTATAGATAAGTGGGCGGAAATTTTACACCTGCAAAAAGCGAGCCCGGGGCCACAGCTGTACACCATCATAACATCTGTAGGTGAGTGAGTGGCTAGCCCCCTCTCCCTACCCCCGCACACCTCCAGGTACTCCACCTCTGAATGTTGCGTCTATGTTGTCATGGTGATGCAAGGAAGGCAGAGCTGAGTGTGAGAGAGGAGG
>NW_024746065.1:7500-14101 GCF_018991925.1 Homarus americanus
AAAGAGAACAGGACTTGTGATACTGCAGCTACTGCGGCACCTACTGCACAATCACCTCACGTTAGCCTGTATACAGTAGTAGAGTATTTTGTATTCGATAAATGTTGAAAAAAAACGTGAAAATTAGTCTTGTTTACAGAGGACGTGAATTGGAGGCAATTTACGCATATGTATAACCTGTTCAACCAAGGCTTTGTGGAGTTACTAAAGGAAGTTAAGAACTTAACAGGCAGCGAGCTTAACAATGAGAGGTACACCGCGTCATCACTATATCTACGTAGTATGGCACAAGAAAAGCTAAAATAAACAATATTGCCCTCAAGCAGTTTTTTCTCAGCATTTTTATTAATCCTGTTAAAATAGTGTGATTACTAACCTTGTTCCGTGCTTAAATACCTTCGTTGTTGAGCAGTAATAATATTATATCAACAACAATAACAACATTGTTTGTAAAATAACGAAACGAAACGTACAGTATATACCATTTTCATTTTGGCTTGACAATTGCTGAAACTTCCCAATCGTCCAACATGGAACTTACGGTTCCCTTGTAAGAAGGACTGGTTAAAATCAAAATAAGAGATCCACCGAACACTGAACCATGAACTAGTATAGTCATTTTTACCCTTGTATATATTAGCATCACAATTTTTTTTTACATATTCTGATCCCGAATATGTGATTAAAACCTAATGTACAATAAAGCTGATTCCTAGTGACTTGAAATTAATTTTTATAGACGAATTTGAGTCTTTAACTCAAGATTTCAAAATGGCCGCCAAATATCCATGCTAGCGGCAAAAAACAGAGCACTTGTGTTTGTTTTTGTTTCATAATACCCTAAATCAAGCATACAAACAATTACAGCACACCAGTCTCACTTAACCTCAGTGGACTACTGCACCACCCTCGTCATCGCCACCTCCTGCAGCCCCCCACCCAACTCGCGCAGTCCGCCACTACAACAAAATACAGCCCATAAGAGCCCGCACCGATAGATATAAGAACAGCACCATCCCATCTATTGTTAAAATAATAAACAACTCCTGATTTATGTACTGTACAGCCCTGTAAATGTATTCAATGCATATTATATCATTATGTCTAAATCAAATGTAAGTCTGTATATTTTCAGCCACCGGCTGCAACTCTATTAATAAACCGTTTATTATTATTATTATTATTATTACATACACACACAAGCACACCACACACACACACACACTACACAACACACACCAGATATCAACACACACACACACACACACACACACACACACACACACACACACACACACACACACACACACACACACACACACACACACACACACACACACACACACACACACACACACACAGATCACACGAGTCTACGTGTGTAAACGATAATCTGTATGTTAACTGTATGTTCCTTACCTTTCTCTAATGAAGGCTTTTGTTAAACCACCAATGTATGTAATAAGTCATTTATGTCCAATGTATATTTTCAGCCTTCGGGCTGCAAACTTTTTCAATAAACCGTTTATTATTATTATTATTAGTAGTAGTAGTAGTAGTATTATTATTATAACAGATGTCGTGGTGAAGGCGGCTTGAGATGGGGTTGTCTGGTCTTGGTCGATGGTAAGGAAGCATCAATTAAACCTTTATATATAAGCTTTCAACAGGTTTACGACCACTGATCACGTTCCTCCATGTATATCTATATTTTCCTCAAAAAAAAAAAACAACAAAGATAAACACTTAATGCAGTTACTCAGAACACAAAATGCTCTTCATAATCACCAGTGTATGTTTGATTTAGAATAATTAATGTTGAACTTTTCTTATTTTTTCTTAAATTACTTGTCTGGAGTAGAAATTGACCTTGAGTTTTGAGGTTAAGGATTTTAGCTGTTGAAAACTTCAATATATTATAACAACAACACCAGGTGGGGTCTCGTCCTGATCGAATTGAAGATATTTTACAAACATGTCAGAATATTTGGAATACCATACAAGAATATTCTACTCATAAATATTAGAAGGAAGACAAATACATGATAATTAAAAAGGCATATTGTAGCGTGCTAAACCAAGGAGGCATATACACTACATTAATAATTGATAGACACGTAGATGTATGTTATTAAAGTTCTATCCTCATATTCATCTCTCTCCTCCCGAGTCCTGCCAAAATCCCTCGTATTAATCACCCTCTCGGGACCTTCCCCTCACCCTCAACTAGAATTTCGATGACTTAAGACTTATTTCAAAGTCTCACCAGTCTCGGTTTACGGTCATTATATTAATCCTGAGACACAACCACCACCACCACAAATACCACCACAACAGCCACCACTACCACCACAACAGCCACCACTATCACTACAACAGCCACCACTACCATCAGTATAATCACAATAGCCACCAGCACTACTACCACTGCCACCACAACAGCCACCAGTATTATCAAAATAGCCCCCAGGGTTTCCTCCCACCTACCACTAATACCATAATGGAAATCTGGCGTGTATCGGCCTCATCACCCCTGGACACAGCTCCGTCACTCGTGCGGCCAAATGTTCATGTTTTGGCAAACTGGGATCAATACTCCGGCAGGGCCGCGTTGACGGAGGTGGCAGCGTCAGGCCAGGTAGACAAGGTGCGGGGTGGGTGAACTGAGGTGCTGGGTAAGGCAACAAGAGGATTTCAGAACCCGTTCGAGTTGTTCGATTATGTTATCTTGGATGGATGTTGGTGGAGAGGGAGAGCCTAGATGAATTGTTGTATGAAGGATTGAATAATATATTTGCACACATTGTACATAGTTTGCAGTATGTAGTAGTAGCATGTAATAGTGGTAGTAGTAATAATAGTAGTAGTAATAATAGTAATAGAAGTAGTAAGAGTAGTATGTAATAGTAATAGTAGTATGTAATAGTAATATCAGTATGTAATAGTAGTAGTAGTATGTAAAAGTAGTAGCACCGCAGAATCAAGTGGCGTATGCCAATGACCTTACATGAGCAGGAGAAGTGGACATCAAAAAGTGGTGGGATTTGATAACATCATATGGTCCACAAATAGGGTACCACCCAAATGCCAGCAAGTACTTCCTCGTTGTGAAACCAGAACACTATGAACGAGCAGTGGAGGTGTTCGGTGGAAATGAGGTCAAAAT
Organism: Homarus americanus; assembly: GCF_018991925.1. Classification (NCBI taxonomy): domain Eukaryota; kingdom Metazoa; phylum Arthropoda; class Malacostraca; order Decapoda; family Nephropidae; genus Homarus; species Homarus americanus. Next base: position 10,667 of record NW_024746065.1, read on the forward strand.
AACAAAGGATGGCCAAAGACACCTAGGTGGAATAATCGGCACGAAGGACTTCAAGACCGAGTACATCACGGAAAAGGTAAACGAGTGGGTCAGAGAACTAAGGTCTATCGGATATTGCTAAAACAGATCCACATGCGGCTTTTGCGGCATTCACCCACGGAGTCAAGCATCGCTGGAAGAAGCCATCAGCGTCAATTTCATTCCAAAATTAGTGAAACACCTTCACTTAACCCCAGCAGAAAGGTCACTCCTTGCACTACGACCGAAACTGGGGGGAATGGGATTAACCAATCCAGCGGAGATTGCTGCCACCGAACATCAAAACTCAGTCAAGCTCACGGCAGCCCTCACCGACCACATAATAGCTCAAAACGCAACAGGTGAGGTGGATGCCAGCGAAGTAAACAAGATTCGACAGTCCATTACGACAGAACAACAGCACGGCCAGTGTGATAAGTTGCAGCAACTGATGCTGCAAGTACCAGAGAATTTGAAGAAAAAGAGTAGCTATAGCGCAGGGGTGGGCGCCTCGAACTGGCTAGCATGTTACCGATATGGGCAAAAGGTTTCAGTCTTAACAAACAATAATTTACAGATGCCATTGCTCTAATATATGGTAGGCGTGAGAAGGTTTGCCCTCCTTGCGTGGGTGGCTCTTCCTACGACGTCGACCACCCCATGATGTGCAAGAAAGCGTATGCATGAGGCAAGACGAAGTAAGGGATATCACTGCAAATATGTTGAAGGAAATCTGTCATGATGTCAGAGAACCGAACCTCCTTCCATTGGACGGTGAGAATTTCCAACATAGGACTTCAAACACATCCAACGAAGCCCGTGTGGACGTCAGTGCTCAAGGATTCTGGACGCGGAGACAGCGAGAATTTTTCAACATAAGGATTTTTTATCCCTGGCCGTATGTCACCGCAACCTAGCTCTCGTTGCTGCACACGGGAGGAACGAGAACGACAAGATTAGAGCATATAGGGAGAGAATTCAGAACGTTGATCAAGGCAGCCACCTCTGGTGGGATGGGACCAAGTGCAAGATGCTTCTATGCCACACTCGCGGAAGTGTTATCCGAACAGAAGCAACAGCCCAGAAGTATGTACAGCCTGGTTGAGATGTCGACTGTCCTTTCTCTCCTTAGGTCTGCTTTGCTCTGCCTCAGGGGAACGAGAACATCGGGCCCAAAGCCGACAGCAGCTGCAGATATTGACTATGAGGCAACAGTCACTGAATGCCGCATAGATCTGCTGCTCAACTAACTCAACACAGCTAGAGTAGCTACTTATGTATTAGGATAGTTAATTTTAAGGTAATAAAATGGCGGCGAAGGTGTGGCTATTGGGGGAGGCTGGAGGCCATTGAAAAGAGTATTAGTACTAATTATAGTGTATTTTGGCGAGTGTTAAAGAAGGGTTAGGACGTTCAATATAAGACTACCTTTTTAATATACTGTAGATAGTAAATCCCTTTCGCTAGACAAATATGTATTGAGTGCCTAAGTTAAAACTGTTACTAAGTCTACTACCATTTGTATTGCTGACACTGTAGCTACTCCTATTACTGGTTAAACTACTACTAATGCTATTAGTACTTGTATTATCTTATTACAACTAAAAACAGCAATAACAACAACAAGAACAACTACTACTAATTACATCTACTACAAATTAATAATAATAATAATAATAATATAATAATAATAATAATAATAATAATAATAATAATAATAATATAAGCTAATAAATAAGCTAAAATTTTACACCCTCTTGGAAGAAAAATAACCTGGTATATGCCGAAGCTATACAACGTAAACAATCTTGTTCTCAGGTAAGCTCCCACCTGTCCTGCCTAATTAATTAACCTGGTAACCTTGATCTCTACTCTCACGCGGGAAAGGCATCCAAGTCCCTAACTGGGTTAATCTTTAACTTGGTGACACTATAAAATGGACGGGAACCTTCAGCACACCGGCGAGAAGGATCCCTAGGAGGTAATAGCGACTTGAACTGGGGGCCTTCAAGACGCCGCCAAGAGGGTCTTCAGTTAGCCACGTTCACTCCTTAATATATGTGGAGAAAAACTTCCTCTTCAATACATCATGGTGCGTGTGTGATATTTTAAGTCCATTCAGAAATAGTGTTAAATCTATGACATGTATATATATAATATTATCGATACGTAGTCGAGTAATTGCCACAGGAAAACAACGCACTTTTTCTTCTGTTTAAATGAACGGCCATTGACACAACAATACTTTGTGGTACCAGTGATAATATAGATTACGCGGGAAAATAGATTGATAGACAGCTGAAGATAACATAAAAAAATACTAGAAAAACCCACTAGTCAAAAATATATCCAGCACACATTGGAGAAAATAATAAGCTAGAAGTTATCAAGTCAAACCCGACAAATGAAATCCTGCAGTCACAAGATATCAAATAAAACGACCCCCTCCCTCCCCCCCCCCACTCCCCACACCCCCTAAAAAAGATCACACCAAGTAGAAAAACAACAACAACAAATAAAACAATCACACCACTGCAAAATAAAATAACCGGAATAACACATGAAGATAAAAACAATCACGACTTCATAATTAATGGATGGTAAACAGGAGAATAACAAGCACTCGGTGACAAAAGGAAGAGTTCAATTTGACACACAAGTGCCAACGGAAGCCAGACCTCACACACAGTAATAGATAACCAGGGAACAGAGATTGAAACAAATGAAAGAGAACATCAAAAGGAGAGCGAGAGAGTGAATCAACAGATTGAGAAGATAACGTCAAAAAATTAATCAAAATGAAACAGGGAGGAAGAAAAATAACATAGAAATAAAAGATACCGAAATAAAGAAAGACTGACACTATTGGTAGACTGACACTAATGGTAGACTGACACTATTGGTAGACTGACACTATTGGTAGACTGACACTATTGGTAGACTGACACTAATGGTAGACTGACACTATTGGTAGACTGACACTATTGGTAGACTGACACTATTGGTAGACTGACACTATTGGTAGACTGACACTATTGGTAGACTGACACTATTGGTAGACTGACACTAATGGTAGACTGACACTATTGGTAGACTGACACTATTGGTAGACTGACACAATTGGTAGACTGACACTATTGGTAGACTGACACTATTGGTAGACTGACACACTATTGGTAGACTGACACTATTGGTAGACTGACACTATTGGTAGACTGACACTATTGGTAGACTGACACTATTGGTAGACTGACACTATTGGTAGACTGACACTATTGGTAGACTGACACTATTGGTAGACTGACACTATTGGTAAGACTGACACTATTGGTAGACTGACACTATTGGTAGACTGATACTATTGGTAGACTGACACTATTGGTAAGACTGACACTATTGGTAGACTGATACTATTGG
>NW_024746066.1:0-23297 GCF_018991925.1 Homarus americanus
AAAAAAGTGGTATTTTGTTTTGTTATTTAAAGTTAATATATAGGTACATTTTTATTGGTGGTGTTGGTTGTACATAGAGTTTATACTGTTACACAGTACTTTTATACATTCTGTTATAAAAATGAAATAAATAGTTAATAAAAAATACAAGAATAGATAGAGAGATTCCATTCCTCCTTCACCTCTTCTCTCATTCCCCCTCTTCTTCCTTCACGACACCAGAAAAATCTACATCCTCAAACTCTTCTTCCTTCACTACATCAGGAAAATCAACATCCTCAAATTCCTCCTCTTCTTCCTTCACTACACCAGGAAAATCTACATCCTCAAATTCCTCCTTCTTTACTACATTAACTCCATCATCAGGTATTTTGTAATTGTCGTCATCCTCCTCGTCTTCTGGTGGTGGTGGTGGTGGTGGTGGTGATGGAGGGGATATGTGTGTTTTTCTATGTTGAACAAGGTTTTCCGACCAGGAATATTTTTTATTACAAAACTCACATTCAAAAGTTTTCTTTGATCTGCTGTGACGCAACTGGTGATGGCGACGAAGGTTCCTTGTACTACTTAAAATCTGGCAACATACGTTACAGCCACAAAACTTTGCCTTCTGTGTGTGTATTTTTCTGTGTTTATTCAGGGCAGTCTGACTATAGTATTTCTTCTCGCAAAACTCACATTTAAAAGTTTTCTCGCCTTCATCGCTATGGATAAACAGGTGTTCGCGAAGGTTCCTTGTATTACTTAAATTCTTTCCACATATATTACAGCGACATTTTGTCTCCTGAATGTGTGTTTTTCTGTGTTCATTCAGGTTAGAGTGCCAATAATATTTCTTATTACAAAACTCACATTTAAAAGTTTTCTCTCTTTTCTCATCATCATCATGACTATGGAGCAGCAACAGGTGTTTATGAAGATATGCTTTACTACTTAAATTCTTGTCACATACGCTACAGTGAAATTTTTCTGGTGGTAGGGGGGATATGTGTGTTTTTCTATGTTGAACCAGGTTTTGCGGCCAAAAATATTTTTTATTACAAAACTCACATTCAAAAGTTTTCTTTGATCTGAGATGCAACTGATGATGGCGACTAAGGTTCCTTGTATTACTTAAATTCTTTCCACATATATCACAGCGACATTTTGGCTCCTTTCTGTGTGTTTTTCTGTGTTCATTCAGGTTAGTTTGCCAATAATATTTCTTATTACAAAACTCACATTTAAAAGTTTTCTCTCTTTTCTCATCATCATCATCACTATGGAGCAGCAACAGGTGTTTACGAAGATATTCTTTACTACTTAAATTCTTGTCACATACGTTACAGCGAAATTTTCCTTCTTCTGTGTGTGTTTTTTTGTGTTTATTCAGGGCAATCGGTCCGTAGTATTTCACAAAAATTTTCTCATCCATCATTATGAAGCAGCAACAACAGGTGTCACTACTTAAATTCTTTCCCCTTCTTCTGTGTGTGTATATTCAGGACAGGTGTATATTCAGGCCAGTCTCTTAAGTTCTACTTTACCACACTTGTCATATAACTTTACAATTCGTCTGTAGCCAGTCTACTAGTCCAACAAACAATTTGCTCCTCTATATATAAACAGATTTCGAGCTATGACGCAACTGGAGATGGGGAAGGTTGCTGTTACTTATAACTATTTAACTACTTAAAATTTTCGCCCGCCCGCCACATGAAAACTTTACCTACGGGGTGTTGGTTCTATAATATTTCTTTCAAGTTTTTCTTTACCTAGTGCGTTCGTGTGGGTGGTATTTTTGTTTTATTATTAAAAGTTAGTATATGGGAACATTTTTATTGTTGTTATTACCAGTACTTTTATACATTTCTGTTATGAAAATGAAATAAATAGTAAATAAAAAATACAAGTATCCTTCACCTCTTCTCTCATCCCCCCCTCTTCTTCCTTCACTACACCAGGAAAATCTATATCCTCAAATTCTTCCTCTTCTTCCTTCACTACAGCAGGAAAATCTACATCCTCACATTCCTCCTTCTTTACTACATTAACTCCATAATCAAGTATTTTGCAATTGTCGTCATCCTCCTCGTCTTCTGGTGGTGGTGGTGGTGGTGGTGGTGGTGTTGGGGATATGTGTGTTTTTCTATGTTTAACCAGGTTTCCCGGCCAAGAATATTTTTTATTATAAAACCTACATTCCAAAGAGCTGTGACGCTCATCCATCACTATGGCAGGAAAATCTACATCCTCAAATTCCTCCTCTTCTTCCTTTACTACATCATGAAAATCTACATTCTCAAATTCCTTCTCTTCTTCCTTCACTATATCAGAAAAATCTACATCCTCCCATTCCTCCTTTACTACATCAACTCCATCATCAGGTATTTTGCAATTGTCGTTATCCTCCTCGTCCTCTGGTAGTGATGGTGGTGATGGTGGGGATATATGTGTTTTTCTATGTTTAACCAGGTCTTGCGGCCAAGAATATTTTTTATTAGAAAACTCACATTCCAAAGTTTTCTTTGATTTGCTATGACAGAACAGGTAATGGCGGCGAAGGTTACTTGTATTACTTAAATTCTTTTCACATATATTACAACGACATTTTGTCTCCTTCTGTATGTGTGTTTTTCTGTGTTCATTCAGGTTAGTTCGCCGATAATATTTCTTATTACAAAACTCACATTTAAAAGTTTTCTCTCTTTTCTCATTATCATCACTATGGAGCAGCAACAGGTGTTCACGAAGATATGTTGTACTACTTAAAATCTTGCCACATACGTTACAGCGAAACTTTACCTCCTGTGTGTGTATTTTTCTGTGTTTATTCAGGGCAGTTGGCCCATAGTATTTCTTCTCGCAAAACTCACATTTATAAGTTTTCTCTCCATGAAGCAATAGGTGTTCGTGAAGGTTCTTTGTACTACTTAAATTCTTTCCACATATATTACAGCGACAGCGACATTTTATCTCCTCCTGTATGTGCGTTTTTATGTGCGTATTCAGGCTACTTTGACAATATTTCTTCTCATCCATCACAACAATTTTCTCATCCATCACTATGGAGCAGCAATAACAGGTGTCACTACTTAAATTCTTTCCCCTTCTATATTCAGGACAGATCGTTTGTAGCCAGACTACTAGTCCGTCCGTCCAACAAACAATTTGCTTGCTGTCACAGAACTCTATATGTAAACAGATTTCGAGCTATGACGCAATTGATGATGGTGAAGGTTACTTGTAACTCCATTAAGTTCCATTTAAAATCTTACCATATCTTGCCACATACTTTACAGGGAAATTTTGGAATTACTGAATATGGTGTCTTGTCTTCCTCTTCCTCCTTGAATTGTAGCAGATTTTACTCCCTCATCAGGTAGCAATTATCGGCACCATCGTGGACGTCCTCCTCATCGTCCTCCTCGTAGTAGTCGTCCTCGTCCTCTGGTAATGGTGGGGATATGTGTGTTAATTCTATGGGCAAACCATGTTTATGCTTACTAATAGAAATAAAATAGTGTATTTTGTTTTGTATTTTTTGTATTAAAAGTTAGTATTGGGTAAATTTTTATTGTTGTTGGTTGTACATGAGTTTATACTGTTACACAGTACTTTTATACATATACAAGTATAGATTACATTCCTCCTTCACCTCGTCTCTCATTCCCCCTCTTCTTCCTTCACTACACCAGGCAAATCTACATCATCAAATTCCTACTCTTCTTCCTTCACTACATCAGGGAAATCTACATCCTCCCATTCCTCCTTTACTACATCAACTCCATCATCAGGTATTTTGCAATTGTCGTAATCCTCCTCGTTCTCTGGGGATATGTGTGGGTGTTTATATCTGTGGCGAGCCAGGTCACTTGAACAATAAAATTTCTTGTCACAAAATTCACATTCTACAGTTTTCTTTGAGCTGCTATGACACCGCAACTGGTGGCGGCAAAGGCTGAAAGGACTACTTAAAATCTTGTTACATAAACTCACTATGGAGCAACAACAGGGGTTCACGAAGCATAGCTTCACTACTTAAAATAGGGGAATTTTGTAATTACTGCTGCTAAATATGATCTTGTCTTCCTCTTCTTCCAGAGTACATTATGGAACTCTTCTCCCATTCCCCTTCTCGTCCTTCATCTACTACATAAGGAAAATCTACATCCTCCCATTCCCCTTTTACCACATCAACTCCAGTATCAGGTATCTTGCAATTGTGGTGGTGGTGTATACCCTCTAGGTGATTTACTTCCAGAGTACAGCATGGAACTCTTCTCCCATTCCCCTTCTGTTCCTTCATCCACTACATCAGGAAAATCTACATCCTCCCATTCCTCCTTTACCACATCAACTCCAGCATCAGGTATTTTACAATTGTCGTCATCCTCTTCGTCCTCTGGTGGTGGTGGTGGTGGTGGTGGTGGTGGTGTATACCCTCTAGGTAATTTACCTCCAGAGTAGATTATGGAACTCTTCTCCCATTCCCCTTCTCTTCCTTCATCCATTATGGAACTCTTCTCCAATTCCCCTTCTCATCCTTCATCTACTACATAAGGAAAATCTACATCCTCCCATTCCTCCTTTACCACATCAACTCCAGCATCAGGTATCTTGCAATTGTCGTCATCCTCTTCGTCCTCTGGTGGTGGTGGTGGTGGTGGTGGTGGTGGTGGTGGGGATATGTGTGTTTTTCTATGTCGAACCAGGTTTCCCGGCCAAGAATATTTTTTATTACAAAACTCACATTCAAAAGTTTTCTTAGATCTGCTGTGACACAACTGGTGATTGCGAAGATACTTTGGACTACCTAAAATCTTGCCACATATGTTACAGCAACATATTGTCTGTATATGTGTTTTTTGTGGTTGTTTAGGCTTCCCGCACAAGAATATTTTTTATTACAAAACTCACATTTAAAAGTTCTCTCTTTTATCTCTCTTTTATCGTTATGCGTGTATCTATGGCTAGTCAGGCTTCCCGGCCAAAAATATTTTTTATTACAAATCTCACATTCAAAAGTTTTCTCTCTTTTATCGCTATGGCTAAACTGGTGATGGCGAAGGCTATGTTTACTACTTAAATTCTTTCCACAAATATTACAGCAAAATGGGGATATCTGCTGATGTTTATAACTGTGTCTATTCAGGTCAGTTTGCCTATAATATTTCTTATTACAAAACGCACATTTAAAAGTTTTCAAGTTTTCATCACTATGGAGTAGCAACAGGTGTTCACTAAGGTTCTGTGTACTACTTAAAATCTTGTCACATACGTTACAGCGAAATTTTTCTTCCTGTGTGTGTGTTTTTCTCAGGGCAGTCATAATATAATCCTCGTCGTGGCAGTGACTGGTGAATACCAGGAAGGCATGCACTACCTAATTCTTGCATGCAATCTGTAGAAAAATAAAAAAAATACTATTAATAGTCTAATACTCTTATACAGGTAAGACTATTATTATAATAATACAAAAATATAAAACTTTTTTTTTGCATAATTTCAAAGTAATAAGAATTATCATTTAAAAAAGCATTTTAGGTATTACCAAACACTTCCCCAAAAATAAAGGATATTTTGTTATTAAAAGTTGGTATAGGGTACATTTTTTATTGTTTTTTTGTTTTTGGTACATAGTTTAAAAAATACATTGTAATAATAAAAAATTCAGCAGTATAGATTCCTCCTCATTAGATTGTATAGCAATTTACCATATGTGTTTTTTGGTGTTTAACCAGGTTACTCGGCCAATAATATTTTTTACTACAAAACTCACATATAAACATTTTCTCTCTTTTATCGCTATGGATCAACTGGTGATTACGAAGGCTTTGTGTACTACTGAAAATCTTACCACATAAGTTACAGCGTAACTTTGCTTCCTGTGTATGTGTTTTTCTGTGTTTAACTAGACTATTCGGCCAATAATATTTTTTAATACAGAACTCACATTTAAAAATTTTCTCTCTTTTATCACTATGGATCAACTGGTGATTACGAAGGTTGTGTATACTACTTAAAATCTTGCCACATAAGTTACAGCGTAACTTTGCTTCCTGTGTATGTGTTTTTCTGTGTTTAACCAGACTTTTATCACTATGGATCAACTGGTGATTACGAAGGTTGTGTATACTACTTAAAATCTTGCCGCATACGTTACAGAGAAACTTCTCAAAAAACTCACATTTAAAAGTTTTCTCGTTCTCGCTATTAAACAACAGGTGTTCGTTCTCGTTGCTTGGTTGTGGAAATGTGTGGTGTTGTTTCTTGCTGCTTAGTTGTGGGGATGTGTAGTAATGGTGTTTATTTATGTTACAAAACTTACATTCTATTTTCTTTAAGCTTTGACGCAACTGGTGATGGCTAAGGCTGCTTTTACTACAACGAAATTCTGCCTTTTTTCTTTGATTCAGGTCTTGAAATTCTGCCTTTTTTTTTATTGTGCTTCAGGGTTTGTAGTCCACGTCCATGTTGAAACTGACTTTTTTTGTCGTTGTCGAGATCGAGACAAATCTTCTGTAATACCCTCAATCTCGTAATTTGTCCATAATCAGCAGCAGGGGAAAGAGAAGGCAGGTAGTTTTTTAACCAGCTAAGGGTACCGTAGGTAAGTTGTGCTGTGTTTGTTAACAAAGCAACCAACAAAGAAGCCAGGCCCAGGCTGCTTATACCCTCATAATAAAAAAATTCAACAGATCATGGAGTTTTCTTTGAGGTTTGATTTTTACCTCCTCTGTGCTGTAACTGATGTTCACAAAGGCTGGGTGTACTACTAAAAATCAGGTCACATATGTTACAGAGATGCTTGTGGTGCGTTTTAATGATATGGAGCTGCAGACTGTCTTCGTTAATAAACTCTTGTTCACAGTACTCACAAGAAGAATAACGCATACAAATCTTCTGCAGTAACCTCAATCTTATCAATTCATCCATTAAGGCGGAAAGTGTTGGTCTTATTCCGTCACCGCCATCTATAAAGAAAAATAAAAATTATACATTATCTTCAATTTTAAAAATTATAATTTTAAAACATTATTTTGTGTGGCGGAAGATAATATTTACTTATTCTGGATTGGTGTCTCTTCCTATTCCTCCTTGGGTTTATTTAATTGGAACGGGAGCACTATAGGTTGTAGTTTAATTTCATCTTCCTCCTCCTCTTCCTTCCTATTAAAATGGTATTTGAAGATTTTTTTCTGATAACCTTATTACATATGATACAGAGTTTGTATTTACGTTTAGTTTCGTGAGCAATCAAAGCCATTTTCTTAAAAATGGACCAGCCGGTTAACACTCACTACGATGAACACACACAAACTTATTCAAATCTTACACTTTATAATGCTTGTCCATTAGGTAAATTTTACTTATTTTCTCCTTACATATGTGATAGTGAACCTTTATGTGTCAGGGCTTTTGGTCCATAATATTTCTTATTACAAAACTCACATTTTTAAATTTTCATTGGCGGGCGCAACTGATGTTCACGAAGGATTCTTGAACTAAATTTTTCTCACTTAGTTGGATAGGCGGGCGATGAGAGCTCAAGACTATTACTGGCTGTTGAATGGAGAAAGAACACTTATATAGGCAGCAGGTAACTCCTCCCTCCTCCTTAGCTGTGTGGCAAGCATTATATTTTATACTTATAGACTATTAAAAATGGTATGAAGAAGACTTTTTTTTTCCGATAACCTTATTACATTTTGTATTTATGTTTAGTTTAGTGTTTGTATTTACGTTTGGTTTCGTGAGCAATCAAAGCCATTTTTCTTTAAATTGGACCAGCCGGTTATACATGTTAACTACACTCACTACGATGACTAATTCCCTGTCCTAAAATATTCGACAGTCTCTCTCTCTTGAGCCTGATGGCTACTTTGCCAATAATATTTCTTTATATCCATTACAACAATTTGCTCATCCATCAATATGGCAGGAAATCTAAAATAAAGTACTTTGTTTTGTATTTTTTATATTAAAAGTTAGTATGGGTACATTTTTATTGTTGTTGGTTGTACATGAGTTTATACTGTTACACAGTACTTTTATACAGTATAGATTACATTCCTCCTTCACCTCTTCTCTCATTCCCCCTCTTCTTCCTTCACTACACCAGGAAAATCTACATCCTCAAATTCCTCCTCCTCTTCCTTCACTACATCAGGGAAATCTACATCTTCCCATTCCTCCTTTACTACATCAACTCCATCATCGGGTATTTTGCAATTGTCGTCATCCTCCTCGTTCTCTGGGGATGTGTGTGTTTTTCTATGTCGAACCAGACTGGAAAGCCAAGAATATTTTTTATCACAAAACTCACATTCAAAAGTTTTCTTAGATCTTTTATGACACAACTCGTCATCCTCTTCGTTCTCTGGGGACATGTGTGTTGTTCTATGTCGAACCAGGCCGGAAAGCCAAGAATATTTTTTATTACAAAACTCACATTCAAGAGTTTTCTTAGATCTGCTGTGACACAACTGATGGCGGCGAAGGTTCCTTGTATTACTTAAATTCTTTCCACATACGTTACAGCGACATTTTGTCTCCTTCTGTATGTGTATTTCTCTGTTTTTATTCAGGGCAATCAGTCCATAGTATTTCTTCTCGCAAAACTCGCATTTAAAAGTTTTCTCGCCTTCATTGCTATGGGTCAACAGGTGTTGGCAACGAAGGTATGTTATACTACTGAAAATCTTGTCACATACGTTACAGCAAAAGTTTTCCTCCTGTGTGTGTATTTTTCTGTGTTTATTCAGGGCAGTCGGTCCATAATATTTCTTCTCGCAAAACTCACATTTAAAAGTTTTCTCTCCTGTATCGCTATGGATCAACAGGTGTTCGCGAAGGTAAAGTGTACTACTTAAATTCTTTCCACATATATTACAGCGAAATACGGATATCTTCTGTGTATAGATGTGTGGGTACCAAGATATGTGAACACGCCTGACGCCAAGACTCTGTTACCATTCATTGTACCATTTATTCACATGTCTGTATTGCTACATATTATTATACCATGTCTGATATCTATGCTTATGTCTAATGCCTATGTTCACTTACTATGTCCCGATATACTATGTCTGTACCGCGCTAGTCGAGTAATTAGAGGACCTCATTTATTGTCCTAGTGATGTCTAGCAACTCCCCTTGCCCAGCGAGACAACTTCTCTCAGATCAGCCTCGGCCTACCTACGGCCCGGGGTCCCTTGTGCCCGCTTCTGTATCGGTCGGCTATCACGCCAAGTCTTGTACTACTTATTGAATATATCTACTGCTCGTGCTCTGGAGTTTGAAGAACCTTGTCTAGGATTTCATCACACCACATGGCGCAGTTGAGTAGCTCCAACACGACAGTTGACAAGTTGCAAGAGCCGGCCTCGTCTGTTTCCCGGCCTCCTCTGTTTCCCGCCCAGAAGATATACTCCATAGTGCCCCTGGATTTAAAGTGCTTTGTGACCTTGTGAAGTGCCCTAAGTGAAGTGCAGTGCCTTTCATGTCTCTTTGCTATGTTTCTGCGGCCCTACAGGTAGCAGAAACGCCTTCAGCCCAGTTTCCAAGACAGCACTTCCGGCATACATCCTCCATCTGCGCCGGCCCGCAGGCCACTGACTGCCTCCCCTACACTGAGTCACCACCAGCCTCGCCCGGGCGCGCGGAGGAATACAGGGACCAGCACCACCGCCGCCAGCCGCCAGCCGCCTCCTCTCACTTCACAAATATTACAGTCAGTACTCTTTTACTTGCCCGCCAGTTCCTGCACTTAGGCAAGTACATTGACGAAAACATAGCACTTCACCTTATTCTCCTTGTCTTTCCCATCGCAACCATACCAAACACGAGATGTCTGACCACGACGATTTGCCGGGAAATTTAGATGAGGATTATGAGGTAGACGAAACCTCACAGACCCTCCCACCCCCCCTCACGCCTCACACGCCGGGCGCGCCAAATTCAAAGGATGGGAGCCAGGATATACGTCAGTTAATCCACTTCCTACAAGTTTCCTAAGAGAAGGAAGCCCAAAGACGTCAATTAGAGGAGGAAAAACGACGTCAAGAGGAATGGTCAAGACGTCAAGAGGAATTGTCAAGACAGTCAGAGGCATCAGCTTACCGCCTTCAACTTCAACAACAACACCAAGCTGATAACCACAAATTCCTGGGACTATTGGAATTGCTGGCAACGAGGACGACTTCACCAGCTGCCACAACCAATTCGCCAGCTTCAGCCTCTTCATCTATCCTTCAGAAAACACCTCCTCACACGTCACCTATCCCCTTGGGTATACCTCAGTGCCTTCTCAACCACCTGCTCCAGTCTCAACTCTCGTCGAACTCTCCGTGCCTCCTCCACCGCCTGCCGTCTCGAGTACACCCCTGCACAGCAAGTCTTCAGTTCCCAGTCCCCCACCTCTTCAATCTGATGCAACATATCAAGTATACCGTCAATGGCGACGTCGTTTCGAAGACTTTGCTGTTATGTCTGACCTCAACCGAATGCCCCCTCATAAACAACTCATCCAATTAAGATCGTGCATTTCCCTCGATGTTCAACGCCTCCTAGAGCACACGCTAGCCATCCCCCCTGACTCCCCCAGGTCAGTGACAGAGGTTTTAAACGCCTTGCAGAGTCATTTCCGTGGCCTCCGCAATGAAGCTTTGCGTCGTAGGGAACTGCTATCCTGCAAACAAGCTTCTGGGGAATCATTCTCAGACTTCTATGCACGACTTAAGGACCTAGCAGCCGAGGTGGACCTATGTACAGGCGATCCTGTAACCTGTGCTGAGATCCAGCTCAAGATGATCTTGCTGATGGGTGTACGTGACGAGGACCTGCTTCAGAAACTCCTCACCCTCGACGCCGCCTCTTCCCTCACCGACTTCGTCACCTGTTGCAGGTCGTATGAGGCCACAAGAGAGGTTGCCTCAGCTATACACTCATCGCCATCTCAAGTCCACGCCGTCTCCACCTACAAGAGGAATCAACGCCAGATGCAGACGGCGTCCTCTCCACAGCCCCCGTCACAGTCACCAGTTTCTTCTCCTGAATCCTGCAGAAACTGTCAGCGCCAGCATGGTCCAGGAAAGTGCCCTGCGGCTGATAGTACATGTCGAAACTGTGGGTTTCAAGGCCATTGGCCCCGCACAACTCGATGTCCTGCCAACAAGGTCTCATGCAACGCTTGCAACAAGCAAGGACACTTCGCCAAGTGTTGCAGGTCCACCAAGAAGCCTCCATCTCCAGGTCAAAACGTCTCTTTACAGCCCGACAGAACGTCCACACCACCGTCTCCCAAGAACAACAAAGGATGCCGACGCATGGATGATGCCTCGAGTGACAGGTCCCCCAAGCCCGTCAATGTTCGTCTGTCCTACGGTACCAACTCTTCCAACCTCCTGATGATACCTGACACGGGCGCGGACATCACGGTGATTGGACCAACACACCTGGACGCCCTCAACATTCCCAGGAGTAGCCTGTCACCCACAGCCATGAACGACGTGCTCACAGCGGACGGGTCCCCGATGTCTCCACCTTTGGGTTGCTTCAAGGCAACACTGCAGCTCGGTCCCAAGTCTTGCCTTGCTACAGTCCACGTCCATGAGGGCATCCAAACCCCTCTCTTGTCATGTGGCCATTGTCAGGACTTGGCCATCGTCTCATCCGAGTTCCCAAAGCCCATCCTCGCCGTGACACACCTCAACAGGTGTGCAGAGATACCTGTTTCAGCCATGACCACACCTGCTGCCGCCCGGGAGTTCTTTTTTCGTCAGTTCAGCGACGTCCTTGTCTCCAAGTCCGACCTCCAGAAGACGCCGCTCAAGAAGATGACAGGCCCCCCGATGAGAATCCACCTCAAGCCTGGCGCGACGCCTTTCGCCATCCACACACCCAGGCCTATCCCCTTTGCCATACGGGACAAGGTGAAGGCGGAGCTCGATTCTCTGGTGCAGCAGGGGATCATCAGACACGCCGGTGAGGAGCCCTCCGAGTGGTGCCACCCTATGGTCTTGGCACCCAAGCCTGTAGGTGTTCGCATCACAGTGGACCTCACCCATCTCAACTCGCAGGTCTCCCGTCCCGCCCATCCATCGCCTACGCCCATCCAAGCAGTCCGCAGCGTCACCCCGTCTGCAAAGTTCTTTACCACGGCAGATGCACTACATGGGTACTGGCAAGTCGACCTGGCGGAAGAAGATCGCCACCTCACTACATTCATCACGCCCCACGGCCGCTTCCAACACTGCCGCGGACCCATGGGCTTCGCAGCAACGGGGGATGCGTACTGCCTCCGTGGGGATATGGCTCTGCAGGGTGTCACCAACTGCGTGAAGGTCGTAGATGACATCCTGCTCTTCGACGATGATCTCCCGGCCCACTTGAACCGAGTTCATCTGATGCTCACAAGATGTCGTGCCCATGGTATCACCCTGAACAAAGATAAATTTGTGGTCGCCGCCTCCCAAGTTAACTACTGCGGCTACAACATCTCGCCAGAGGGGATCTCAGCTGATGAGGAGAAGGTCAAGGCCATCAGGGACTTCCCTACTCCAGCGAACCTGACCGACCTTCGCTCATTTATGGGCCTGGTAAATCAGCTGGCCGACTTCTCCCCTAAAATCGCCACATCAGCCCAACCTCTACGCCCCCTCATGAGCCCCAAGCGCTCTTTCCTCTGGACTCCTGACCACGACCTAGCGTTCAGGAATGTTAAGAAGGCGTTGCTGTCACCACCAGCCTTGGCACCCTTCGACCAGTCCTTACCAGTGGTCCTCCAGACCGACGCCTCCCGTCTATACGGCCTCGGATATGCCCTCCTTCAAGGCCACGGCCAGGGTAGACTGCGCTTAGTTCAGTGTGGCTCCAGGTTTTTGACGGACACGGAGACCAGATACGCCACCATCGAACTAGAGATGCTGGCAGTCGCCTGGGCTATGGCCAAGTGCCGCCTTTACCTGTTCGGCCTTGGGCATTTCACCCTCATGACGGACCATCGCCCGCTCATACCCATCCTCAATCACTACACGTTGGACGCCATCGAAAATCCTCGCCTCCAACGTCTCAAAGAGAAGACCGCCCCTTACGTCTTTACAGCTGTGTGGCGCGCCGGGAAGCTTCTGTGCATACCAGACGCCCTCTCCCGAGCCCCTGTTAGTCGCCCCACACCTGAAGATGAAGTCGACTGTACCACGGCCGCTGCTCACGTTCGGTCTTTAGTGACACACACAGCCACTTCTCTTGCTGACAAGACGACGACGACGCCCTCCATCGAAGACGATAGGACTCTCCAGGAGCTTCGCATCGCCGCCGCTCAAGACCCGGCATACGTCCAACTCCTCGACTACGTCTCCGCTGGATTCCCCACCAACCGCTACGACATTCACGCCTCCGCCCTCCCCTTCTGGAAGCTAAGGGATAGCCTCTATGCGGACGGAGAGCTGGTGTTGTACGGCCCCAGGATCGTCGTTCCCGCTGCCCTCCGCCGGCGCACCTTATCCCGCCTCCATGACAGCCACCGCGGCGTTGAAGCCACCAGGCGCAGAGCCCGTCAGACCGTCTTCTGGCCTGGTATTGACGCCGATATTAAGAGCACGGTTGAGGCCTGTGAGCCTTGCCAGCAACTCCAGCCCAGCCAGCAACAAGAGCCGTACCTGTGCAATGACCTCCCAAAGCGGCCCTTTGAGTCCGTGTCCGCCGACTTCTTTAATGTGGCCGGAAAGTCTTTCCTGGTGGTCGCCGACAGGCTCTCTGGATGGCCCGTGGTAGTTCCCTGTGGTCGGGACACCACCTCTTCCAGGGTCATCCGGATGTTTTGTTGCTTCTTCCGGGAAGTCGGAGTGCCTCTCCGCCTCCGAACCGACGGTGGGCCCCCGTTCAATAGCCACGAGTTCAAGAGCTTCGCCGAACGCTGGGGCGTCCACCACATCGTCACCTCCCCTCATTACCCGCAGGCGAATGGCCACGCCGAGGCAGCGGTAAAGTCCGTAAAATACCTCATCCTCAAGACAGCACCGACGGGGAACCTGGACTGCGAGGAGTTCGACAGGGGCCTACTAGAACTCCGTAACACCCCTACCCCTGCCGGACGCTCTCCTGCCCAGGTGTTGTATGGCCGCCCCCTTCGTACTTGTGTGCCTGCCCACCCCCAGTCCTTCTTAGATGAATGGCAGATCAAGGCGGACGAGTGTGACCGCCGTGAGGCTGCCCGGATGGCCCAAGTGACAAGCCACTATGACGCCCACGCCCGCCCCCTTCCCAGGTTGACCGTCGGCCAGCAAGTACGAATCCAGGACCCGACGTCACACCGCTGGGACAAGGTCGGGGTCGTCATGGGCCGTGGCGAGTCTCGTTCGTACCAAGTCCGCCTCCCCAGTGGTCGTGTGTGGTGGCGAAACAGACGCCATCTCCGCCCAGTGCCATCCTCTAGTGAAGAACCTTCCTCCCCGTCCCCTGTGTCCCCTTGCCCAGACCCGGAACGAAGGTCGTCAGTTGATCCCCCCATCGTCCCTCGCCGCTCCCCCCGACTCATGGAAAAAGAGTCCGTAGCCGCTCGAGATTGCACTACGAGCGTAAAGGGGGAGGGAGGTGTATAGATGTGTGGGTACCAAGATATGTGAACACGCCTGAACCGCCAAGACTCTGTTACCATTCATTGTACCATTTATTCACATGTCTGTATTGCTACATATTATTATACCATGTCTGATATCTATGCTTATGTCTAATGCCTATGTTCACTTACTATGTCCCGATATACTATGTCTGTACCGCGCTAGTCGAGTAATTAGAGGACCTCATTTATTGTCCTAGTGATGTCTAGCAACTCCCCTTGCCCAGCGAGACAACTTCTCTCAGATCAGCTTCGGCCTACCTACGGCCCGGGGTCCCTTGTGCCCGCTTCTGTATCGGTCGGCTATCACGCCAAGTCTTGTACTACTTATTGAATATATCTACTGCTCGTGCTCTGGAGTTTGAAGAACCTTGTCTAGGATTTCATCACACCACATTCTGGTGTTTATATCTGTGGCGAGCCAGGTCACTCGAACAATAAAATTTCTTGTCACAAAATTCACATTCTACAGTTTTTTTTGAGCTGCTATGACTTTTTGTCTCCATGTTCAGGCTACTTTGCCAATAATATTTCTTATTACAAACTCACTATGCTCTTCTTCCTTCACTATATCAAGAAAATCAACATCCTCCCATTCCTCCTTCTTTACTACATTAACTCCATCATCAGGTATTTTGCAATTGTCGTCATCCTCCTC
Source organism: Homarus americanus (assembly GCF_018991925.1). Classification (NCBI taxonomy): domain Eukaryota; kingdom Metazoa; phylum Arthropoda; class Malacostraca; order Decapoda; family Nephropidae; genus Homarus; species Homarus americanus. The sequence continues at coordinate 15,261 of NW_024746066.1, forward strand.
GTCTTCTGCTGCTGGTGGTGGTGGTGGTGGTGGTGGTGGGGATACATCAGGAAAATCTACATCCTCCCATTCCTCCTTTACCACAACTCCATTGTCGTAATACTCCTCGTCTTCTGGTAGTGGTGGTGGTGGTGGTGGTAGTGGTGGTGGGGATATGTGTGTTTTTCTATGTTGAACCAAGGTTCCCGGCCAAGAATATTTTTTATTACAAAACTCACATTCAAAAGTTTTCTTAGATCTGCTGTGACACAACTGGTGATCGCGAAGACACCTTTGACTACCTAAAATCTTGCCACATATATTACAGCAACATTTTGTCTGTATATGTGTTTTTTTGTGGTTGTTTAGGCTTCCCGGCCAAGAATATTTTTTATTACACTTGGCTGTGTTTATTCAGGGCAATCGGTTTGGTCTGTAATATTTCCTCTCACAAAACTCACATTTGTAAGTCTTGCCATATCTTGCCACATACTTGACAAGCAAGCCACCAAAAAGTGGTATTTTGTTTTGTTATTAAAAGTTAATATATAGGTACATTTTAATTGTTGTTGGTTGTTCATAGAGTTTATACTATTACAGTACTTTTATACATTTCTGTTATGAAAATGATCACTATATCAGGAAAATCTACATCCTCCCATTCCTCTTTTACTACATAAATTCCATCATCAGGTATTTTGCAATTGTCACCATCCTCCTCGTCCTCTGGGGATATGTGTGTTTTTCTATGTTGAACCAGGTTTCCCGGCCAAGAATATTTTTTATTACAAAACTCACATTCAAAAGTTTTCTTAGCTCTGCTGTGACACAACTGATGGCGGCGAAGGCTCCTTGTACTACCTAAAATCTTACCACATACGTTACAGCGAAACTTTTCTTCCTGTGTGTGTGTTTTTCTATGTTCAACTAGGTCTTGCTGCCAAGAATATTTTTTATTACAAAACTCACATACAAAAGTTTTCTTAGATCTGCTGTAACACAACTGATGATGGCGACGAAGGCTCCTTGTACTACCTAAAATCTTGCCACATACGTTACAGCGAAACTTTTCCTCCTGTGTGTGTGTTTTTCTATGTTCAACCAGGTCTTGCGGCCAAGAATATTTTTTATTACAAAACTCACATTCAAAAGTTTTCTTTGATTTGCTATGACAGAACAGGTGATGGCGACGAAGGTTGTTTGTACTACATATAATCTTGCCACATACGTTACAGCGAAACTTTTCCTCCTGTGTGTGTGTTTTTCTATGTTCAACCAGGTTGTGCGGCCAAGAATATTTTTTATTACAAAACTCACATTCAAAAGTTTTCTTTGATTTGCTATGACAGAACAGGTGATGGCGACGAAGGTTGTTTGTACTACCTAAAATCTTGCCACATACGTTACAGCGAAACATTTCCTCCTGGGTTTTTTCTATGTTCAACCAGGTTTTGCGGCCAAGAATAATTTTTATTACAAAACTCACATTCAAACGTTTTCTTTGATTTGCTATGACAGAACAGGTGATGGCGACGAAGGTTGTTTGTACTACCTAAAATCTTGTCACATACGTTATAGTGAAACTTTTCCTCCTGTGTGTGTTTTTCTATGTTTAACCAGGTCTTGCGGCCAAGAATATTTTTTATTACAAAACTCAAATTCAAACGTTTTCTTTGATTTGCTATGACAGAACAGGTACCAAAATTCACATTCTACTGTTTTCTTTGAGTTGCTGTGACAAAGCCTTTTCTTATCCATCACTATGGAGCAACAACAGCTGTGTTTATTCAGGGCAATCGGTCTGGTCTGTAATATTTCCTCTCACAAAACTCACATTTATAAGTTTTCTCTTCATGAAGTAAGTCTTGCCATATCTTGCCACATACTTGACAAGCAAGCCACCAAAAAGTGGTATTTTGTTTTGTTATTAAAAGTTAATATATAGGTACATTTTTATTGTTGTTGGTTGTACATAGAGTTTATACATCTAAGAAAACTTTTTAATGTGAGTTTTGTAATAAAAAATATTCTTGGCCGGGAAACCTGGTTCAACGTATGTGGCAGGCAAGATTTTAGGATTTAAAATTGAATGTTTTATTTTAGTACATTAAAAGTTATTAATTTTTTCACTTATATGTTTTTGTGTGACTTACCAATCGGCAGACAAATTACCATTTTAAACAAACAGGCAACATCAACAACAATTTTAATAAAGTTTGCACAATTAAGTATTAATCGGCAATATTATGGTGTTTAACTTAAAAACCATTCATTACAGAGAAACTTTGCTTTCTGTGTTAACATTTTGTTTTATTTTGTAAAAAGGTTATTAAAAGATAGTATATGGGGACGTTGTAGTACTCAGATTCAATTCCTCCCTCCTTCACAGAACTCTTTCTCCCATTCCCCCCACAAACACGCAACATCTAGACGGACGACAATTTTAATAAAGTTTGCACAATTAAGTATTAATCGGCAATATTATGGTGTTTAACTTAAAAACTATTCATTACAGCGAAAAGTAACAGCAACCTTCCCCATCTCCAGTTGTGTCATAGCTCGAAATCTGTTTATATATAGAGGAGCAAATTGTTTGTTGGATTAGTAGACTGGCTACAGACGATTTGTAAAGTTATGTGACAAGATGTGGCACAAAGTAGAACTTAATGGAAAGACTGGCCTGAATATACACCTGTCCTGAATATACACACACAGAAGAAGGGGAAAGAATTTAAGTAGTGACACCTGTTGTTGCTGCTTCTTTGTTATGGATGAGAAAATTGTTGTGAAATACTACGGACCGATTGCCCTGAATAAACTAAAAAAAACACACACAGAAGAAGGAAAATTTCGCTGTAACGTATGTGACAAGACTTTAAGTAGTAAAGCATATCTTCGTAAACACCTGTTGTTGCTCCATAGTGATGATGAGAAAAGAGAGAAAACTTTTAAATGTGAGTTTTGTAATAAGAAATATTATCGGCAAACTAACCTGAATGCACACACGAAAACACATATACAGGAGACATGTTGCTGTAATATATGTGGAAAGAATTTAAGTAGTACAAGCTGCCTTCGCGAACACCTGTTGATCCATAGCAATGAAGGTGAGAAAACTTTTAAATGTGAGTTTTGCGAGAAGAAATACTATGGGCCGATTGCCCTGAATAAACACAGAAAAATACACACACAGGAGGAAAAGTTTCGTTGTAACGTATGTGGCAAGATTTTAAGTAATACAAACAACCTTCGTCGCCATCATCAGTTGCATCTCATATCAAAGAAAACTTTTGAATGTGAGTTTTGTAATAAAAAATATTTTTGGCCGGGAAACCTGGTTGAACATAGAAAAACACACATATCCTCACCACCAGAAAAATTTCACTGTAATGTATGTCACAAGAATTTAAGTAGTAAAGGATATCTTCGTAAACACCTGTTGCTGTTCCATAGTGATGATGAGAAAAGAGAGAAAAATTTTAAATGTGAGTTTTGTAATAAGAAATATTATTGGCAAACTAACCTGAATGAACACAGAAAAACACACATACAGGAGACAAGAGAGGATGTAGATTTTCCTGATATAGTGAAGGAAGAAGAGAAGGAATTTGAGAATGTGGATTTTCATGATGTAGTGAAGGAAGAAGAGGAGGAATTTGAGGATGTAGATTTTCCTGATGTAGTGAAGGAAGAAGAGGAGGAATTGGAGGATGTAGATTTTCCTGGTGTAGTAAAGGAAGAAGAGGGGGAATGAGAGAAGAGGTGAAGGAAGAATGGAATCTCTCTATCTATGCTTGTATTTTTTATTTACTATTTATTTCATTTTCATAACAGAAATGTATATATAAGTAACTGTGTCTATATTTGTATTTACTATTTATTTCATTTTCATAACAGAAATGTATAACACTGTGTAACGTAACAGTATAAACTCTATGTACAACCAACAACAATAAAAATGTACCCATATACTAACTTTTAATAACAAAACAAAATAGCACTATTTTGTGGCTTGCTTGTCAAGTATGTGGCAAGGTAAGATTTTAAGTAGAACTTACTTCATGGAGAGAAAACTTACAAATGTGAGTTTTGTGATAGGAAATATTACAGACCACAGACCGATTGCCCTGAATAAACACAGAAAAACACGTGGAAAGAATTTTTAAGTAGAGCTATGCTTTGTAAACACCTGTTGTTGCTCGTACAACATACCTTCGTCGCCATCACCAGTTGCGTCATAAAAGATTAAAGAAAACTTTTGAATGTCCGCAAAACATGGTAACATAGAAAAACACACACATCCCCATCACCACCAGAAGACGAGGAGGATGACGACAAATGCAAAATACCCGGTTATGGAGTTAATGTAGTAAAGGAGGAGGAATGGGAGGATGTAGATTTTCCTGATGTTGTGAGTTTTGTAATAAAAAATATTCTTGGCCGTAAGACCTGGTTGAACATAGAAAAACACACACACAGGAGGAAAAGTTTCGCTGTAACGTATGTGGTAAGATTTTAGGTAGTACAAGGAGCCTTCGTCGCCGCCATCAGTTGTGTCACAGCAGATCTAAGAAAACTTTTGAATGTGAATAAAAAATATTCCTGGCTGGAAAGCCGCCTGGTCACCATAGAAAAACACACATATCCCCAGAGGACGAGGAGGATGGTGACAATTGCAAAATACCTGAAATGTGAATTTTGTGAGAGGAAATATTACAGACCTGTTGCTCCATAGTGATGGATAAGAAAAGGCGTGGTCACAGCAGTTCAAAGAAAACTGTAGAATGAGAATGTGAATTTTGTTACAAGAAATTTTATTGTTCGAGTGACCTGGCTCGCCACAGATATAAACACCAGCAGATATCCCCATTTCGCTGTAATATATGTTACAAGAATTTAAGTAGTACAAACAACCTTCGTCGCCATCACCTGTTCCGTCATAGCAAATCAAAGAAAACTTTTGAATGTGAGTTTTGTAATAAAAAATATTCTTGGCCGCAAGACCTGGTTGAACATAGAAAAACACACAGGAGGAAAAGTTTCGCTGTAACGTATGTGGCAAGATTTTAGGTTGTACAAGGAGCCTTCGCCGCCATCATCAGTTGTGTCACAGCAGATGTTACACAGTACTTTTATACATTTCTGTTATGAAAATGTATCACTATATCAGGAAAATCTACACCCTCCCATTCCTCTTTTACTACATAAATTAAAAAGTATATAGGTACATTTTATTGGTGGTGTTGGTTGTACATAGAGTTTATACTGTTACACGTTTCTGTTATGAAAATGAAATAAATAGTAAATAAAAATAAAAATATAGATAGATTCCATTCCTCCTTTACCTCTTCTCTCATTCCCCCTCTTCTTCCTTTCCACATATATTACAGCGACATTTTGTCTCCTATGTGTGTTTTTCTGTGTTCATTCAGGTTAGTTTGCCGATAACAAAATTTAAAGTTTTCTCTTTTTTCATTTATAAGTTTTCTCTCAATGAAGCAACAGGTGTTCTCAAGACACCTTGTACTGTACTACTTAAATTTATTGTTACACAGTTACTTTTATACATTTCTGTTATGAAATGAAATAAGTAAATAAAAAATACAAGCATAGATAGAGAGATTCCATTCTTCCTTCACTTCTTTCTCTCATTCCCCTCTTCTTCCTTTTACTACACCAGGAAAATCTACATCCTCTAATTCCTTCTTCTTTCCCTTCACTACATCAGGAAATCTACATCCTCAAATTCCTTCTTTCCCTCTTCACTACATCAGGAAAATCTACATCCTCCCATTCCTCCTTCTTACTACATTAACTCCATCATCGGGTATTTTGCAATTGTCGTCATCCTCCTCGTCTTGGTGGTGATGGTGGTAGGTGAAGGTGGTGGTGGTGGTGGTGGGTATGTGTGTTTTTCTATGTTGAACCAGATTTTGCTGACATTCAAAAGTTTTCTTTTTAATCTGCGTGACGCAACTGGTGATGGCGACGAAGGTATGTTGTACTACTTAAAATCTTGTCACATACTTTACAGCCTTTGCCTCCTGTGTGTGAATTTTTCTATGGTTGTTAAGTGCAGTGTCCATAGTATTTCTTTTCTCGTAAAACTCACATTTAAAAGTTTTCGCCTTCATTGCTATGGATAAACAGGTGTTCGTGAAGGTACTTTTATTACTTAAATTCTTTCCACATATATTACAGTGACATTTTGTCTCATATGAGTGACATTTTCTCTCCTGTATGTGTGATTTTCTGCTTGATCAGTGTTAGTTTGCCTATAATATTTCTTTATTACAAAACTCACATTTAAAAGTTTTTCTCTTTTTTCTCACTATGGATCAACAGATGTTCGTGAAGGCACCTTGTACTACTTAAATTCTTTCCACATATATTACAGCGAAACTTTTCCTCTTGTGTGTGTATTTTTCTATGTTCAACCAGGTTTTCCAGCCAAGAATATTTTTTATTACAAAACTCACATTCAAAGTTTTTAGATCTGCTGTGACACAACTGATGGCAGGCGGTTCCTTGTACTACCTAAAATCTTGCCACATATGCTACAGCGAAACTTTTCTCCTCCTGTGTGTGTATTTTTCTATGTTCAACCAGGTCTTATGCCAAGAATATTTCTTATTACAAAACTCACATTTAAAAGTTTTTCTTTTTCTTATCCATCATTATGGAGCAACAACAGGTGTTTACAAAGCATAGCTTAAAAATTCTTTCCGTGTTTTTCTGTGTTTATTTAGGCAATCGTCTGTGGTCTGTAATATTTCCTCGTAGAAAACTTACATTTATAGGTTTCTCCATGAAGTAAGTTCTACTTAAATCTGCCACATCTTGCCACATACTTGACAAAGCAAGCCACAAAAAAGTGGTATTTTGTTTTGTTATTAAAAGTATATGTAGGTACATTTTTATTGGTGGTGTTGGTTGTACATAGAGTTTATACTGTTACATCGCTTGTTATGAAAATGAAAAAATAGTAAATAAAAATACAAATATAGATAGATTCCATTCCTCCTTTACCTCTTTCTCTCATTCCCCTCTTCTTCCTTTCCACATATATTACAGCGACATTTTGTCTCCTATGTGTGTTTTTTCTGTGTTCATTCAGGTTAGTTTGCCGATAACAAAATTTAAAAGTTTTTCTCTCTTTTTCATTTATAAGTTTCAATGAAGCAACAGGTGTTCGCTAAGACACCTTGTACTGTACTACTTAAATTTATTGTTACAACAGTTACTTTTATACATTTCTGTTATGAAATGAAATAAGTAAATAAAAAATACAAGCATAGATAGAGAGATTCCATTCTTCCTTCACTTCTTCTCTCATTCCCTCTTCTTCCTTACTACACCAGGAAAATCTACATCCTCTAATTCTCTTCTTCTTCCTTCACTACATCAGGAAATCTACATCCTCAAATTCCTTCTCTTCTTCCTTCACTACATCAGGAAAATCTACATCCTCCCATTCCTCTTCTTTACTACATTAACCCATCATCGGGTATTTTGCAATTGTCGTCATCCTCCCCGTCTTCTGGTGGTGATGGTGGTGGTGATGGTGGTGGTGGTGGTGGTGGTGGTGGTGGTGGTGGGCATGTGTGTGTTTTTCTATGTTGAACCAGATTTTATGACATTCAAAAGTTTTCTTTAATCTGCTGTGACGCAACTGGTGATTGTCACATACTTTACAGCGAAACTTTGCCTCCTGTATGTGTATTTTTCTATGGTTGTTAAGGGCAGTCGGTCCATAGTATTTCTTCTCAGAAAACTCACATTTAAAAGTTTTCTCGCCTTCATTGCTATGGATAAACAAGTGTTCGGAAGGTACCTTGTATTACTTAAATTCTTTCCACATATATTACAGTGACATTTTGTCTCCTGTATGTGTGATTTTCTGTGATCATTCAGGTTAGTTTGTCTATAATATTTCTTATTACAAAACTCACATTTTTAAGTTTTTTCTTTTCACTATGGATCAACAGATGTTCGTGAAGGCACCTTGTACTACTTAAATTCTTTCCACATATATTACAGCGAAACTTTTTCTCTCTT
>NW_024746067.1:0-29793 GCF_018991925.1 Homarus americanus
CCTAAAGAGATCTATTAGTTATTTTTCCATCCTGTATTTTGGGTTAAGAGAACACTTGAGTCCCATTTGTAGTTGGACACCATTTTGGGATAATAATTTTACGTTTGTATTGTGAGTCACTGTGATATTTCGTGTGTGTGTGTGTGTGTGTGTGTGTACATGAATGTTTATACGAGCATGAGTATGTAATTATGTGCACGACTGACTGTATTGAATGTATACCTGTATAGTATATTATGAACGCATATGTATGAATAGATATCAATAAACACCATTCATTCTCTTAGCTTATACAACGTCTCAATATTTCTACAATTAAGATTAAATTAGGCCTCAAACTCTGCCACATTCAACATAAACAAAGGTAAAATTGGTGACTGCTTCAGCTACCTTTGTTTGTGTACCTGTGTGTTCCTCTTTCATGTGTAAATGTTCCATGTCCGCTGCAAAGAACTAAGGACGGCCAAAGACATCTAGGCGCAGTAATTGGCACTATGGACTTCAAGACCGAGTATGTAGCGGGAAAGGTGAATGAGTGGGTTAGTGAAATCCAAACTCTGTCTGAGATTGCTAACACAGAGCCACATGCGGCTTTTACTGCATTCACCCATGGAGTCAAGCATCGTTGGAACTACCTGATGCGTACTATCCCAGATATGGGACCCCTCCTCCACCCTCTGGAAGAAGCTATCAGTGTCAAGTTCACTCCCAAATTAGTGAAACACACTCACTTAACCCCAGCAGAAAGAGCACTTCTTGCACTTACATCAAGACTGGGAGGGATGGGACTCACCAATCCAGAGGAGATTGCAGCCACCGAACATCAAAATTCACTTTAGCTCACGGCAGCCCTCACGGACCACATAATAGCCCAGAACGCATCAGGGGAGGTCAATACCAGTGAAGTAAACGAGATTCGTAGGTCCATTACGACAGATCGACAGCACTGCCAAAATGATAAGTTGCAGAAACTGTTGCTACAGGTTCCAGAAAATTTGAAAAAAAAGTAGCTATAGCGCAGGAGGTGGGCGGCTCGAACTGGTTAACTATGTTACCGATAAGAGCAAATGGTTCCAGTCTTAACAAACAAGAATTTACAGATGCCATTGCTCTAAGGTACGGTCGGCCAGTAGAAGGTTTGCCCTCCCAATGCGTGTGTGGCTCTTCCTATGACGGCGATCACGCCATGGTGTGCAAGAAAGGGGGCTTCATATGCATGAGGCATGACGAAGTAAGGGACCTTACAGGAAATATGTTGAAGAAAATCTGCCGAGATGTCATGGTAGAACCAACCCTCCTTCCATTGGATGGTGAGATCTTCCAACATAGGACTTCAAACACATCTAACGAAGCCCGTGTTGACGTCAGTGCTCGAGGATTCTGGACGCGGGGACAGCGAGCTTTCTTCGACATTAGGATTTTTTTATCCCATGGCTGCATGTCACCGTAACCTAGCTCTCGATGCTGCACATAGGAGGAACGAGAACGACAAGATAAGGGCATATGGGGAGAGAATCCAAAACGTTGATCAAGGCAGCTTCACTCCTCTAGTGTTCACAACCTCTGGTGGGATGGGACCAAGTGCAAGATGTTTCTCCGCCAGACTCACGGAGGTGATCTCCGAACAGAAGCAGCAGCCCAGAAGTTATGTTACAACCTGGATGAGATGTCGACTGTCTTTCTCTCTCCTTCGGTCGGCTTTGCTCTGCCTCAGGGAAACGAGAGCTTCTGCCCCAACTCCGACAACTGCTGCAGATATTGACTATGAGGCTACTGTCACTGAATGCCGCATAGATCTGCGGCTCAACTAATTTAACACAGATAGGATAGCTACATATGTAAGGATATTTAATATTTAGGTAATTAAATGGTGGCGAAGGTGTGGCTATTGGGGGAGGCTGGAGGCCACGTAAAAAAAAAAATAGTAGTAGTAGTAGTAGTAGTAGTCGTAGTCGTAGTAGTAGTGTTATTATCATTATTATTATTAATATTATTTTTTATTATTTTGTTTTCTATTATTATTATAAGAGAAGTGCTTTGTAAGAAGAAAACAAGTAGAATACGATTAATTATGATATAAGGGAAGGAGGAGAGGTAAGGGGAGTTGAGAAGGAGTGAGGTACAGAGGGTGAGGAAAAGGGAAGGATGGAGTGAGAGGATGAGGAGAATCGAAAGAGGGAGACAGGATGAAGAGGAGAGAATAACTCTCTTTGAACTTGGGCCTCTCATCTTGGTATTGATAAAAATGTTTGGATGGGTGAAACGAGACTCTTTCTTTAATTAGACACACACACACACACACACACGTACGTCATTGTTTCACTGCAACACAATCTTACCACAAAGTTTTAAGGAACTTGTTTTTTCATTCCTCAATTATATTTTTGTCAATTTGTCTTTACGCATGTGTGTGTGTGTGTGTGTGTAACAGAACAAACGCGTAAATATGTAAACAGGCTCGACTTTGGGGATTCCACATAATGTAAATATTCAATATTGGATAATTTTTGCAAAAAACATTACACAATTCAAACATTCTGGCAAATCCTTGGAGATGTTCAGATAATTTGACATTTTCATTCATCCTGAAGGTTTTTCTAGGGCAGCCAAAATAACTATATGAATCTACTATATGACTGAGAAGTGAGACAATACGGGGGTCACTCTCTGGGGTGACCATATTGTGTTGTGTTTGTGAGGAAGTGAAGTGATTTATATCTTGTTTCCTAAGAGTGAGGAACTTTATCTCGTCTTACTGTGAGGGAATGAGGCAAATTATCTCACTTCTCTTCGGTAGTGAGGCAAATTATCTCAATTTATGTTGAGAAGTGAGGTACATATGAGTCCCGTTTGTACTAGTTGTCCGATGTTTCTTACTCGTATAACATATTTGAAACTAATTTACAATCTGTTATTAACAAATTCTAATCAAACAATTCCCTCATAATGCATAAAGAATATTTTTTAATGGTTCAATGTATTATTTCCAACGTATCGAGAAAGTCAATATAGAATTTCTCTACCATGAAGTACTGTAAGGTGATGTCTCCGGGTTCCTCACAGTTATGTTATGATGCCAATTACTATGAAACTGTAGAAGATACGAGTCAGAGTTTAGGTAATGATTCATTGTTGGTCTTGTGTTAAATATCAGTACGAGATTAATTAATTACATATAGTTTACTTTATTGGTATTCACTTTGGATATTTTACAGGTGGAAACATATATTTCTTCTTTCACCATTATATACGGTTGGTTACAGTGTGTGTGTGTGTGTGTGTGTGTGTGTGTGTGTGTGTAAAAGAGAGAGAGAGAGAGAGAGATCACAAACATGACACACCTGACACACGAAATAATGACAGTGACACACGGACTAACTGACGTATTGAAACAGACACACAGTGTCATTTAGGCTGAAACGGACTTACTCACAAATGGACACAATGGCACACGGACACAAAGAACTAAATTAACATATAGTAACCCTGACACATAGACACATGGACACAGACATACAGTAGTGGTTAATCCGTTGAGAGATGGTGAAATGACTCTGTCTGTCTGTCTGTGACAAGAGACTGTGACAAGAATGAGCTCAGCGTCATCTTGATGTCTGTCATTTATGCCAATCTTCCGTGCCTGTCTGTCTGTCTCTCTCTCTGTCCGTTTGCCTGCCCCGCCTAGCCCTGCCTGCTTGCTTGCCTGTGTGAAGTCGTAAGTCTTGTTAGCTCGACAAGTCTTCCGTTTTAAATTCAATTCTGATGAAACTTGGCAGGAATGTACTTGTGCGCGAGATGGCGGATGTAATTGTTTTTCCTCGCCGCATGTGTGGGCGATCTGTCTGTGCGTTCATTCGTCCTTGCATCCGTCTGTGCGTCCGTTTGTGTATCCATCCGTCCTTTCGACCGTTCTTTCTACCGCGCGTTCGACAATAATGAACGTAAAAAGGAAAACAATAATCGACGTTACCGTGTTCACACACGCTGAATAAATGTTGTCTGTTCATAGAAGATAAGCTGTGATAGATAAATACCTTATAAAGTTTATATGGTAGAGGCGTCGCGACAACACTGCGGGGTTGACCATCACAGTCCAACTGGTCTAGAGTTCAATGCCGTGTTTGTCAGGGGCGCTTCTTTTTTATATGTTAAAGTTTAAGTTGGTGACCATCTGTACTGTATGAAGGATGATGACCTTTCACTTAATTACCGGTATCTTGTAATTACCATTATTCTGGTCGTACAGTAGGATTTTACCCAATGAAAAAATCGCCAAATGAGATTTTTATTATAACGAAAAATGGTCACTTGGTATGTTTTAACAATGAATATTCCTTCACGTACAGTAGGCTTGGTTGTCAGGTTATGATTTGTGAGTTGGGATTTATTTCTACTGTATAGTTGTGTCCGGTGAGGTTATGTGTAGAGGAGATCTGTCAATGGGATTGTGTCATGTGAGATTCGTTTCAGTGTATCTCAGTGTACTATTCAAGAGACCCATGTGAACCCTTCAGGCCTTCACACATTAACTGGGTCAATGAGGCAATTGGTCTGATAACTTAGAGAGAGAGAGAGAGAGAGAGAGAGAGAGAGAGCCTTCATTTGTGTGTACATGTATTTTATTCCACTGTTCTGGGAAGACAGAGAGATGGAGGCGTGACTTGTAGTGAGGGTAAGAGACTTGAATATCTCTCTCTCCCTCCTCCCTCTCCTTCCTCCGTTCCTCCTATCTACCTTGCTTTTTTCCTCTCATTTCCTTTTTCCCTTTTCTTTTCTTCCTCTCTTTATCTTCCCCATTCATCCTCTCTCTTTCCTTCTTCTTCCTCTCTTCCCTCTTCTCTTCTCCCTCCTTCTTCTTCCTCTCTTCCCTCCTCCCTCCTCCTTCCCCCTTCTCATTCCTCTCCCTCTCCCTCTCCATCCCTGTTTTCTACCTCACCCCACCTCTTCCCTCTCCCTTCCTTCACCCTCCCATCCCCACCTATTTTACACCCCCTTGGTCCTCGGGGTGTTTTCATGCACACAGTTCCTCAGAATCGTTCACGTTTCAGTGATTATTATTTTATTACACGGATTTTTTTGTAGACTCGCTCCCCACCTCCCTATTTCTCTGGCTGTATTCTGACAGAGCTGCCTGGTCTCTCTCTCTCTCTCTCTCTCTCTCTCTCTCTCTCTCTCTCTGTATGTCTTTGTTTGTCTTTATGTTGATCATTGTTTCCCTGTTTATCTCTCTCTCATATTGTATCTCTTATTGTTTGTTAGCTTTATCTATATTTATCTTTTTCTGTTTATCTCTGTTTATCTTTATTATCTTTTTGTCTGTCGTTGCTCTTTCTCTCGTTCTCGTCTTTTCTCTCTTTATCACACACACACAGACACGCGCACGCACACACACACAAGAGGAGCGAAGGTCATAGTACGTCTTGGTGTGTGTAGTAGTAATTACCATTGAACATAGGAGAATAAAACTGTATTATTTCCTTTAATTTTATTCATCCAGAAACAACGGATAACTTGAAGAATCAATCCACCACCCTGACGCTAACTTGAGGTTAGGTTCGGTTAATGCTCAGGTGAAATAAGGTAGGGTGTCTAATCTTCAGGTGAAATAAGGCGGGGTGTCTAATCTTCAGGTGAAATAAGGTGGGGTGTCTAATCTTCAGGTGAAATAAGGCGGGGTGTTTAATCTTCAGGTGAAATAAGGTAGGGTGTCTAATATTCAGGTGAAATTAGGTGGGGTGTCTAATCTGCAGGTGAAATAAGGTGGGGTGTCTAATCTTCAGGTGAAATAAGGCGGGGTGTCTAATCTTCAGGTGAAATAAGGCGGGGTGTCTAATCCTCAGGTGAAATAAGGCGGGGTGTCTAATCTTCAGGTGAAATAAGGCGGGGTGTCTAATCTTCAGGTGAGAAATAAGGCAGGAGGTGTCTAATCTTCAGGTGAAATAGGCAGGTGTCCTAATCTTCAGGTGAGAAATAAGGCAGGAGGTGATCTTCCAGGTGAAATAAGGCGGGTGTCTATCTTCAGGTGAAATAGGCGGGGTGTCCTAATCTTCCAGGTGAGAAATAAGGCGGGAGTGAATCTAATGTTCCAGGTGAAATAAGGCGGAATATCTAATCTTCAGGTGAAATAAGGCGGGGTGTCTAATCTTCAGGTGAAATAAGGCGGGGTGTCTAATCTTCAGGTGAAATAAGGCGGGGTGTACAAGTGGGTAAGTGGGATTAACAAGGGTAAAATAGAAGATGTTCTGAAGCTCAGTAATAACGAAATAACTAGAACAAATGGCTTTAAATTAGATAAATTCCGATTCAGAAAGGATATAGGCAAGCACTGGTTTGGTAATAGAGTTGTGGATATGTGGAATAGGCTACCGAGTGCTATAGTAGGATCGGGGACGCTAGGGAGCTTCAAGACGAAGTTGGATAGGCACATGGCAGTGCTGGGATGGGTGTGAAAGGGATCTGCCCTGTATGGGCCAGTCGGCCTCCTGCAGTATCCCACTTTCTTATGTTCTTATGTATGTTCTAATCTTCAGGTGAAATAAGGCGGAGTGTCTAATCTTCAGGTGAAATAAGGCGGGGTGTCTAATCTTCAGGTGAAATAAGGCAGGGTGTCTAATCTTCAGGTGAAATAAGGCGGGGTGTCTAATCTTCAGGAGGAATAAGGCGGGGTGTCTAATCTTCAGGTGAAATAAGGCAGGGTGTCTAATCTTCACGTGAAATAAGGCGGGGTGTCTAATCTTCAGGTGAAATAAGGCGGGGTGTCTAATCTACAGGTAAAATAAGGTAGAGTGTCTAATCTTCAGGTGAAATAAGGCGGGGTGTCTAATCTCTAGGTGAAATAAGGTAGAAAAATTCTATATTGACTTTCTCGATACGTTGGTAGTAATACATTGAACCATTAGAAAATATTCTTTATGCATTATGAGGGAATTGTTTCATTAGAATTTGTTAATAACAGATTGTAAATTAGTTTCAAATATATTGTACGAGTAAGAAACATCGTACACCTAGTACAAACGGGACTCATATGTATACATCATTACATATATACTGCATATTATTTATTTCCCATGGGCTATTACGTTAAATATATAAAGTTTGTTGTAACACGAGTTACGAGATACGTCTGAACACTGTGGTCACCTCACAAAAGTAAACACACGAAATACCTATTATAGATGAATAAATATACCTTATAAAGTTTATATGGTAGAGGCGTCGCGACGACACTGCGGGGTTGGCCATCTATAATATTTTCACTCATATGATGGGTGATGACCTTTCACTTAATTACCAGCATCTTGTAATTATCATTATTTTGGTCGTACAGTAGGATTTTACCCCATGAAAAATTCATCCAATAGGATTTTTATTATAACGAAAAATGGTCACTTGGTATTCTTTAACAATGAATATTCCTTCACGTACAGTCGGCTTGGTTGTCAGGTTATGATTTGTGAGTTGGGATTTATTTCTACCATACAGTTGTGTCCGGTGAGGTTATGTGTAGGGGAGATCTGTCAATGGGATTGTGCCATGTGAGATTCGTGTCAGTGTGTCTCAGTGTACTATTCAAGAGACCCATGTGAACCCCTCACACATTAACTGGGTCAATGAAGCAATTGC
This sequence comes from Homarus americanus, assembly GCF_018991925.1. NCBI lineage: Eukaryota > Metazoa > Arthropoda > Malacostraca > Decapoda > Nephropidae > Homarus > Homarus americanus. The sequence continues at coordinate 7,624 of NW_024746067.1, forward strand.
TCTAATAACGTAGTTAGTCAGTCAGTCAGTTATTTTACCATCTCAGTCTTATTATAATACATCTCTCAACGGTTCAACCACTACTGTATGTCTGTGTCCGTGTGCTATTATGTCTATTTGTGAGTAAGTTCATTTTCAGCCTAAATGACAGTGTGTCTCTGTTTCAATATGTCAGTTACCCTTTGGGGGTAACACTGCCCACTGGTCTAGATCTGGCGAGAAAACTGCCCCCACCCAAAGGTCACTTGTTGGGTGTTACAAAGCACCTGCTGGGTGTGTTGGGTGATTTAGGTGAGTCTTCCCCCGCCCTCTCCCAACAATCCCCCATCCCCGCTCTCCACCCACAACCCAGGGCCACGGTGTGTAAGGTTAAGGCGTTCGAATTTTAATTGGGTTGATGATGAAATAATGCATGTGAGGAGAAGAAGAAGAAGAAGAAGAAGAAGAAGAAGAAGAAGAAGAAGAAGAAGAAGAAGAAGAAGAAGAAGAAGAAGAAGAAGAAGAAGAAGAAGAAGAAGAAGAAGAAGAAGGAGGAGGAGGAGGAGGAGGAGAACAAGAACAAGAAGGCTAGATTACGTTAGGTTACGTTAGGTTAGGTTAGGCTAGATTAGATTAAGTTAGGTTAGGTCTGGTCAGGTTACATTATGCATGAAGGTATTCATTTATATGTATATTTATGATCTACAGGATCGTTTATGGCCAGTCAAAGGCTTCTAGAAAAGATTAATACATAGAAGTTATCACTAATGGCCAATTATCCCTATTTAGTGTAACATACAGTATATATTAGGTGGAGTTCCGCTTTTATTTGTTTGTTTTCGTATTATTTAAGTCATTTATTTGTTAACATTTAGCTTAGAATAAGTAAATATTATACAAAACAAAACATTGAAAAACTCACAAGTGAATTTGTAACATATAATCAAGTCGAGATAATATTACCAATACCACGTGCTGGTCAAGCTCCGAAAGAGTTGTCCGGGGGTCTAGCTAACCTCTGGTCGGGGATTGACCAGCACGAAAAAAAAAAAAAATTTTTACTAAACGTGATTTTGGCAACCTGTGGTGTAATAGTCAGCATACTCGCCTTGCAAGCGAGTGGACCCCTGTTCGATTCCCGGACGGAGTGAAACTATGAGCTTCTTTTTTACGTCATTTGGCTTTCTATTTACCAGTAAATGGGAACCTGGATGTTAATCGATTTGCGGATCTTATTCTGGAATAATGGTTAGCCAGTGCAGTTGCCGAGTTGTCCGGTCTTCTCGGACTATTCATTGAAACTGGGACATACAAGTCGTTAACTTAGGGTGTGGTTGTGGTGTTGGCGACAGATTCTACCACCTTAAACAAATTCACGCCTAGGTTGCTCTAGAGCCGGCCATCCTCGTACACGAAGGGCAACCATTATTGTTACGTGTATAATATTACCATCACTACCACAACCAGCATTATCACTACTATTGTCATCTTCTCAACTATCATCATTCCTTCTCTCTTCCTCCTCCTGCCTCCATATTTTAATAATTATCGTCTCAATTATTATTATTTTCATCATTATTTTTATTATTATTATTACCGTATTATTATAATTATTATTATTATTATTATTATTATTATTATTATTATTATAATTATTATTATTATCATTATTATTATTATTATTATTATTATTATTATTTACAATACAACATGTGGCTGGAACAATAGTAGAAATTAGAAATAAGATAAAAAGTTGTATTAAATTAACAATTATAACACAAACAAGAACCACAGGTACAAGTCGATCAGTTTTTTATCATGAGAGAGAGAGAGAGAGAGAGAGAGAGAGAGAGAGAGAGAGAGAGAGAAGAACAACAAATAACGAAAGAAAAAATACGATAACGACAAAAATACAAAGAAAACCCAAGCGGCAAAGACTAAACACAAACACGGGAATAAACAAACCACAATAAGATAAACAAGGCATATAAACAAAAGATTAATAACTGATAACGAAAAAACTAGCAGGTGATAACGAGATAAGTGTCAATACAGAAGATAACTATAGATAACAATATTTTCATTAACATTATGAATTATAGGATTTATTAATAAGGGATATAATTACACTATAACTTCCTATATATCAATTTATTAGTATTGTATACATGTTAACCTGAACTATATCACGTTAGAGTTTGTTTATGACAGTATGTGTTGGTGTTGAGTAGATCACCTGTAATTAGCGTCATTTAACAGGTGACACTGCAGCGAGTATACAGGTGAGACAGGCGGGGTAGTTCCAAGGAGTGAAATCAGTGACAGGTGTAAGGGGAGTGACAGGTGTAGGGGGAGTGACAGGTGTAGGGGGAGTGACAGGTGTAGGGAGAGTGACAGGTGTAGGGGGAGTAACAGGTGTAGGGGGAGTGACAGGTATAGGGGGAGTGACAGGAATAAGGGGAGTGACAGGTATAGGGGGAGTGACAGGTATAGGGGGAGTGACAGGTGTAAGTGGAGTGACAGGTGTAAGTGGAGTGACAGGTGTAGGGGGTGTGACAGGTGTAGGGGGAGTGGCAGGTATAGGGGGAGTGGCAGATGTAGGGGGTGTGACAGGTGTAGGGGGTGTATTTCTAAGCAGTGTAGTTGAAACAGGTATAACACACATTGGTGGAGTACACATCAACACCTCTGCTAAACACCCTCCACATATACTCAACACACCCAGGGCCACGTAACACAGTGTTGGTAGGCTTAGGCGGCCATGTCGTGACACCGGCCGTCAGAATCTCCCAGCAAAAGGTAAACAAGATGGCGGCCCCCCCCCATCCTACATGTCAACAACTCATCCTGAAATATCCCACCTGGACCCTCTGCTAGTGGGGGTCGAACCCTGAATTCAGATTAGACTGCCAATACGGCCCGGGAGATCAGTGAGGTCAACCTAATGAAACTTTACACACACTACACTAACCACAAACTCATTCTACCTTAAATTATTTTAAACCAATGGAGCTGGATTCAGTAACTCTCGTAAGACAAATTTCCAACTGGAGGCTTGAGGCAGCATTACAGTGCCTCACCTCAGCGATCGTAAGACAACAGGTGACACTCTCACAGTAAGATGGCACCGTCGTTCTTACCATAAACAGACGATCGAGAGGAAATTTTTTCGGGGTACAAATCTTTGAGAACATTGGCAGTAAGTGGATGGCTGGCCGTTCAGGTGTAGCGGGCGGAGGGTGATGAGTGACTACCGTGGGGACAGGTGAAGGTGAGTTACGATGCACCGTGTCTTAAGTAATGACTCGACCGGTTGAATTATATATCCACCAACTGATGAAAATAAAAAATCCACCATAAAACACCAAAATCCTCAAACAATCGTCCATCAATTTTTTTCCCTCGTAACTTAGGAGGAAAAATAAATAAATAAAACACACATCCAAGTCATTAAAAAAAAGTCTCGGTGTAGTTTCGACGCCATTTTGACCGCCATCCTTCTGTAGTATGCTGTAGTGGACCAAATAGACGCATCCTAAATTCTTCACTTAAAAGGGGAGGATATTTCCACGGGAGGGCCTTTGAGAATCAGAGTCTAGGGAATTAAAACGTGAAAGAACTGAAGCTGGTAGGATTTTCCCCAATTTATTACGCTGAAAAGGATTGTGGTGGGGGAAAAGAGAGGGGAGAGGAGAGGGGGAAGGGAGCGATTGTGTCCTGTAAGGGAGAAAGGGAGGGGAGGATTGTGTCATGGGAACGGGAGGGGGATTATCATGGGAGGGAAAGAGGGAGAGATGTGTTCTGGAAGGGGGAGGGTTGTGTCGCAGAAGGAGGGGAGGGGGAGTGTCAAAAGGAGAGTGGGCATTAGAGGGCAAGATGTCTGAGAGGAAAGTAGTAGGTGAGGAGGCGTGGTGTTGTAGTAGACAGGAGGAGGCGTGGTGTTGCAGTAGGCAGGAGGAGGCGTGGCGTGGTAGTAGGCAGGAGGAGGCGTGGCGTGGTAGTAGGCAGGAGGAGGCGTGGTGTTGTAGTAGGCAGGAGGAGGCGTGGCGTGTTAGTAGGCAGAAGGAGGCGTGGTGTTGTAGTAGGCAGGAGGAGGCGTGGCGTGGTAGTAGGCAGGAGGAGGCGTGGTGTTGTAGTAGGCAGGAGGAGGCGTTGTGTTGTAGTAGACAGGAGGCGGCGTGGCGTGGTAGTAGACAGGAGGAGGCGTGGCGTGGTAGTAGGCAGAAGGGGGCTGGTGTTGTAGTAGAGCAGGAGGAGGCGTGGCATGGTAGTAGGCAGGAGGAGGCGTGGTGTTGTAGTAGTAGGCAGGAGGCGTGGCGTGTTAGTAGGCAGAAGGGCGTGGTGTTGTAGTGAGCAGGAGGAGGCGTGGTGTTGTAGTAGGCAGGAGGAGGCGTTGTGTTGTAGTAGACAGGAGGCGGCGTGGCGTGGTAGTAGACAGGAGGAGGCGTGGCGTGGTAGTAGGCAGAAGGGGGCGTGGTGTTGTAGTAGTAGACAGAGGAGGAGGCGTGGCGTGGTAGTAGGCAGAAGGGCGTGTGGTGTTGTAGTAGGCAGGAGGAGGCGTGGTGTTGTAGTGAACAGGAGTAGGCGTGGTGTTTGTAGTAGACAGGAGGTCTCGTGGTGTTATAGTAGACAGGAGGAGGCGTGGCGTGGAAGTAGGCAGGGAGGAGGCGTGGTGTTGTAGTAGCAGGAGGAGGCGTGGTGTGTAGTAGGCAGGAGGAGGCGTGGCGTGGTAGTAGGCAGGAGGAGGCGTGGCGTGGTAGTAGGCAGGAGGAGGCGTGGTGTTGTAGTAGGCAGGAGGAGGCGTTGTGTTGCAGTAGACAGGAGGAGGCGTGGTAGTAGGCAGAAGGGGGCGTGGTGTTGTAGTAGTAGACAGAGGAGGAGGCGTGGCGTGGTAGTAGGCAGAAGGGGGCGTGGTGTCGGGAGCGGGCAGTAGGGGGCGTGGTGGGCAGGGGGAGGGTGGCGTGGGACAGCGATGGCGGCGCGCCTTGCCTCGCCCTCACGATCAATATGACCCCGGCTCCCCTCCCCTCATTACCGCCACCCCCGGGCTCTCCCTGCCTGCCCCTACCCTGCCAGCCTCCCTACCTGATCCTACCCTGGCCAGCCTCCCTACCTGTCCCTACCCTGGCCAGCCTCTGTGCCTGACCCTACCCCAGCCTCCCTACCTGGCCAGCCTCCCTACCCTGGCCAGCCTCCCTACCCTCCCTACCCTGGCCAGCCTCCCTACCTGTCCCTACCCTGGCCAGCCTCCCTACCTGATCCTACCCTGGCCAGCCTCCCTACCTGATCCTACCCTGGCCAGCCTCCCTACCTGTCCCTACCCTGGCCAGCCTCTGTGCCTGACCCTACCCTGGCAAGTCTCTGTGCCTGACCCTGGCCAGCCTCTGTACCTAACCCCACCTGACCCTGGCCAAACTCTGTACCTGACATGACCCAACCTAACCTAAACACAATTTAAACTAAACTGAACACGACTAAACCATGCTGCTATCTATCTAAATTTTGTCAAGCTCAAATAATCCTTGTCACCACTGTCATACACCCACCAACCCACAGTCATACACCCATCAACCTACAGTCATACACCCATCAACCCACAATCATACACCCACCAACCCACAGTCATACACCCACCAACCCAGTCATACACCCATCAACCTACAGTCATACACCCACCAACCCACAGTCATACACCCACCAACCCACAGTCATACACCCACCAACCCACAGTCATACACCCACCAACCCACAGTCATACACCCACCAACCCGCAGTCATACACCCACAACCCACAGTCATACACCCACCAACCCACAGTCATACACCCACCAACCCACAGTCATACACCCATCAACCCACAGTCATTCACCCACCAACCCACAGTCATACACCCAGCCTCTGTATCTGACTTTACCTGACCTGACTTAATCAGATCCAATCAAGAAACCCATTATTTTTCACCTCTATTACACCTTGAAGCAGGTATCGAGGCCACCTGACCTGACCTCAATTACTCTGCAATATTCCCAAGGCATCTGACCACCTCTGCTAGCGTATTCGGTACACCTAACATGACATGACCTGACCTGACCTGACCTGGCCTGACCTCCAAGAACGAGAAAATAAACCCAAGATCTATTTAAATCTATCCCAGAAATTTAAACCTTCAATATATTTGTTTTTGTTCATTTGTTATGTCTTTGTTTTGCTCTTGTGTTTACGGTTCTTGTTTATGAATTAAAGAAACAATAAGAGAATCCAGCCCGTCAAACTTCTACTGATAATCACAACTCGAATTATGCAACTGAAGAACAACAACAACAATAAGAAGAACAAGAACAAAAAAAAACCGCAGGATATAATTCCTATAGAACCTCATGACTAGTTTATTAATGCCTTAAGAAACACTAACAACAATCCTCAGCCAACACGGACCTACAAAACATCAACAAGGTGACGACAACAACAGCTCAAACGCTCCAGCTTAACACCTACAAATTTCCGGGAGTTTAGTGTCGCTACATGAAACATAAACACGGCGGCGAGTCCTACAGCTACACACTGTAATGGTCGGCGGAGCAAAGGACGAGACAGCGACGCGTACTCATTGGTGGAGCTTTAATAACAACAGCATGTGGTAACTAGGAGATGTGTGTGTGTTGTGAGGTAGTGAAGGACCACAACATCTCACGTTTTGTGTTACACGTCAAAGACTGAACAATGTGAAGCAGCGGCCCTCCCCCCACACCACGCTGCCTGTAGTAACACCACCGTTAATAAAGGACAAAACGGTACAATATGGAGGTGGGGGGTGGCGTGTGGACAAGGCACGAGAGAGCGGCCTTGTTAATATGATGGTCACCAGACACGGCCAACACCAGGTGGCGGGTGTAGCTCTTCCTGCTGAATAAAAACCAAGAGCGAGTTTGACGACGCTACACGAACACCGTCCTCAAGGGGGACATCTTGGACTCGAGTGTGAGAGATAGAGACTCCCAAACAATCAAACACGTCTGGTTAATTCCTTCACTTTTATATAAGAACACATTCGTCTTCAACTAAACACGATTTCTTTTCAACTTCTCCTAAAAAAATTCCTCTTCGACTCCAAGGCTGAAATTCGAGTCCCACTTGAAACGAATAAAATAAAATATATGTGAAGAGAAAATGTAAATAGTGTGTTTGACTGTGTGAGGCTGATGGAAGCAACACTAATTATGCTGTATAATGGGTTGTGTTCAGTAAGGTCAGAGTGATTAGTGGCGCGCGCCATCACCACTTCCCGCCTCCTATACACGCCCCTACACCCACCACGCCTCCCTCTTGCCCAACTCAACACGCCCACTTAGCTACCCCTACACGCCCCTTACCCTCCCCCCACCATACACCACGCCCCTTGCTGCCTACCCCTTACGCGCCCCCACCCCTCCACACCACGCCCACCCACTCATCGTACACTAATAAGGTGATAAGATTACCTCATCATGACACTGGTGTGAATCAGCATCAGGAACTCACCTTCCCCTGCATCAAGGTGCCCACCCTCACCCACCCTACCTGGCAGCCACTCACCTGCGTATTATACCACCTGACACGGGAAATCACACACACACGGGATGACACGGTAGAACACAGTGCTTGTAAGGTAAATAGAAGCCAGTCTTAATGGGTCCCAACCTTAAACTATTAGGACTGAGGCCCATTAGTATTGAGAGCCGTCAGGATTGGGACTCATTAAGACTGAGGTCTATTAAGACTGGAACCATTAGGCCTGTGGTATCTTTGGATTGAGGCTCATTAGGACTGAGAACCATTGGAAATGTGACCAATTAGAATTGGGGCCCATTAAAACTGGGACCCAATAGGACTGGGGCCCATTAGGACTAGGGCCCATTAGGATAGGGGTTCATTTGATAAGATGCCCACCTAGTAAAAGTGCAAAAGAGGGCATGCAAGATTATTCTCTCCCCTTCCTACTCCACATATCAAGAAGCGCTCAACACACTGACCCTTTCGACTCTCACTGACCATCACCACGACCACATCTGCAAATTTGCTAAGAGGCTTCTACACCATCCTCGACACCGGCTCCTACTACCACCTGAGATCCCTAGCCCGAGAATTGCTGTTTGACACCACAACCGCATCCAGCCCATAAGTGCACGAACTGATCGCTATAAGAACAGCCCAGTCCCAACCATTGTAAAATTATCAATAACTTGTAATAAACCAGTGTATTCACTCCCAGTAAATACTACTTCTTGCACTGTCACTATGTTGAAATGCACTGTAGTTTGAGCTTTTCCCCATCTAGTTATTATATATCTTATTTGTATCACTTATGTTACTTGTATATTATTTGTAATTCGAAACCCATTCCCCAAATATGTAACTGTATATATTTTCAGCCTTCTGGCTGCCAAGCTCTTTCAATAAACCGTTAATTATTATTATTATTATTATTATTATTATTATTATTATTATTATTATTATTACACTTAATTCTACCAGTTGAATCACAGGTGATGGCCGTCAGCCACGGTAGTTGAACACCAACTCAAAACAAGGGTTCGACTCCCTAATGAGAAAAATGTCCAATAAACAACATTTCAGGTCGAGTTGTTTACATATTGAATGGGGGACGGCCATCTTGTTTCCCTTTTTCACCGGGGGATTCTGCCGGCCGGTGTCACGACATGGCCGCCGGAGCCCATATAGCCCCTTTGTTACTACTGCTGCCGGATACACCTGTGTTGTAACCATAGGTGTATCTGGCACCTATACACACCTGCCTCGAAGTCAGGTGTAACCACCACCTGTACACACCTGTACATCACACACCACAACACCTTCCACACTCCCAACCAAACTTAAAGCAATTATTATATATCTATAGTGTAACTAACTACACATTACAATACACTGAAATAATAAAACAAAAATATATTCAGAATCTAAGAGAAGTATAGGAGAATAATCCTTAAATACAAACTCTATAAAACTTAATCTTGGTTACACCGCATTTTTTTCAGTAAGACAATATATATAATTACATTGGGCAGTCCATTACCACAAATTACACTGATAAACGGTACGTAATGGATACTGAATTACAAGTCTCATAACTAAGTCTGGCTAAAACAGTGGTAGACATTGTTTAGACATAAGCCAGTTGACTGCTGAGGTGAACATTAAACTAGTATGATAAAAATAGCAACCAATGATTTGAAGATTAATTAATGCAAATGTGAAATACCTAAGAGAATAGCAAATAAATGAAATACACCAACGAGATAAATAAATAAGAATGAATGGAAAATTATTGAACAATAAAATGAAAATAAGAAAACGAATAAACAGTAAAATGAAAATAAGTAAGAATAAAAAAAGAATAACAATTACTACAATAAAACTAAATAAAACAAAATAAACAGAAAAGAATAAGAAACACAATAAATAAATAACACAGCAACACAAACAACATCATTTACTGTGTTACTTCACATCAACGTGTCCAACATTTGTCTTGACTCCATTTTCGTGAATATAATTAAGTCAAACATCATAACACACATCCCGGTAAAAAAAAAAACACACCAACGACAACAATAAATAAATAAACATTAAAAATAAATTAAATATATTTTCCCTAAGATTTTTTTTATTAAGAAGTCACAGCAAAAAGTTTGTATACGAATCTTCCTCAACATAATGCGGGGAAGCAGTTCTTTCACCACAGTTATACTCGTAGGTTATACTGTAGAGATCCCCGTGTTCAGAATACAGAGCCACTTATTGACGGTACAGTTACAGCCATTTATTGACGGTACAGTTACAGCCACTTATTGACGGTGCAGTTACAGCCACTTATTGACGGTACAGTTACAGTCCAAACTCCTTGTACACTTGAGGGCGGTTGACAACATGTGAACGCTGCTTGCATTATAAATTGTCAGAATAAAAAATTAAAAAAAAACTCCGATACTAAGAAAAAACTGAGTAAATTAATGTTAAAATATCAATCTACCTTACCTACATCACCTCCTTAAGTAGATGGTATATTATCCAGCATGTCCAGGGAATATTGTCTAAAATAATACAGTATAATTGGTTATTTTACTTCAATTATGACCTTGTGTGTTAATACGACATAGTACCATAATAAACCTCTTCTCAAACTGTTAAATAACTCAACAAAAATAATAATAATCCATTCTAAACAACGGATTATCAGACGTAGATGTCATAATTCAGCTCATCATAATTATCCATACACTCTCGTGTATAAATTCCACCGTCAAAATTTGTATTGTCGGAAGAAGTTTTACTGTCTGAATGTCTGTCTAATTCTACAAAAACTCTCCGTTAGTATCCGTCTATTTCCTCTGTTACCTCATCACTTAAGAGTATTACAAAATATTACCACTGACTGTAACACCTGATGTGCAATGTGCATACTCATATTTATAATCCTGTGTATTTTGTAACTGAAAGAAAATACAGGTACAGGAATATTTAGTTACTCTTGCGGTATACAAAATCATACATCTATCTATCTATCTATCTACTGTATCTATCTATCTATCTATCTATCAACTGTATTTATCTATTTATATCAATTTTATTAACTCGCCTGTACCATTAATCATCAGTTTATTTATCTTAATCTTCTTCCCATTTTGATTTATTCCTCATAACAATGTATGTATCTACACCCACAAACATACCTACTATCCACTCCCAAACACCCACAAACAAACCTACTATCCACTCCCTACACCCACAAACATACCTACTATCCACGCCCTACACCCACAAACATGCCTACTATCCACGCTCTACACCCACAAACATACCTACTATCCACGCTCTACACCCACAAACACACCTACTATCCACGCCCCACACCCACAAACAAACCTACTATCCACGCCCCACACCCACAAACAAACCTACTATCCACGCCCCACACCCACAAACAAACCTACTATCCACGCCCCACACCCACAAAAAACCTACTATCCACGCCCCACACCCACAAACAAACCTACTATCCACTCCCCACACCCACAAACAAACCTACTATCCACGCCCTAACTCCCACAAACAAAACCTACTATCCACGCCCCACAATCTACACAAAACAAACCTACTACATCCACGCCCTACACCCACACAAACAAACCAACTATCCACGCCCCCACACCCAATAAAACAAACCTACTATCCACGCCCTACACCCACAAACAAACCTGCATTATCCACGCCCTACACCTCAAACCAAACCTACTATCCACGCCCCTACACCCACAAAACAAAACCTACTATCCACGCCCCACACCCACAAACAAACCACCTACTATCCACGCCCCCACGCCAACAAACAAACTTATCATCCACGCCCTACACCCACAAACAAACCTACTATCCACGCCCCACACCCACAAACAAACCTACTATCCACGCCCCACGCCCACAAACAAACCTACTATCCACGCCCCACACCCACAAACAAACCTACTATCCACGCCCTACACCCACAAACAAACCTACTACCCATGCCCTACACCCACAAACAAACCTACTATCCACGCCCTACACCCACAAACAAACCTACTATCCACGCCCTACACCCACAAACAAACCTACTATCCACGCTCTACACCCACAAACAAACCTACTATCCACGCTCTACATCCACAAACAAATCTACTATCCACGCCCTACCCTCACAAACAAACCTACTATCCACGCCCAACACCCACAAACAAACCTACTATCCACGCCCCAAACCCATAAACAAACCTACTATCCACGCCCTACACCCACAAAGAAACCTACTATCCACGCCCTACACCCACAAACAAACCTACTATCCACGCCCTACACCCACAAACAAACCTACTATCCACGCCCTACACCCACAAACAAACCTACTATCCACGTTCTACACCCACAAACAAACCGGCACTATCCACATGCCCACACCCACAAACCAAACCTACTATCCACGCCCTACACCCACAAACAAACCTACTATCCACGCCCTACACCCACAAAACAAACCTACTATCCACGCCCCACACCCACAAACAAACCCAATATCCACGCCCCACACCCAAACAAACCTACTATCCACACGCCCCACACCCACAAACAAATTCCATTTATCCACGCCCTCTACACCCACAAAACAAAACCTACTATCCACGTACCCTACACCCACAAACAAACCTACTATCCACGCCCTACACCCACAAACAAACCTACTATCCACGCCCCACACCCATAAACAAACCTACTATCCACGCCCTACACCCACAAAGAAACCTACTATCCACTCCTTACACCCACAAACAAACCTACCATCCATGCCCCACACCCACAAACAAACCTACTATCCACGCCCCACACCCACAAACAAACCTACTATCCACGCCCTACACCCACAAACAAACCAACTATCCACTCCCTACACCAACAAACAAACCTACTTATCCACGCCCCACACTCCACAAACAAACCTACTTATCCACGCCCCTACACCCAATAATAAACAAACTCTACTACATCCATGCCCCATTGTTCCACAAAACAAACCTACCATCCACGCCCCACACCCACAAACAAACCTACTATTCACGCCCCCACACCCACAAACAAACCTACTATCCACGCCCTACACCCACAAACAAACCTACTATCCACGCCCTACACCCACAAACAAACCTACTATCCACGCTCTACACCCACAAACAAACCTACTATCCACGCTCTACACCCACAAACAAATCTACTATCCACGCCCTACACCCACAAACAAACCTACTATCCACTCCCTACACCCACAAACAAACCTACTATCCACGCCCCACACCCATAAACAAACCTACTATCCACGCCCTACACCCACAAAGAAACCTACTATCCACTCCCTACACCCACAAACAAACCTACCATCCATGCCCCACACCCACAAACAAACCTACTATCCACGTCCCACGCCCACAAACAAACCTACTATCCACGCCCTACAACCACAAACAAACCTACTATCCACTCCCCTCACACCCACAAACAAACCTACTATCCACGCCCCACACCCACAAACAAACCTACTATCCACGCCCCACACCCACAAACAAACCTACTATCCACGCCCTACACCCACAAACAAACCTACTATCGATGCCCTACACCCACAAACAAACCTACTATCCACGCGCTACACCCACAAACGAACCTACTATCCACGCCCTACACCCACAAACAAACCTACTATCCACGTTCTACACCCACAAACAAAACCTACTATTCACGCCCCACACCCACAAACAAACTCACTATCCACGCCCCACACCCACAGACAAACCTACTATCCACCACACCACAAACAAACTTCCAATATCCACGCCTCACACCTGCATAAACAAACCTACTATCCACATGCCCTACACCCACAAACAAGCTTCTGTAATATCCACGCCCCACACCCACAAACAAACCCACTATCCACGCCCCACACCCACAAAACAAACCTAGTGTCCACGTCCTACACCCACAAACAAAACGTACTAACCACTCCCCTACACCCACAAACAAACATACTATCCACGCCCCACACGCACAAACAAACCTACTATCCACGCCCTACACCCACAAACAAACCTACTATCCACGCCCCACACCCACAAACAAACCTACTATCCACGCCCCACACCCACAAACAAACCTACTATCCACGCCCTACACCCACAAACAAACCTACTATCCACGCTCTACACCCACAAACAAGCCTAATATCCACGCCCTACACCCACAAACAAATCTACTATCCACGCCCCATAACCCCACAAACAAACCCCATTATCCACGCCCCACACCCACAAACAAATACTATCCACGCCCCACACCCACAAACAAACCTACTATCCACGCCCTACACCCACAAACAAACCAACTATCCACTCCCTACACCAACAAACAAACCTACTATCCACTCCCTACACCCACAAACAAACCTACCATCCATGCCTCACACCCACAAACAAACCTACTATACACGCCCCACACCCACAAACAAACCTACTATCCACGCCCTACACCCACAAACAAACCAACTATCCACTCCCTACACCAACAAACAAACCTACTATCCACGCCCTACACCCACAAACAAACCTACTATCTTAACGCCCTACACCCAAACAAACCTACTATCCATGCTCCCCACACACACAAACAAACCTGCACATCCACGCCCCACACCCACAAACAAAACCTACTAATCACGCCCCACACCCACAAACAAAGCTACTATCCACGCCCCACACCCACAAACAAACCCACTATCCACGCCCCCACAATCTACAAACAAACCCATTATCCACGCCCCTACACCCACAAACAAACCTACTATCCACGCCTCTACACCCACAAACAAAACCCATTATCCACGCTTCTACACCCACAAACAAATCTACTATCCACGCCCCTACACCCACAAACAAACCCAGCAATCCACGCCCCACACCCACAAACAAAACCTACTATCCACGCCCCACACCCACAAACAAAACCTACTATCCACGCCCTACACCCACAAAGAAACCTACTATCAACCCTCACACCCACAAACAAACCCACCATCCATGCCCCACACCCACAAACATACCTACTATCTACTCCCAAACACCCACAAACAAACCTACTATCCACTCCCTACACCCACAAACATACCTACTATCCACGCCCTACGCCCACAAACAAACTTACTATCCACGCCCTACACCCACAAACAAACCTACTATCCATGCCCTACACCCACAATCAAACCTACTATCCATGCCCCACACCCACAAACAAACCTACTATCCACGCCCCACACCCACAAACAAACCTACTATCCACGCCCCACACCCACAAACAAACCTACTATCCACGCCCCACACCCACAAACAAACCTACTATCCACGCCCCCACACCCACAAAACAAACCTACTATCCACGCCCCACACCCACAAACAAACCTACTGTCCACGCTCCCCACACCCACAAACAAACCCACTATCCATGCCCTACACCCACAAAACAAACCTACTGTCCACGCTTCCCACACCCACAAAACAAACCTACTATCCACGCCCCACACCACAAACAATCCTCTACTATCCACTCCTTACACCCACAAACAAACCTACTATCCACGCCCCATACCCACAAACAAATCCTACTATCCACTCCCCTACACCCATAAACAAACCTTACTATCCACTCCCTACACCCACAAACAAACCTTACCATCCACGCCCACACCCACAAACAACCCACTATCCACGCCCTACACCACAACAAACCCCACACATCCACGCCCCACACCCACAAACAAACCTACTATCCACGCCCTACACCCACAAACAAACCTACTATCCACGCCCCACACCCACAAACAAACCTACTATCCACTCCCTACACCCACAAACAAACCTACTATCCACGCCCTACACCCACAAACAAACCTACTCTCCACGTTCTACACCCACAAACACACACACTACCCACCACCTACACCCACAATAGAGTAAAGGAGGAATACAGAGTGTACTTACTCAGGGTAGCCATACCACTCTGGGTGGTTGATCCTTAGTGCAGCAGGAAAGAGAAAAATTATAAGTGGGTCATTCTATTCCTCGTGTGATGGATGGATGGATGGATGGATGGACGGATGGGAGACTGAATGGGAGGATAGATGGGTAGATGGGTGACTGAATGGGATGAGAGATGGGTAGGTGGGTGAATCAGTGGATGGATAAACAGCTAACTGGATGAATGGACATATGGACTTGGATGGCATATTTGGATGTAAAACCCTACGATATGAAGAACATTTTGGACATATAAACCCATGACAATTAACACCATTTTGGACTTACATCACAGGAAACAGGTAAAACATTTCTGTGATCGTCCTTCAATAATTCCATACGCCAACCTTACCTGCATTTATCTCAATTACAGTATAAAATTTTAGTGTTAATTTCAGCATCGGAATCAATCAATCAATCTCTCTCTCTCTCTCTCTCTCTCTCTCTCTCTCTCAAGATGGAAAATTTCATGACGTAAAATCCGATGAAAACTCGACCCTGTTTATACGTGTTGCTTCGAGGTTTTGTTTTCACGTTAACCTCATGTTTCGTTTCGATAAATGACATATCACAGGAGGTGAACTACAAACTGAACTTTGACCTGACACCAACGACCGACCGACGGAAGATGGGGCTTCGGGTTTAGTCGTATCCCATTTGAGAGTTTTATGAATGTGAAGCCCCGAATTAGTCAACAAACCCTACAGCTTAATTTGGATTCGAACTTGTGCATCTTGTTCTTGAATCAGAACCTTATTTCACATATATATAGGGGTTAGGTTAGGTTGGGTTGGGTTAGGTTGGGTTAGGTTGGGTTGGGTTAGGTTAGATTGGGTTAGGTTAGGTGAGCCGTGTCCATCCCAACCAGACAATTATCCCCATCCATCAGATCTTCCCTTTAACAAATCCTCAACATAAACGACAAATTCACCTCCATGTGTTAAAATCTTACTACACTACATTACCGTCACCACTATACCAAACCTGTGTAATATTAACACACTAATACACTATTAAGACATCACCAAATCCATCAATAAATAGTACATCTTCCTTTACACTTGATTAGAAAGAAAAACAAGAGAATATGCCCAGAATCTCAATTTCATTCACTAACATTACGAAAAATTACAAGAGTTAAGAGTCAAAGCAAGATATGTACTGTGGGAGACCCAGGTGATACTTCCAATCAGGGGTGAAGGAAACACACTGGTGTCAAGTTCGTAAGTTCTATTTCTGGGACAAACACACAAAAGGAGTTAAGACAGGGGAAACAGCGTCCTGTCTTGGAATCTCTCTGGGTATCTCTATCTGCGCATGCGCGTACAGCGCGCATGTGCTCAAAACATGAACTAACACTCAGTGACAAAAGGGAGTATGATTATAAGACATATAATACAGAGACCTGAATCAATAATGGTAAATAGTACAGAGTTACATATTACAGCCATATTCGTCTCATATATCTACACCTCCCTCCCCCTCACGCTCGTAGTGCAATCTCGAGCGGACTCTTTTTCCAGGAGCCTTTGAGAGTGACGTGGGAAAACTGGGGGTCACTGAATGAGGACTTACTTTTCTCGTCCAAGCAAGGGTTCACAGGGATGTGGGGGAGGGGTTCACCACTAGAGGACGGTACTGAACGAAGAAAGCGGCGATTCCGCCACCATACCCGACCACTAGGGAGACGGACCTCGTAATCCCTGGTCTTGCCGCAGCCCATGACAACCCCGACCTTGTCCCAGCGGTGAGACGTCGGGTCTTGAACCCGAACTGTTTGCCCGATACTCAACCTGGGAAGGGGTCGGGCGTGCTGGTCGTACTGTGCCTTTACCTGGTCAGCACGGGCGGCTGCACGATGATCGCAGTCCTCGGTCTTGGCCTCCCCTCGAAGACCAGGATGAGCGAGACCTCCTCCGCAATTCCAATAAACCCCAGTCAAACTTCTCACAGTCAATGTTGCCTGAGGGTGCCGTCTTGAGGATGAGGTGCTTGACGGACTTTACAGCAGCCTCGGCATGTCCATTGGACTGGGGATAATGTGGCGAGGACACCACATGATAAACTCCCCATCGCTCCATGCAGTCCCGAAAGTCGTTGCTGGTGAATTGGGGCCCGCCGTCAGTCCTCAGGCGGAGTGGGACACCAACTTCCCGGAAGTAGCGACAGAACATACGTACTGTATGAGAGGCAGTAGTGTTGCCTCCACAGGGAACGACAACAGGCCACCCTGAGAGCCGGTCGGCGATGACGAGAAAGAACTTTCCCGCCACAACGAAGAAATCCGCAGAGACGGACTCAAAGGGCCTCGTAGGGTTATCGTTGTTCATGAGGGGTTCCTGCTGCTGACTAGGCTGCAGCACCTGGCATGGCTCGCAGACTTGAACGGAACTAGCGATGTCGGAGTCGATGCCTGGCCAAAAAACAGCTTGTCTCGCCCGGCGCTTCGTAGCTTCCACACCCCTGTGGCTATCGTGCAGGTGGGCTAGGGTGCGGCGGCGGAGGGCGGCAGGAACCACAACTCTTGCTCCATACAAGACGAGGTCGCCATCAGCATAGAGGTCGTCCCGCATCTTCCAGTATGGGAGTAAAGAGCTGTGTAAGTCGTACCGGTTGGAGGGAAATCACGAGGTCACGCAGTTCAGTAGACGGATTTACGAAGGGTCCGCTCTTGCCACGGCTCGGAGTTCCTGAAGAGTCCTGTCGGCGTCCTGCAGTGGAGACTCTTCTGAGATGACGGCGTTCACGGTCACTACAGTCCTGAGGTGTGCAGTAGCATCAGCACATGCGATCTCGTCCTCTGGTGTGGGGTGGCTGACTGGGGCTCGTGACAAAGCATCAGGGATGCAGAGCAGCTTGCCAGCACGCCACACAGCTGTGAAGAGGTAGGGCGAGATCTTCTCCTTAAGGCGTTGGAGGCGGGGATTCTCGACCGCATCCAAGGAGTAGTGGTTCAGGATCGGGATGAGTGGCCGATGATCTGTCCTGAGGTTGAAGTGTTGTAGGCAGATCAGATACAGCCTACATTTGGACATGGCCCAGACGGTGGCTAACAGCTCCAGTTCGATGGTGGCGTAGCGAGTCTCGGCGTCAGTGAGAAACTGAGAGCCACACTGAACCAGACGAAGGCGTCCATTGCCGTGGTCCTGTAACAGAGCGTATCCAATCCCGTAGAGGCGAGAGGCATCAGTCTGGAGGACAACTGGCAGGGCCGGGTCGAAGGAAGCGAGAACAGGTGGGCTAAGGAGAGCTGTCTTGACGCGACGGAATGCCTCATCATGGTCAGCTGTCCAGGTGAATGTTCTCTTGGGGCTCATCAGGGGGCGTAGAGGATGCGCTGCAGCGGCGATGTCGGGGGTGAACTCAGCCAACTGGTTTACCAGGCCCATGAACGAGCGGAGGTCAGTCAGGTTGGCAGGAGTTGGGAAGTCCCGGATCGTGCTGACCTTTCCAGGATCAGCCGAGATGCCCTTGCCTGAGAGGGTGTACCCACAGAATTTCACACTAGGTGCGGCGACCACAAACTTATCCTTGTTGAGGGTGATCCCGTACTTGCGGCACCTGGTGAGCATCTGATGAATACGCTCAAGATGCGTGGAGTAATCCTCGTCATATAGGAGCACGTCGTCGATGACCTTGACACAGTTCGCCACACCCTGAAGGGCCATGTCACCACGGAGGCAGAAAGCATCGCCGGTAGCCGCGAAACCCATAGGTCCTCTGCAGTGCTGAAATCGGCCGTACGGTGTGATGAACGTCGTGAGGTGCTGATCTTCTTCCGCAAGTTCCATCTGCCAGTACCCACATAAGGCATCTGCTGTAGTAAAATACCTTGCCTTCGGGTCCACACTGCGTATAGCGGCGAAGGGTGGGTCGGGCGGGAAACTTGGCTATTCAGCTTGGTGAGGTCGACGGTGATACGAACTCCAGTAATGTTCTTGGCGACTGCTACCATGGGGTGACACCAACCCCAGGGGTCGTCACCAGCAGGCTTAATGATCCCCTGGGCCACCATAGAGTCGAGTTCCTTCTTAACTTGGCTCTGAAAAGCGAAGGGTATCTGTCGCGGTGTGTGGATGGCGAAAGGTACTGCGTCATCCTTCAGGTGCATTCTCATGGGGGAGCCAGCCATTGGCTTGAGTGGAGCCGTCTTGAGGTCCTCCTTGGAAACCAGCACGTCCTTGAATTGCAGTAGGAAGAACTCTCTGGCTGCAGAAGGTGACGTATTGGGTGGGAGGGACAGCTCCTTGCACCTGTTGACATGTTTTATTTCCAGAATTGGCTTAGGGAAGTCTGGAGATATTATGGCCAACTCTTGACAGTGGCCATAAGACAGTAGTGGCATCTGAACACCTTTGTGGACCTGAATCCTGGCAGAACATGACTGCTTACCTAGGGTGAGGGTAGCCTGAAATGTACCCAGAGAAGGTGCCATTGTAGAACCGTCTGCGGTGAGCGTTGTAGAAGTTGACGGTGGTTGCAAGCTGCTCCTAGGGATCCCCAGAATGTCGAGGTGTCTTGTGCCGATGACTGTGACGTCCGCACCTGTGTCAGGAAGCATCTGGATGCGGGATGTAACGTCGCCGTATGACAGGTGAACACAGATGGGCTGAGGTGTCTTGCTGACAGGGGAAGAAGAGGATCCCACGCGACGACAGCGCTTGTTCTTCGCCGCCTGAGACTTGCAAGTAGTATTATTCTTCTTCTGTGACTGACAGCATTTGTCATAGTGTCCAATGCGGCTACAGGAGCGGCACTGAACGTTGTTGGCAGGGCACTTCAGTGTCCTAGCCCAATGACCACGAAGGCCACAGTTATTGCAGGTGCTGTCAGCGGCAGGGCATTCAGAACCATGCCGACGAGCACAATACTGGCAAGAATGACCTGGCGTCGAAGTCTGGAGTGATGCTGAAGAGTGATGCGAAGCTGAAGTCGGATGTGAAGCTGAAGTCGGATGTGAAACTGAAGTCGGATGTGAAGCTGAAGTCCGGTCACGCCCTTTGTTCTTCTTATATGCGGAGATGGCACACAGCTGGTTAGATGGAGCACGAATGGCAGAAGTCGCACTTCTGGTGGCTTCGTAAGAGCGGCAGGTGGTGACAACATCCTGTAGAGAAGAGGCAGTGTCGAGGGAGATAAGCTTCTGAATTAGCTCTTCGTCCCGCACGCCCATGAGGATAATCATCTTCAGCTGTGTTTCCTCACAAGTCAACGAGTTCCCAGGACAAACGTCAACCTCCTCAGCGATGCGTCTGAGTCGTACGTAAAAATCGGCAAACGACTCACCCTCCAGCTGCTTACAACTGAGAAGTTCTCTCCTACCGAGAGCTTCGTTGCGGAGACCCTTGATATGCGTCTGTAAAGCATCCAAGACGTCCTTCACAGTCTTGTTTGTGTCGTGGGGAATTTGCAGGGTGTGCTCCAGGATACATTGCGTCTCTAGGGTGAGACACATCCTCATCTGGATCAGCTGTTTCTCCCTAGGCAACCTTGATAAATCGACCATCATCGAATAATCGTCCCACCTCCGACGCCATTCACGGAATACCTGGAACGAGGCATCAGCTTGGAGTGGCGGTGGACTCTGAGCGAGTGCTTTCTGTGGGGGGGCAAAGAAGTTGAAGAGGACCCTGCAGGTGCACCTGTGGACGAAGAGGCAGGTGTAGTAGCTGCTTGAAGGGTAACAGGTGCCAACAACTCGATAATGGCACTGAATCTGGCATTTTCTTGTCGACGTCTGTGATCCTCTTCACGTCTTCGTTCATCGTCTTCCTGTCGCCTCCTGATGTCGTCTTGTCGACGGTTTTCTTCCAAAAACTGAATTAAATGAAGGAAGTCGACACCTGTGGCAGATTGCAGACGTGTGTAGTGGGGGCTAAGGGTAGGTGGGGCCGCTTGATCCACTTTCCGCTCCACTTGGAGTCCACTTACTGCATCGACATCCATCTGAAGTTGGGCTTGTTGGGTATCTGAAGAAAACCCAATAAATTCCTGATCTTCCATATGGCCTGGTTTATTTCTCTCACAATTACTGTAATTAATAAGTGAGCAGAAAAGCAATCATCTTTAAATGGAAGATATCTGCGAGCGTCTGTTAGTGTGTGTGTGTGTGTGTGCGTTCGTTCGTGCGTGTACTCGGGGCAGGCTGGCCAGAGAGCGGGTGGCTGGCGGTTACAGCAACTCCTCTCGCTCCCTCACGCCAGTGCCATTCGAGCCATGAGCGGGGAAGGATGTCAAAACTTGAGCTCTCCCCTAGGTCTTAAATAGGCTTCCCTCTTTTGTAAAAAGTGCAGGAACACGGGGAAACACTTTAAAGACACTAAAGGGCACACACAACACTGAAAAAGCACTGCACAACACTGCACTGTAAATCCAGGAATATCTTGTGAGGTAGGCGCTGAGATTCACTCGACAGGAGGAGTTGACAAGATGGCGGCTCCAAGAGAGATTCTGTGTCCACTCCAATTCTGAATAATGTGATGTCCCAGCTAAACACTGCGCCATGTGGGAGACCCAGGTGATACTTCCAATCAGGGGTGAAGGAAAC
>NW_024746068.1:0-9796 GCF_018991925.1 Homarus americanus
CCTCTTTGTTGTGTTATGTGTCGCCTCTTCTTACTCTCTCAAGTATTAACTGATCCATCATGTGTGTAGCATCTTGATGGGTCTTAGACACATGGCGATTTACACGAGTAATATTTGCCTACACATTAAATTCTGTTCCGAGAGCAAAAAAAAAGAAAATTTTTCGTATTAGTATCATTTTGTATGTTATTAAAATATAAATCTATTTATACAAAAGATATGTAAATTAATTGAAAAATTATATCACTAATACTGAAGCAGTAGATGATTCGACTAAAAACTCGCCAAGTGATATTCAGCTGTTGTAATAATTATGTTAAGCTGATAGAGAAGAGCTGAGTCTAAAATATACTCCCACAACACCTTGCTCCAGAGTCTAGTTTTACCTAACAGCCTCGATAACATAATCCAGAGACGTCCTCCCCCTTAGCACAAGTTGACGACCCCTTTGTTAACAACATTATCTGGTCTTTTATTTATGACATTCATTACTAAGATATTATACACAACATTACATAGAAAATACATCCACTTCCTGTAATACCTCATTGAGCTGATTAATATGAGGTGAATTACTACTTGTTATTCTCAAATATCAAAACTCAGAGCTGCATTAATAAAGTAAATAACACATACCATTATACGAGTTAAGGAACATCACCCAAGGGTAAAGATTGTAAAAAGCAACAACACATTAGACCAGCAGTTGTGTGTATCATCAATTACCAGGCGGTGGTGGGGTAAACATCTGCGGTTACCACACGCCAAGTTTCACTACCTTTCCCCCCCCCCTTTTTAAAAAAAAATATATTTTTTTTTACCTGTTACAACACTTTCCCGAATACACACGCCGTTGGTCTTTATATAACAACAAGAAAAATCTGAAATGTCGAGTATAAAAGCTCCTAGGATCAGTACAGTATCTCAGTAGGCAGGTATGTATATGATTACCTTTACATGCATGTTATTATTCACGTATCCGTACCGTATGTATAAAGGTCTCTATGTATTAATAAATTTCATCAAAGTATCTCTAAAACCAACGAGTGTTTCAATAAATCTATGTATATTCGTGATGTAAGAGTTTCATGGGTGATCGAGATGTCACTCTCTAAGAATTGTAATATTTATTTTTTGGTACTTGAGGGATGTCCACCGTTATCTAGGCAAATATTTTCATCACAGTTTCTTATACATGTAAATAGGAAGGTATAATATTTGACCTTATCTGCCAGCCTTACAATAGCCTCGTTATGTCACCCCTTTCAGGTGCACCAGAGCTCCTTATACCACTCCATGGTGACCAATTAGTGTGCGTGTGTACTTGATCTTTATCTTTAATTTCACTACTTTTACATTTTTACCGAACCTAACCTAACCTAACCTAACCTAACCTAATAGGGTGTGTCAATTTGGTCAACATGTTAAAAATCAAATTTGGTAGTCAAAATATTGTGCCTCTTTATGTCTAAACTTGAGATTAGCAAACAAAAATGAATTGAAATAACTCTCACCTACATCAATTATACCTTAAAGTTTCAAATATCAGTATTTCAACAAATTAATGAGACTTGATTAGAATTATTCACTTGATATTAACTAATCTCATGTAAGCATATGGATTATGGAGTATTTTATGGTTCTATAGCTTGTGTACAATATGCATGTCAGAACATGAACATGAACAGGCTCTCCGTGTGGGACAGTTTAATTTTGTTTTGACTTGTACCAAGCGTGAGGATAAGGCGCCCGGCTCACTCTCCTTCTAGATATCATAGACGGTGGTTTGCTCTCATTGCACTTGCACCTACTCTACCAGACGAATTCTACATTTTAATTATTGTAAGTAGGGCATATTGATTGTCGCAGTTACTTATATCATTGTATAAAACATTATGTTCTAAGAAATTATTATGTTATTTCTGTTGCAGCATTTTGATAAACAAATTGATATTTTTTGAAACAACAATTGAATTATGAAACATTGAAATATTTTTCTATTTGTCAGATAGTGTGAAGATGTCAAAATTGAAGACAAGAAGTCAGTTGTCAACCCACTTGAGCCTGCTAGTTGGTAAGGGAAGGAGCTTCCTGTATCAGAACTTCCAACAGTGAGAGACATGCTAAGATTAGGGTTACTCCTTCGAGAAAAAAATGCAAAGGACAGAAGGAACTATACAGATAAAGAACTCATAAATGACATGATAGTCCCTCTTCTGCATCAATGGACAAAAGCTAATGCACTATTCAAACCACCTGTGATTAATCAGTGTCGAACTATTGAGCTAAAACTAACGAAATTATGGCACAAAGCAGTTGAAACATCACTTGGTAAAGGAAACTTGGCCAGGAAAATGAATTTCTGCACACACTTGATACTCTGTTTGACATTTTGACCTGCAAGTGCTCCATACAATTATGTTCTGAATCCAACTGTTCTCACTCAGGTAAGAGAGAAAATAATTCCCACATTGATTGTGGTTGTCCTCGTGAAAATAAGATCCCTGTTTTAGAGCTTGAATTTATAAAGGCACAGAGGACAAAGGCAGAAGGCCAAGGAAGTATGCAAATGGGTTCAATAGATTATTCAGAAACAAAGAAGCAGATTGCTAATGCCAAGAAGAGAGAACAAATCCGAGAGAGGGAACAAAAGAAGAAAATGAAGAGTGAAGAAGCCATCCAAAGAAAGGAAGAGCTGTGTCAAGATGTTTATCACTTCTTTGATAGTTCTTCTGATGAACAGGAAGCAACATCAGATGATAGTTCCAAAGAGCCATCTGAACCTTTACCAAAGAAAATGAAATACAACACAAGAAATATTTCAAACATTGCTTTAGCTAGTATTTGCCACCATGCTGGACTTCGTGAGGCTGCAGAAATTGCAACTGCCGCTTGGATAGATGCAGGCCTCATCAGCCGAGAGGATGTATCTTTGGTGATAGATCATAATAAAATTAGAAGATCACAAGAAAAAATAATGAAGGAAATATCTGATCAGCATGAAAAAGATTTAAGCGAGGGAGGGCTCTCCTGTCTTTTGTTTGATGGAAGAATAGATGACACAAAAGTTTTGCTAGAAGTAAAGGGAGTGAACAGAAAGTTTCCAGGTCTCATCAAAGAAGAACACTACTCTGTCTGTTCTGAGCCTGGTGGTCGGTTTTTGTTTCACTTTGCTCCCGAAACTGAAGTAGAAGGGAAGAAACATGCAGAGGTCATTGCTGATCATATTTTATGTTGGGTTCAGGAGAGAGGACTTGGCAGTTCACTGCAGGCTGTTGGTGGAGATTCAACTGCAGTGAACACCGGATGGCAGGGGGTGTAATGACGCATTTAGAGAAAAAACTAGGAAGAAGACTTGTTTGGATTGTATGTGATTTACATACAGGCGAGCTACCTCTTCGTCATCTCATCCAGGAACTTGATGGTCCTACAAAGAGCAACAACAAGTGGTCAGGTCCCCTTGGCATCATGTTGGATGAAGCAACACAACTAGAAATAAATACAACCTTTCCAAAGGTCGAAGTTGGCCCTCCCCTTCCGGCGTTGTCTGAAGGAGTCATCAAAGATCTCAGCACAGATCAATCCTATGCTTATCGTATTGCCCAAGCAATAAGATCAGGAGAAGTGCCTCAGTCATTGGCTCTCTTGGAGATTGGACCTGTCAGTCACAGCCGTTGGTTAACTACAGCTCTTCGTTTCTGCAGGATTTTGATTTCCAAACACGAATTGAAGGGCAAAGTGCTGAAGAATTTGAGGTTAATTGTTGAATTTATTATTGGAGTTTATCTTCCCCAGTGGTTTAGTGTGAAACTTAATCCTATGTGGGTGGATGGGCCCAATCACCTTTTGTTTCAATTGCAGCTAGTAAGAACACAGAGGAAGGTAGTGAGGGACATCGTGTTACCTGTGGCAAGAAGGTCCGCTTGGTATGCTCGATCAGAAGCAGTTTTGCAAGCAATGCTTTGCAGTCAATGTACCAATCTCCGAACCGAGGCTGTAGAAGTCATTATAAAGATTAGAGGAACGCTAATAGATGACGACCAGTTGGGAGACTGTTCGTTTCATTCAAGAAAAGTACCCCCAATAAACGTCAATGCCACCAAATTGTCAGAATTGGTTGACTTGAGTTTGGAAGTCTTAGAGCCACCATTGACAACAAGTCTAACTAGCCAAGAATTGAGAAACCTTAAAGAGACTCCAATGTAGGTGCCGAAGTGGCCTTCCCACACTCAAAGTGTGGAGAGATGTGTGAAAATGGTCACAGAAGCAGCGGGCCATGTTTACAGCCACGAGAGGCGAGAAGGTTACATCAAAGCACAAATAGCAAGCAGACTGCTGATGACAAGAAACCAAAGCAAAGAGAGTATGAAGGCATTGGTTACTTTCAAATAGACTACGGATAATAAAATATAATAATTTGAAACTTGAAACAGTAACATGTGTGCAAACGCTGGTTATGTTATAAATTCACAAATATGTACATTTAAAAATCCATTTGATGTAGGTAGGACTTATTATAAAAAAAATTTATGCCAGAATATTGTTTTGCATGCTTAAAGACTACAATAAATTGCTACCAAATTACTAGATTTTCAATTTAGCCAGTTCACCCCCTAAATTGACACACCCTACTAACCTAACCTAACCTAACCATTGGGTACTTTTCATATGGCTTAACTATTACCAAAGAAAATTATTGATGGTGATCTCGGCCAATATTATGATGGGACGAAATCACTAAAATGGGCTGAGGTCACCACTGAATGTGGGCCGAGGTTACCACTAGATGTGACCCGAGGTTATCACTGGATGTGGGCCGAGGTCACCACTGAATGTGGGCCGAGGTTGCCACTAGATGTGAGCCGAGGTTATCACTGGATGTGGACCGAGGTTACCACTGGATGCGGGCCGAGGTTATTTGGCCGAATTTACCATAGGCCGACGTCACTGGCACCCGAGATTGTGCTGCTGTCATCAACACAAGAAAACGCCTCAACTCTTGTGTATACGTAAACACTGATATTATGATCTGATATATAATTAAACCTGAAATGTTGGATTGTTTAAGTTAAAAGAGATTTGTTAAACTATTATTTTGGGGGGAAATTTAACTTAAACAAAGAGACATCGGAAAATTTGTTCAGACTTGTACCCAGAACCAGCAGAACCTGATGGTCAGTCCCCCCGTAAGGTCACGGTGTCTCTGTTATATAAAGTTTGTAAGGTGCTTATATATTACAGCTTCACTTCTCTTAATATACAGTATTGGTTAATGTGTAAAAGCAATTTTATAATGAATAATTCACTCCTCTTGTATATCTTTGTCACTTATTTATTCTTATACTAATACAATAAGCAGAGCAATGAAGAATATATTTACTTTATCAATAAAATGATTCCATTATAACCATACAGTAATTTAGTAAGTCGGTAAATGATGAAGTGAAATACTCTCTCAGAATTGTATCAACGTTATAAAGAAGAAGTATTTAGTAATTGTTTTATAACGCGTGGCATCTCCAAGACCATCTATGTTTTCAATCCGTAGACCCTCTAGAAAATACTTTGTGGTTCCCCAGTTGAGAAGCTCTGGTAGAGGAAGTAGAGTGATAGTGTAGACACCGACACAGGCTATAAACCAGTTTAAAATAATACAGATGGGAAGTATACATGATGAGACTAACTTCGCGATTACTAACACATACTTAAAAGAAATCATTATGGAGAGGAACCATCCGGTACACGCAGTGAGTTTCATTTTGACTGATGTGCATGTGGGCGAACCTCCCATCACCTATAAGGCCATCAGTGACGGACACACCTGGTCTGGACTACTCATCAAAACAGCTTCTAATTTCCATGGTTAAGGATGCCTGTATATTATTTCCCATTTGAAATACACTTAAATTTGGATTAATTCAGGTCATCGGCCTTAAGTGACTTTATCTTGTTAAATTATTACCATTAGCTACAACAACACGGAATGTACTGAGTATCAGGCGAGCTTCTATAGGTTTTAACTTTATTATGCCCTCGTTAACTAGTGGGTGGAGTAACCCGTACCCATAATAAAACACCAGTTTGATAAGGGAATAATGACCGTGTAGAGATAAATCTGTATTGTGGAGTAATCGCTTAATAGATGCTGTTTCACGTGATATTTTACTTAGACTAAAATTATCACTACCATGAAACATCTGTACGTGTTACGAAGATTAATATACAAAGATAAAGTTCTATTAAAATATATCAAATATAATCCGTAAATTGTTTTAATGTAACCTAAAACTAAAGGGCTCATCAGGAAATACTAAATAACGTATAAGTATTTTTTCTTTACAAAACAAAAATTGTATCCCTATTTGAAAACAGATATCTTAGTCTGACAAGGTGACAGTTGGTTGCCTCTATTCCGGGCTTTGAATGTTTACATATATTTGATCCTAAAGGAGTAGAAAAAGTAAATTTACTTAAAATATGAGAGTAACATTTTTTTTACCTTAACGTTATCGTTAGTGTGTTTACTTATGTGTTACCAGAGAATTAGGCTAAGGTCTTGGGTGACTCCTCATACTTTACTTGAGCAAGAAATCTATTTTTTTTCCCCGAGATCGAGATTTCGCAATTTTAACATTTATGAATCATCTAAGGACTTGCCCGCCCAGGTAGCACTTGAGTGGCTAAACTTGAAATAGGATATTCTTTTGGTCGTGTTTATACAACTATGACTATTTTCAAGTTAATGGATGGCTGGAGGTTTAGTGTTATTAAAAAAAAATAGCGGAAATATTTACCAACTAGTATGGGTATTGGGTATATACTGTACGTTCTAACTACCAACGGATTTACATTACCATGATTATAAATTAAAATTCCGGACCAAACAGACGTACAGCTTGTGATACCCAGACCCACTGAGACCACCACCATGCACTCCTCTCAAACCCAGACCTCTTAAAAGATATCTACCGCCTGAATATTAAAATATTTGTGAAACCTTATTTTAATCCCATTGAAAATTATTATGACATATACTCATAAGTTCCTAAGAATTACCAAATACCAATAATTAACTGTGCGACCATTACGACATGTCTATTTCAGTCAACCAATCAAACATGTCGGTACAGTGATTTAATATTTTTCGAGGGGAATATTAACAATTATATGTACAGGTTTCAATGGCAACTATTAATTTACTAATCATTGTACTGAATTACGTAAGATTAGTAAGAATTTTTTTATTTTTTAATTTTTGTCCTAAGGCTCAACAAATGGTAACGTCAATATAGCACCATCATTAAAATACAATATAGTTCTTTATTCTAACTCTCACTCACTGTCCTACACAGAATGTTTCTCTAAAGCATACATGTTAATTGTAATTACTGTTATTACACTCTAAACTAATTGATAATAACAATAACTCCAGGTGTTACACATTACTGCTGTCTAACTAAATCTGATTCGTGGAGAAAAGTAAGCTGTTCTGGGTGAGGGTTAAAACTCTGCCTCTATCCCCGGGGGTGTTGTACAGTCCTGAGAGTGAGTTTCACTGCCTCCCTCCCTCATAGCTCTCCCTGCAGGTGCTGGGCGGCCGGCGGCATGTGTGTGGTCTGGTCGCCCGAATAACCGCACTGAGACTGACTGCTAGAGTTTGGGCAAGTTGTGAGGTTAACGGAGAATAACATGGGCTTCCTATTCTGGTGCCAGCGAGGATACATTACATACCTGGGTTATGAAGTTATGGTTTAGTAGGGAGAGGAGGACTCCTGCCTGGTGAGGATATAAGCTAGGGAGAAGAGGTAGGTAGCCCGGGAAAAGGTATCGGTGTGGATGCTATAAGTTGTGGGCGCCAGGGTTGTGCGCCAGTGTTCGTTTGGAAACTTTTGCGATATTTTTAATTTAATTATACTCCTTGGCAGAAAGGGTTTAATTATAGTTTATCATTGAAACTAATTGAATTGAAAACTATGAGGTTTGAAGTGATGAAGAATAATAGATGGTTAGATTTTGATGTCTGTAACTGCGGAAACCGACGTGCTTTTGTTTGAACACGTCAGCTGACACAGTGGAGGGTCGGACAGGGTGGAAAATCACAACGGACAGGAGAGTTAGAGCCACAGTATGTGTAAGGCAGCAGGGAAGGAGGTCTTTTTTTTTTAATTTCTGAAAGCTTAAGTTTCATGGTGTAAAGCACTAATGTCTCAAACATAGTTAACTACAAAATACACAAAGTTACAAATATGTACCTTACCCTTGCCATAAGAAAATAAATGCACCAGCGGATTTTTTATATTAAAAGTGTACTGATCTACACAAATTAATAATAACTTGGCGCTAATACTATCCCAGGCAAATATATACAAAAATAACGTGTTTACAGAAGCTTTCACAATTTATGTAGATGACGCAATGTACTTATTTGGCAAAAGGAATTATCAAGAATAAGGAAATAAAATATCTGATAGTATGGAAACAAACTTCAGCTTTACAGTAAAAACAAAATACATTCCAGGAACAGTGATCCATTAAACTCAACACTGGTACATGGGGTTAAACACATATAACACACACACTCCATCTAGAAGGTTGTGTCTTAGAGAACCTATTAAGTTATCTTATAGAGACATGTAAGTGCACTGATCTACTCAATGGGCTTCAAACGAATGATTACGGTAAACTTGGTGTCCATTCAATAAAGTTTACTAGACTGTTTACTGTGTACAAATTATACTTTTAATGGCCATATGATTTAGGGTCGCTGGTGGCTCGTAGCCGTCCAGGATCAACATATAAATACATTTGCTGATACAGTGTGTGGATCAAAGTCTATCATACAGTGAGTCTTAGTGAAGGCTCTTACTGGATGATGTTATTGCCCGAGTGTATAGAGTAACACTACATAATCTCAGGTGTTCAAATATACATGAGTGCACATGCGTAAATACATACAGGAAAATTTCAGTCACACCCACACACACATACCTCCCTCTCTTGCGTCCTGACAAGTTCAAAAGTTCTTCAGTACATAAACTTCTACTTCGCTAAGCCTGAGAAATGTTATAATAACTTCCCTGATCAGAAGTATTTATACGCCTCTCGTAGAAAAAAAGTGCCCGATTAATGTTACACCAGTACCCCCACAAGTGATACATTCTGAAACTTATTCCTCGTCGCTAGAAACTTTCACAGGGACAAACGTAAAGGAGTTTGGCGATACATTTCAGGTCAGAAACTTTTATACGTTACTGTTAGACGAAGTTAGGAGACGAAAATGAGTGTAGGAGGGTGTACAAATAAATGAATATCTTCATACAAAATGTAACCTGACCTGACCAAACCTAACTTAACCTATTTAAAGTATAAATTAAACATCATATGGCAGTAAGCAAGGGCTGAAAACAAATATACAAAATCTTACAATATACGAATTAATATTAAGTTGTAATAATAAAACCAAAAAGTTATCTCTATTTGACAAAAACGATTGATGATTTGCAAAAGCTTAAACTAAACAGGGATAATTGACTAATATCGATAACTTCTATGTATTATTTTAAGCTTCTAACTGGCCATCGGTGATCATGTACTTCATCATATTAGGTATTAATGAATTGTGAAATAGAAAACTTAAACTAACTTAACCTAACATTAACAAATATTAACTAAGTGTTATTATTTTTTTTTTACCTACCAGAGGGTTGTGTGACCAGAGTGTGTTACCTGCCAGAGGGTTGTGGGACCAGAGTGTGTTACCTGCCAGAGCGTTGTGGGACCAGTGTGTGTTACCTAC
>NW_024746069.1:0-8599 GCF_018991925.1 Homarus americanus
ACACCTCTGACACTCCCAGGTACACCTCCGACACTCCCAGATACACCTCCGACACTCCCAGGCACACCTCCGACACTCCCAGGCACATTTCCCCACACCCTGGTACACCTCCGACCTCGCACACCTCTGACACTCCCCAGGTACACCTCTGACACCCAGGTACCTCACTGACCATTCTGGTCACCTCTGACACTCAAGGTGCACATCTGACACTCCCAAGTGCACCTCTGACACTCCTAGGAACACCTCTGACACTCCCAGGCACTCCAGACACAATCAGGTACACTGCTGACAATCCCAGGTACACCTCTGACACTTCCAAGCACACCTTTGACACCCCCAGGAACACCTCCGACACTCCCCAGGTACACCTCCGACACCCCAGGCACACTCTCACACTCCCCAGGTACACCCGACACTCCCCAGGTACTCAGCTGACACTGCCAGGCACACCTCTGACACTCCCAGGCACACCTCTGACACTCCCAGCCACACTCTCACACCCCAGGCACACCTCTGACACTCCCAGGTACTCCACTGACATTCCCTGGTACACCTCTGACACCCCAAGGTGCACCTCTGACACTCCCCAAGTGCACCTCTGACACTCCCTAGGCACACTTCCTGACACTCCCCAGGTACACCTCAGACACAATCAGGTACACCGCTGACAATCCCAGGCACACCTCCGGACACCCCAGGCACACCTCTGACACTCCCGGCACACCTCTGACACTCCCAGTACTCCACTGACATTCCCTGGACACCTCTGACACTGCACACGTCCGACACTCCCAGATACACCTCTGACATTCCCCAGGTACATCTCTGACACTCCCAGGTACACCTCTGACACTCCCAGGCACACCCTGACACTGCCAAGCACACCTCTGACAATCCCAGGTACCCTCTGACATTCCCAGGCACACCTCCGACACTCCCAGGTACACCTCCGACCCCTTGCACACCTCACACTCCCAGGTACACCTCAGACATTCACAGGTACACCTCTGACACTCCCAGAACACCTCTGACACTCCCAGATACACCTTTGACACTCCCAGGTACTCCACTGACATTCCCTGCACACTGACACTCCCAGGCACACGTCCGACACTCCCAGATTCACCTCTGACACCCCAGGTACATCTCTGACACTCCCAGGTACACCTCAGACACAATCAGGCACACCGCTGACAATCCCAGGTACACCTCTGACACTTCCAAACCTTGACACTCCCAGGAACACCTCTTGACACTCAGGTGCACACCTCCGACACTCCCAGGCACACTTCTCACACTCCCAGGCACACCTCCGACACTCCCAGATACACCGCTGACACTCCAGACACACTCTGACCCCCAGGTACACCTCTGACACTCCCAGGCACACCTATGACACCCAAGGCACACATTTGACACCACAGGTACACCTCTGACACCCCAGGTACACCTCTGACACCTCAAGCACACCTTGACACCCCAGGTACTCCACTGATTCCATGGTACACCTCTGACACTCAGGCACACCGCTGACACTGCCAGTACACCTACGACACCCAGGTACACCTGACACAGGTACACTCTCACACCCCAGGTGCACCTCTGACACTCTAGGTACACCCCATCACCCCTGGGTCTCCCCTGACACTCCCGCCACACCTCAGACACTTGCACCTCAGATACCCCAGGCACACCCTCTGACACTCCCCAGGTACACCTCAGACACTCCCAGGTTCACCACACCGCAGGCACACCTCTCACACTCCCAGGCACTTGTGAACTCCCCTGGACTCTCCGATACCCAGGCACACCTCAGACACTCCCAGGCACACCTCAGACACTCCCAGGCACACCACAGACACTCCCAGGCACACTCTGACACTCCCAGATACACCACTGACACTGCCAGGCACACCTCTGACACTCCATATACACTCTGACACTCCGCAAGCACCGCTGACACTCCCAGGTACACCGCTGACACTCCACACATCTCTGACACTCGCACACCTCTGACACTCCAGGTACACCTCTGACACTCCCAGTTACTCCACTGACATTCCCTGGTACACCTCTGACACTCCCAGGTACACACTCCGACACCAGATACACCTCTGACACCCCAGGTACATCTCTGAATTCCCAGGTACACCCGCATGACACTGCCAGTTACACCTCAGACACTGCCAGGTACACCTCAGACACTGCCAGGCACACCTCTGACACTCAGAGGCACTCCTCTGACACCCCAGCCACACCTCTGACACTCCCAGGCACACGCTTGGACACTCCCCATGCAAACCTCTGACACTCCCCAGGCACACCTCTGACACCCCAGGCACCTTGACACTTGCACCCCCACTGACATTCCCTGCACACCTCTGACACCCCAGAGTACACCTTCTCACACTGCCAGGTACACCTCCGACACTCCCAGGCACATCTCTAACACTCCAGGCACACCTCTGACACTGCCAGGCACACGCCTGACAATCCCAGGCACCCTGCGACACTCCAGGCACACCTCTGACACCCCAGGTACACCTCTGACACTCCCCAGGCACTCCGATATTCTCAGGCACACCTCCGATATTCCAGGTACACCTCTCGATACTCCCAGGCATACCCTTTGAAACCCTGTGTACTCCACTGACACCCCTGGCACTCTCTCTGACATTCCCAGTTACACCTGAGACTCGTTACACCCCTTGACACTCCCCAGTTACACCCCTGACACCCCAGGCACACCTCTACTCCCCAGGCACACCTCTGACACTCCCTAGGCAATACCTCGATACTCCTGCACACCTGATACTCCCAGGTACACCTCTGACACTCCCAGGTACCTCTGACACTCCCTGGTTCACCTCTGACACTCCCAGGCACACCTCTGACACTCCTCGGCACACCTCCGATATTTCCAGCCACCTGATATTCCCCAGGCACACCTCCGGATACTCCCAGGTACACCTTTAAGACTCCCAGGTACTCCACTGACACTCCCTGCATACCTCTGACATCTCCCAGGCACACCTCTGACACTCCCAGGCACACTCTGATACCCCAGGTATACCTCTGACACTCCCCAGGTCCGCCTCCGACACTCCCTGGTACAACCTGACACTCGCACACTTCTGACACTCGTACACCCCTGACACTCCCCAGGCACACCGCTGACACTTAGGCACACCTTTACACCCCAGGCACACCCTGACACTCCCAGGCACACCTCTGACACTCCCAGGTACCCACTGGACATTCCCTGGTACACCTCTGACACTCCCAGGTACACGTCCGACACTCCCAGATACACCTCTGACACTCCCAGGCACATCTCCGACACCCCAGGCACACCTCTGACACACCCTGGTCACACCTCTGACACTCCCAGTACACCTCTGACACCCCAGGCACACCTCTGACACTTGTAGGCACCTCCTGTCACTCCCAATGCACCCCCAACACTCCCAGGCACTGCTGACACCAGGCACACCGCTGACACTGCCAGTTCACACCAGACACTGCCAGCACACCTCAGACACTGCCAGGCACACCTCAGACACCCCAGGCACACCTCAGACACCCCAAGGTGCACCTCTGACACTCCCAAGAGCACCTCTGACACTCCTAGGCACACCTCTGACACTCCCAGGTACACTTCCAGACACAACAGGGCCACGCCGACACTCCCAGGCACACCTCTGACACTTCCAAGTACACCTCTGACACTTGCACACCCCGACACCTGGTACACCTCCGACACTCCCAGGCACACTTCACACCCCAGGCACACCTGACACCCCAGATACACACCGCTGACACTCCCAGACACAACCTGACACTGCCTGGCACACCTCTGACACTCCCAGGCACACCTGACACCCAGGCACACCTCCGATATTCCCCAGGCACACCTCCGATATTCCCAGGCACACCTCTCTGATACTCCCCAGGCACACCTTTGAAACTCCCAGGTACCCACTGACACTCTTGGTACACCTCTGACATTCCAGTCACACCTCTGAGACTCCCAGTTACACCCCTTGACACTCCCAGGCACACCCCTGACACCTCACACACCTCTCACACTCCAGGTACACCTCTGACACCCAGGCACACTGACAATTCTCCACACTGATACTCCCAGCCACACCTCCTGATACCTGCACACCCCTGAGACTCTGTACTTCACTGACACTCTGATACCTCTGACCTTGCACACCTTGACCCCAGGTACACCTCTGACACTCCCAGGCACACCCTGACACTCCCAGGTACTCCACTGACATTCCCTGGTACACCTCTGACACCCCAAGGTGCACCTCTGACACTCCCAAGTGCACTCTGACACTCCTAGGCACACCTCTGACACTCCCAGGCACACCTCAGACACACAGGCACACCGCTGACAATCCCAGGCACACCTCCTGACACTCCCAGGCACACCTCTGACACCCCAGGCACACCCTGACACTCCCAAGGACTCCACTGACATTCCCTGTACACCTTACCCCAGGTACACACTGTCACCCCTGGATACCTCTGACACCCCAGGTACACCCCTGACACCCAGGCATACCTCTGACTCCCAGGTCCGCTCTGACACTCCCCAGAACAAGTTCGACACTCCCAGGCACACTTCTGACACTCCCAGGAACAAGTCCGACACTCCCAGGCACACCTCTACACTCCCAGGCACACCTCTGACACTCCCAGGCACACCTTGACACTCCCAGGTACTCCTCTGAAACTCCCTGGTTCACCTCTGACACTCCCAGGTACCCTCTGACTCTCCCAGGTACACCTCTGACACCCCAGGTACACGACACTCCCAGATACACCCTGACACTCCAGCACATTTCTGACACCCCAGGCACACCTCTGACACCTGCACACCTCTGACACTCGCACACCTCTAACACCCCAGGTGCACTGACACTCCCAGGCACACGCTGACACTGCCAGTTACACTCTCAGACACTGCCAGGTACACTACCCACTGCCACGAACACCTCTGACACTCCGATGCACACCTCTGACACTCCCAGGCACCTCTGACACTCCCCAGGTACACCTTGACACTCCCATGCAAACTCTGACACTCCTGCACACCTCTGACACTCCCAGGCACACCTTGACACTCCCAGGCACTCCACTGACATTCCCCAGTACACCTCTGACACTCGCACACCGCTGACACTGCCAGGCACACCTCCGGACACCCATGCACACCTCCTGACACCAGTACACTCTCACACTCCGTGCACACCTGACACCTATGCTACTAATCCTCTGACACTTGCTACCAACCCTGACACCTGATGCACACCTCTGACACTCCCAGGCACACTCTCTGACACTCCTGGTACACCTCTGATATTTGTGCTACACCTCCGATATTCTCAGGTCACCTCCGATACCCCAGGCACACCTTACACTCCCGGTACTTCACTGACACTCACAGATACCTCTGACATTCCCAGGTACACTCTGACACTCCCCAGGTACACCTCTGACACACTCCCAGGTGCCACTGCTGACACTCCCAGGTACACCTTTGACACTCCCAGGTACACCTCTGACACTCCCAGCACCTCTGACACTCCCAGGCACTCCACTGACATTCCCTGGTACACCTCTGACACTCCCTGGCACACGTCCGACACTCCCAGATACACCTCTGACACTCCCAGGTACACATCTCTGACACTCCAGGCACACCTCTGACACTTGCACACCTCTGACACTCCCAGGTACAATACCCCTGACACTCCAGGCACACTCTCTGACACTCTGTAGGCACTCCGTCTGTCCCTCTCACCCACCTCTAACACCCCCAGGTGCACCGCTGACACTCCCCAGGCACACGCTGACACTACCAGTTACACCCTCAGACACTGCCAGGTACACCCCAGACACTGCCAGGCACCTCAGACACTCTAGGCACACCTTCAGACACCCCTGCACCTCTGACACTCCTGGGGTGCACCTCTGGGCTCTCCTAGGCACACCTCTGACACTCTGAGGCACACTCCAGACACAATCCTAGGCACACCTCTGACACTCCCAGGTACACTTCAGACACAATCAGGTACACCGCTGACACTCCCAGGTACACCTCTGACACTTCCAAGTACACCTCTGACACTCCCAGGTACACCTCCGACACTCCCAGGTACACCTCCGACACTCCCAGGTACACTCTCACACTCCCAGGTACACCTCCGACACTCCCAGATACACCGCTGACACTCCCAGATACACCTCTGACACTGCCAGGTACACCTCTGACCTCCCAGGAACACCTCCGACACACCCAGGTACACCTCCGACACTCCCAGGTGCACTTCTCACACTCCCAGGCCTCCGACACTGCCAGGTACACCTCTGCAGCTCCCAGGTAAACCTCCGACACTGCCAGGTACACTTCTCACACTCCCAGGTACCTCCGACACTCCTCAGGTACACTTCTCACACTCCCAGGTACACCTCCGACACTCCCAGGTACACCTCCAACACTCAAAGGTACACCTCTGACACTCCTAGGTACTCCTCTGTCACTCCCTGATACACCTCTAACACTCCCAGGTGCACCACTGACACTCCCAGGTACACCGCTGACACTGCCAATTCCTCCTCAGACACTGCCAGGTACACCTCAGACACTGCCAGGTACACCACAGACACTCCCAGGTACACCTCAGACACGCCAGGTGCCTCTGACACTCCCAAGTGCACCTCTGACACTCTTAGGCACACCTCTGACACTCCCAGGTACCTCAGACACTTCCAAGTACACCTTGACACTCCAGGTACACCTCCGACACTCCCAGGTACACCTCCCAGGTACACTTCTCCACTCCCGGTGCACCAGAACCTCCCAGGCACACCTCTGACCTCCAGGGCACGTGACACTGCCAGGTACACCTCTGACACTCCATTTACACCTCCGACACTCCCCAGTGCACCTCTGACACTCCCAGGTACACCTCAGACACTCCCAGGTACACCCCAGATACTCCCAGGTACCCCAGACATTCCGGGTACAACTCCGACATTCCCAGGTACACCTCTGACACTCCAGGTACACCTCTGACACTCCCAGGTACACCTCTGACTCTCCCAGGTACACCTCTGACACTCCAGGTACACCTTTGACACTCCCAGGTAATCCACTGACATTCCTGGTACCTCCTGACACTCCAAGGCACACCTCTGACCCCAGGTACACCTAAGACACCATCAGGTACACTCGACAATCCCAGGCACACCTCGACACTCTGCCACACCTCCGACACCTCAGGTAGGACACTCCGACACCCAGCACTTCTCACACTCCCAGGTACACCTCCGACACTCCCAGATACACCGCTGACACCCCAGATACACCCTGACACTCCCAGGCACACTTCTGACACTCCCAGGTACACCTCTGACACTCCCAGGCACATCTCACACCCCAGGTACACCTCCGACACTCTCAGGCACACCTCTGACACTCCTAGGCATTCCTCTGACACTCCCCACACCTCTGACACCCCAGTACACCTCAGACACTCCCAGGCACCCCTGAGACACTCCCAGGCCACACTTCTGATACTCCCAGGCACCCTGCTGACACTGCCAGGTACACCTCTGTCACCCATGTACACCTCCGACACCTCCCAGGTACACCCCAACACTCCCAGGTACACCTCAGACACCCCAGGTACACCCCAGATACTCCCAGGTACACCCCAGACACCCCAGGTACAACTCCGACATTCCCAGGTACACCTCTGACACTCCCAGGTACACCTCTGACACCTCCAGGTACACCTCTGACCTCCCAGGTACACCTCTACACTCCCAGGCACACCCCTGACACTCCCAGGTAATCCACTGACATACCTGGTACACTCTGACACCCAAGGTGCACCTCTGACACTCCCGGTGCAACTTTGACACTTCTAACACCCCTGACACTCCCCAGGTACACCTAAGACACCATCAGGTACACTCTGACAATCCCAGGTACACCTCTGACACTCCAAGCACACCTGACACTCCCAGGAACACCTCCGGACACTCCCAGGTACACCTGACACTCCCCAGGCACCTCACACCCCACACCCTCCGACACTCCCAGGTACACCTCTGACACTCCCCAGGTACACTCTGACACTCCAAGGCACACCTCTGACACTCCCCACACCTCTGACACCCCAGGCACACCTTACACTCACAGGTACACCTCTGACACTCCCAGGTACACCTATGACACCCCAGGCACACCTTGACACTCCCAGGCACACCCCTGACACTCCCAGGCACACCGCTGACACTGCCAGTTACACCTCTGACACTCCCAGGCACACCCTGACTCCCGTGCACCATGACACTGCCAGTTACACCAGACACTGCCAGGCACACCTCAGACACCGCCAGGCACACCTCAGACACTCCCAGGTACACCTCAGACACCCCAAGTTGCACCTCTGACACTCCCAAGTGCACCTCTGACACTCCCAGGCACACCCTGACACTCCCAGGTACACTTCAGACACAATCAGGTACACCGCTGACACTCCCAGGTACACCTCTGACACTTCCATGT
>NW_024746070.1:0-11460 GCF_018991925.1 Homarus americanus
CTACAAACTTTTAATAAATATAAAACGGTGGTTCTAAGCTTTTCAGATAATGGTAATATGTATATTTTTAATTTCCAGTATTTGTCTTTAGCAAATAATTTTACTTACTGCAATCTCTTCTTTGCCAGAGACAGGATGGCATATATGAGCAGCCATGTTTGTAACACACTTATGATATTATAACAGCATTCATGATATATTATGTTAAATTGTAATCATATAATACTACATGTTCATAGGTTATTAGTCATGTTTTAAGTTAATTAGGACTTAATGGTAATACATCTGTGGTTCATTACGCCGCTCTTTAATAAAACTTCTTTAAAGGCATAAAACTTATAATAAACCGTTCAGAAAAAATGACACCACAGTTCCTTAGCATAGTTTATAAGGATTATTATAATGTATGGTGTCAAAAATTAACATGAAATTTTTACGGGATTACTTAAGCTCCTACACTAAAACCTGCCGACCTAACCTAACCTTTTTTACCCACCTCTACCTACTTACCTAACCTGACATAATCTAACCTAACCTGACGTAATCTGACCTAACCTGACATAATCTAACCTAACCTGACATAATCTAACCTAACCTGACATAATCTAACCTAACCTGACATAATCTAACCTAACCTGACATAATCTAACCTAACCTGACGTAATCTGACCTAACCTGACATAATCTAACCTAACCTGACGTAATCTGACCTAACCTGACATAATCTAACCTAACCTGACATAATCTAACCTAACCTGACATAATCTAACCTAACCTGACATAATCTAACCTAACCTGACATAATCTAACCTAACCTGACGTAATCTGACCTAACCTGACATAATCTAACCTAACCTGACGTAATCTGACCTAACCTGACATAATCTAACCTAACCTGACATAATCTAACCTAACCTGACATAATCTAACCTAACCTCCCCGTCTGACATAAGCTAACCTAATCAAACCTAACTTTCCCACCTACCTAACATAACCTATCTACTTATTACCTACCTAACCTAACTTAACCCAACCTGACATAATCTAACCTAACCTATTGAAACTTAACTTAACCACCTACCTCATCTAACACCACTTTGTAATCTCTCTGTGCTACAGCTGACAGGATGAGTATGGGGGGCACAATAAACTAGCCTCTAAGTAGCAAAATTAACAAAACTAACCTAACCTAACCCAACCTGACTTAACCTAACCTGATCTGATCTATCCAACTTAAAAAACTTAGAATATATAATAAAGCCGTTAGGTTAATTTAGGCTAAATATGGTTGATTCATATTTTGTTTTGACAGAAATTCCCGGCAAAATAACTTATCTATATTGAGAACCACCGCCATGTTGGTTCCACGTTAACAAGACACGGATACACTACAGAATAACCAGCGTTCGTTTAACCTCAATTACTACAGTTTACTTTATAATCTTATTTCACAATCTTCACTACATCTCGCTTCACAATCTTCACTGCATCTCACTTCACAATCTTCAGCCAGGTGAGGTTTATGGATCGGGCTTTTTGTGCGAGAGATAGGAAATGTAGGACTAGGGTATGTTTTCCTGGGGCTGGGATAGGGCATGTAGCCGAGAGGTTAGACAGAGTTTTGTCAGGGGAGGGTACCAATCCAGTAGTGTGTCTTAGTGTGGGGGGAAACGACATAGGTAAGGTTAGGAGTGAGGAACTTTTCAAGAGGTATAGGGAGGCGCTGGGGAAGATTAGAGATAGGGGAGGGGTCCCGATAGTATGTGGTGTCTTGCCTAGAAGAGGGGTTGGTGGTGAATGGCTGTCCAGGGCAATTGCTATTAATTGCCGACTGGAAAAACATTGTGCAAACAATGGTTGGGCATTCATTGATGACGGGCAACGATTTTATGGCAACGACTACCTGTACTGTCGCGACGGAGTACACTTGTCTCGTGAGGGGGTAAACACGTTGTCTGCATCCCTGGAGCGTGAAATTGTCACCCCGAAGGAGGGGTTTCGCCAGTAGAGAGGGGTCGGGGAAAATGGGAGTAAAAAAACAAGCAGGTCCTGGGAAGTAGTGAAACAGAAGTAGATAATGCTGATAATATAGTTAGTCATAATAACAAACATCAAAGTAATAAATGTAAAACAGATAGAAACGGAAGAAATATATTGAGTGTTTATTATACTAATAGTAGAAGCCTGTGTAACAAAATGGACCAGCTCAGGGCCATTGTTAGAAAAGAGAACATAGATATAATTGCAATAACGGAAACATGGATAAATTCAAACAGCAAGCATTTTTTAGCAGAATTTCATATTCCAGGATATAACCTATTTAAATTTGACAGAGTAGGAAGGAGAGGTGGCAGTGTAGCAGTGTATATCAGGGTGTCATTAAAAGGCTGCAATAAATCAAACATTAAAACAAATAGCGACAATGAAAGTATTTGGATAAAGATTGGTGAGGGCAGTGAATCCGTAGTCATTGGTGTTATATATAGACTACCTAATTTGAGTAGGAACGATGGTAAATTGCTATGGGAGGAAATAAAGAAGGCATCTGATAGAAACAATGTATGTATTCTAGGCGATTTCAACTTTTCAGGCATAGATTGGAAAAATCAACTTAGCGATATTAATCTGAAGATTTTATAGAAGTAGTACAGGATAGTTTTATATATAAATTTATAAACTTGCCCACTAGAGGAAATAATATCCTCGATTTAGTTCTCAGTAATAATGAAAATCTAGTAAAAGATGTTGGGATTGGAGACGAACTATGAAACAGTGATCATAAAGCCATATATTTTAACATAATATGGGATGGCAGGAAGAAGGAAAATTCGGCCTTGATCCCGGATTTTAGGAATGCTAATTACGGTAGCATAAGGAGAGACCTAAGGGATGATCCTATGGTCAAAAGATTAATCCCCCCCACACCTCCGGAAACTGTCAACTTAGGACGGGATAACCCCGAATTTAATTTAGCAGCTACTTATGAACAATTTATTGCGACAATCAATAATGCCCAAAATAAACACATCCCTAAAAGAAAATTCAGATCGATACGGAACCAACCAAAATGGATGAATAATAGACTCTTAGATCTTCTAGGGAAAAAGAAAGGAGTATATAGAAAAGTTAAGAAAGGCGAAAATCACTTACTTGGTTACTATCAGAACCTAACAAGACAGGTATAAACAGAAATTAGGAAAGCAAAGAGAAATTATGAAATCAAGGTAGCAAACGAATCGAAATATACCCACAAAGCTTTTTATCAACT
Source organism: Homarus americanus (assembly GCF_018991925.1). Classification (NCBI taxonomy): domain Eukaryota; kingdom Metazoa; phylum Arthropoda; class Malacostraca; order Decapoda; family Nephropidae; genus Homarus; species Homarus americanus. The sequence continues at coordinate 3,269 of NW_024746070.1, forward strand.
GTATAAATCAAAGGTTAGAGATACAATAGGTCCCCTTAAAACTACGACAGGAGAAATGACTGATGATGAGTTAGAAATGTGTAGTACGTTAAATAGTCATTTTCGCTCCGTGTTCACAAATGAAAACCTAGCACAGTTTCCAGAAGTTCATAAGGTATATAACGACAGTATAGAAATATGTTGATGAATATCAATATTACTAGTAACGATGTGCTTAAAGTAATTAACAAACTGAAGCCTCATAAATCGCCTGGTCCAGACGAGGTATATACTAGAATATTAAAAGAATGTAGAGATGAGTTGAGTAATCCATTAGCAGTTTTATTTAATAAGTCATTAGAATCGGGCCTAGTGCCAGAAGCTTGGAAACTTGCAAATGTAGTTCCGATTTTCAAAAGGGTGATAAATCAATAGCATCGAAATTACCGTCCCATTAGTCTCCACGTCAATCATGGAAACTTAGTTGCTAGAGTCAATTATTGCTACAAATCAGAAGCCACCTTGAAACATTTAAGCAATTCATTCTTCTCAGCACAGGTTCACCCAGGGACGTTCTTGTCTCACAAATTTGCTTAGCTTTTCTCAAGTATTTGAAGCGGTAGATAATGATAAGTCACTATGATATAATTTATTTAGATTTCAGTAAAGCATTCGATAGGTCCCTCATGAAGATTGATAAGGAAGGTAGAAGCACATGGAATAGGTGGATCAGTATTAAAATGGATTAGGTCATGGTTAACTGGTACAGGAAACAAAGAGAGTCAGCATAAATGGATTAAAAGTCAGACTGGGGAGTGCGGTCAAAGCGGAGAGTTCCCCAGGGATCTGTATTAGAGCCCTCTGCTGTTTATTTATGTTATTAATGATCTTGATTTGAAGGCATAACTAGTAGGATTAGTAAATTTGCAGATGATACCAAAATGGGGAGAGTGATAAATTCAGACAGTGACTTTGAACACCTTCAAAGAGATCTAGATACCTTACATGAGTGGTCAGTAGACTGGCAAATGAATTTTAATAGTGATAAATACAAGGTACTACAGATAGGGAAGACGAATACAAACGTTAAGTATAAACTAGGTAACACGGAAATAGAAAACTCAGTTTGTGAAAAAAATCAAGGTGTATTTGTTAGCAACGACTTGAAACCTAGAAAACAATGTATTAGCGTTCGCAACAAGGCAAACAGGATTCTTGGGTTCATATCTAGGTCTGTGAGTAACAGAACTGCTGGCGTTATCTTGAAACTTTACCTAGCATTAGTGAGGCCACACATGGATTATGCGGTTCAGTTCTGGTGTCCTTATTATAGAATGGACATAGATTCTTTGGAGAGAGTACAAAGAAGAATGACAAAAATGATCCATAATATTAGAAACCTTCCATATGAAAAGGGCAGAAAAGCTTGACTTACATTCATTGAAAGAGCGTAGAGTTGGGGGAGATATGATAGAGGTGTACAAGTGGGTAAGTGGGATTAACAAGGGTAAAATGGAAGATGTTCTGAAGCTCAGTAATAACGAAATAACTAGAACAAATGGCTTTAAATTAGATCAATTCCGATTCAGAAAGGATATAGGCAAGCACTGGTTTGGTAATAGAGTTGTGGATATGTGGAATAGGCTACCGAGTGCTATAGTAGGATCGGGGACGCTAGTGAGCTTCAAGACGAAGTTGGATAGGCACATGGAAGTGCTGGGATGGGTGTGAAAGGGATCTGCCCTGTATGGGCAAGTCGGCCTCCTGCAGTATCCCACTTTCTTATGTTCTTATGTTCTTATGTTCACCTCACAATCTTTACTACATCTCACCTCACAATCTTCACTACATTTCACTTCACAATCTTCACTACATCTCACTTCACAATCTTCACTACATCTCACTTCACAATCTTCACTACATCTCACTTCACAATCTTCACTACATCTCACTACACAATCTTCACTACATCTCACTTCACAACCTTCACCACATCTCACTTCACAATCTTCACTACATCTCACTTCACATCTTCACTACATCTCACTTCACAATCTTCACCATATCTCACTTCACAATCTTCACCACATCTCACTTCACAATCTTCACCAAATCTCACTTTACAATCTTCACCACATCTCACTTCACAATCTTTACCACATCTCACTTCACAATCTTCACTACATCTCACTTCACAATCTTCACTAAATCTCACTTCACAATCTTCACTACATCTCACTTCACAATCTTCACTACATATCACTTCACAATCTTCACTACATCTCACTTCACAATCTTCACTACATCTCACTTCATAATCTTCACTACATCCCACTTCACAATCTTCACTACTTCTCAATTCACAATCTTCACTACATCTCACTTCACAATCTTCACTACATCTCACTTCACAATCTTCACTACATCTCACTTCACAATCTTCACTACATCTCACTTCACAATCTTCATTACATCTCACTTCATAATCTTCACTACATCTCACTTCACAATATTCACTACATCCCACTTCACAATCTTCACTACATCTCACTTCACAATCTTCACTACATCTCACTTCACAATCTTCACTACATCTCACTTCACAATCTTCACTACATCTCACTTCACAATCTTCACTACATCTCACTTCACAATCTTTACCACATCTCACTTCACAATCTTCACTACATCTCCCTTCACAATCTTCACTACATCTCACTTCACAATCTTTACCACATCTTACTTCACAATCTTCACTACATCTCACTTCACAATCTTTACCACATCTTAATTCACAATCTTCACTACATCTCCCTTCACAATCTTCACTACATCTCACTTCACAATCTTCACTACCTCTCACTTTACAATTTTCACATCTCACTTCACAATTTTTACATCTCACTTCACAATCTTCACTACATCTCACTTCACAATCTTCACTACATCTCACTTCACAATCTTCACTACATCTCACTTCACAATCTTCACTACATCTCACTTCACAATCTTCACTACATCTCACTTCACAATCTTCACTACTTCTCAATTCACAATCTTCACTACATCTCACTTCACAATCTTCACTACATCTCACTTCACAATCTTCACTACATCTCACTTCACAATCTTCACTACATCTCACTTCACAATCTTCATTACATCTCACTTCACAATCTTCACTACATCTCACTTCACAATCTTCACTACATCCCACTTCACAATCTTCACTACATCTCACTTCACAATCTTCACTACATCCCACTTCACAAACTTCACTACATCTCACTTCACAATCTTCACTACATCTCACTTCACAATCTTCAATACATCTCACTTCACAATCTTCACTACATCTCACTTCACAATCTTTCCCTACATCTCACTCACAATCTTCACTACATTTCACTTCACAATCTTCACTACATCTCACTTCACAATCTTCACTACATCTCACTTCACAATCTTCACTCCATCTCACTTCACAATCTTCACTACATCTCACTACACAATCTTCACTACATCTCACTTCACAACCTTCACTACATCTCACTTCACAATCTTCACTACATCTCACTTCACATCTTCACTACATCTCACTTCACATCTTCACTACATCTCACTTCACAATCTTCACCATATCTCACTTCACAATCTTCACCACATCTCACTTCACAATCTTCACCACATCTCACTTCACAATCTTCACCACATCTCACTTCACAATCTTTACCACATCTCACTTCACAATCTTCACTACATCTCACTTCACAATCTTCACTACATCTCACTTCACAATCTTCACTACATCTCACTTCACAATCTTCACTACATCTCACTTCACAATCTTCACTACATCTCACTTCACAATCTTCACTACATCTCACTTCACAATCTTCACTATATCCCACTTCACAATCTTCACTTCATCTCACTTCACAATCTTCACTACATCTCACTTCACAATCTTCACTACATCTCACTTCACAATCTTCACTACATCTCACTTCACAATCTTCACTACATCTCACTTCACAATCTTCACCACATCTGACTTCACAATCTTCACTACATCTCACTTCACAATCTTCACTACATCTCACTTCACAATCTTCACTAACACCATCCTTCATCACTACATATAACATCCATCATCACTACTTATAACACCATCCATCATCATCACTACATATAACACTATCCATCATCACTACATATAACACGATCCATCATCACTACATATAACACCATCCACCATCACTACATATAGAACCATCCATCACGACATATAACACCATCCAACATCACTGCATATAACACCAACCATCATCACTACATATAATATTGTTACGAACCCCTCCACCCAGCACTACGAAGCACGCCATCTATTGTCCTGATCTACCTACCCAGCACCACGAGCAACGCCATCTAGGGACGAGACACGAGTATGACTCGTCTTGGTTACCACTCCGAGGTTTCCCTTCTCCCTATCCTGGTTGTTGCGTCACCTCCTCAGTCTTCTTTGTCAGCTCCAATTCGAGGAGAGAGGACTTGGCTCTGGGAAGTGACCACAGGATCATCTATCCTCTAAACCTACGTGCAGTGACTACCTACCGTCTTCTACAATACTCAGCCTTACTCGTCAGCCATCTCAGCTCCTCACTTAAGTACTTGTATTTTGTATTAACTCCCCCACGTCCACTTGCTTCAAAATTGTTTATGTGGTATTAATATGTATATACTGTTAATGTTTAGGTTAAGTTTGGTTAAGGGTAATTTATAGGCTGAATATTTTGTTACGGGATTTATGGTACTCTATTATATACAACGAAAACTCGCATCCTTTGTCTACCCTTTTATAGTCCGATTGTCTTTGATTTTTTATTGTTGTTACCTGTTGGGATCTGGGTAGACGTATAACTATATTCTAAATCCCCAACTCGTAACAAATGGCGACCGTGACAGGACACGACCTTAAGTACCATATTCCTTCCTCCCTTGTTACTCAGTGTTAATTATTTCTCCCAGTCACTTCTGTTCATAATTGCTTTACGGTGGTTTAAAGTTTCCTTCATGTGTGTGCATATATTGGTATTATTGTACAGTAAGAGTGACAGACGTAGGATATTAGGTTCCAAGTGTCATAAGGCTTACCTGTTATTACACGTGGCAGTCGTGTAGTAAGTCTTATCGAAAGTGTTGGGGAAGAATCCCGATCTGTTTAATGCCGCACTTTCACTCATAGAGTAGGCTGTTCCATAGTCACTAGCTTCATTTATGAAGTGATATCTTGGACGCCCTTTATTTACCACAGGACCCTTACAATTATATAAAGCCTCAATTATTGTTCTTCTCATTATCTCTATTCAGGGTCAATCATACCATTTATCAGGCTGTTAATCCCGATCTTTATATTAATGCCGTGACACGCCCTACCTCTTTCAAGTATATTGTATGTTAATCCGGATCTTTATATTTATGCCGTAATACGCCCTACCTCTTTCAAGTCTCTTATCCTTATCTAAGGATCTTCTCAGAAGAACAATAATCATAAGTGTAATTTCCCTAGGTATAACTTGGTTAGTTTCCGGAACTTTCTGGTTATCCACTGCCGTGATATTTTCTAGGTTATCCACTTATCTTATCTTTTGACCATTAGTTAATTTATCCTATTTTTCTTAACAATGGCCACCTCAGGTTTTGATCTCCAGGATTTTATTGAAAATCCTTCCGTAGCTAAATTACGTGTTAATATCCTGAAGAAAGAATGGAAAGAAATAGCCAACTATTACAATATCCCATTTTCACAGCAACTGACTAAGGAAATGTTAAAAATCATGTGATTGAAGTGTTGGTTCAACAAGAAGTTTTAAAAGAATCCGCTGTTGACAGATTAACGCCCATGTCCAAGAAACTTCAACCACTATCCACCACCCCTCCTCACTCAGAAGTTGCTTCAGGTCTGGCTAGCCCTCAACAAGAAACACAACGAATAGACGCCTTAGAATTGGAACGAGCTAGGTTCGAGTTCCAAATCAAAATGAAAGAACTCGAGTTGGAGCAGGAGTCGGAACAGGCCAAGTTGCAGCATGAAGAAAAGTTGGAACAGGCCAAGTTGGAACAGGCCAAGTTGGAGCACAAGTTGGAGCATGAGGGAAAGTTGGAACAGGCCAAGTTGGAGCATGAGGAAATGATGGAACGGGCCAAGTTGGAGCAGGAGGTTAGACTGAAAGAACTACAGGTAAGAGAGATAGAAGTCACCTTAACATCGGAGTTTAGATCAAAAGAAGTGGCATTAAGAGAGAAACTAGCTGCTTTTAACCCTGCTACTGCTTCTTCCCTTGTTCCCGGGTTTGATGAATCCGATATGGACGGGCTTACGAGACTTTTGGTAAAATAGCCGGAAGAATGAGGCCAAAGGACCAGTGGGTGTCAGTGTTAGTTCCTAAATTAAAAGTGGGCAAGGCTCAGAGAGTTTATAATCACACCAGACTGATGACTATGATAACGTAAAAGAATATCCTCACCTCTTATGCTATCACGCCAGATGGATACCGCAGAAGTTTTCGTAAACCAACTAAACCATTTTCCCACACCTTTGTTGAGCTTGCTCAAGAAAAAGCTTAGGTTTTTAAGAAGTGTTAGAGGTTACAGAGACTCCACATTTGGTGGATTTGTTAAATTTGGTAGTCCTGGAGGAGGGAAGAGCAAGATACTAGCTTCTCATATCTTGAAGCATGTGGAGGAGCTTGGAGAGGTTAATTAGGGCTGCTGTTGAGCTGGCTGATGCGTACGCTTTGTTGGTGGAGTCACTGGGCAGTAGAGAACGTGGTACTTCCCGACATGTTAGGTCCTCCTCTGATGATAACCTTGGGAACGTGAGTGGCAGGTCGAAAGGTCCCACACCTACTCCCCCCGATGCAACCAAGCTTACTTGTTCTTACTGTAAAAACCCAGGCCATACGATCCAGACTTGTAAACACCCAAAGTGTCGAATTGCTAAAAGTAGTTCCCTGGATCCCAAATCCAAACCAATAGCAAACACCAATGTGGAAAGGCCCCATCAGGATCTCTTTTCTTCATTCACCTATGAGGGAAAAATTTCAATCATGGAGGGGTCTCGTTCTTTCCCTATTCGTATACTACGTGATACGGGCGCAGCACAATCTATCCTCCTGTTTAACGTCATTCCTGATATATCTACCGCATTTACTAAAGAGAGTGTTCTAATTTCGGATCTCTCATCCCATTCTTCCTATCCTTTAGCTAAAGTGCACCTCCAATGTCCCTTGATTACTGGGGAAGTGCAAATAGCCATAAGGAAAGACCCAATGCCTGTGTGCTGCATTCATTTATTATTGGGTAATGACTTGGTAGGAGATCAAGTGGTTCCTAACATAAAGACAGTCGACTCTCCCTTACCTGTCAACTCCACCACTGACCTTAAAGAAACTATTCCTCATCTTTTCCCATCTTGTGCTGTCACCCGGTCACAGAGTGTGCGAAATGGGCCCTCTTCATCTGAAACCACCTCCAATATCTTACTACCCACAGAAGATCTGTACAATAAGACCATTAGTAGGGATGAGCTCATTACAGCCCAACAATCTGATCCATCTTTGTTCAAACAGGTGATGAAAGACCCCAGTGTGGACCATTGTACATCTTCGGCTTACCACCCACCGTCCCAAGGTTGTTTGGAACGGTTCCATCAAAACTTTCAAGTCGATGCTAATAAACTATCTCCTCTCAACTATATAGTCCATACTCCTGATCGCAGAAAAGATTCACAACTTGTTCACATTAATCTCATGAAACTTTACCATTCCAGGCAGTCAGAGGAAGACATCCCAGAGGCTATAAGTCAACCTGTATTGCATTCGGTTTTGTCAGGGCCGGAGCCGGAGACAGATGACATGGACCTATTGGAGAATTTAGACTTCCCTCTACCTAAAGAAAACCCTGCTAACAGTCACATACTCAACAACTTGGATGAGTATTTTTCTGTTCTGAATCCATCTCGAGCAAAAGATCTCACTAAGTTATTATCAACATTTCCCAAAGTCACGTCAGACCTCCCAGGGTTTTGCAATATACTTAAACATGATATTAAGCTAATCTCAGATGATGTACAACCCATTAGGCAATCAGCCTATCGACTAAATCCACAAAAAAGAGAGATTATGAAAAGGAGGTAGACTTTTTGTTAAAAC
>NW_024746071.1:0-19754 GCF_018991925.1 Homarus americanus
TATCTGACAAATAGAAAAATATTTCAATGTTTCATAATTCAATTGTTGTTTCAAAAAATATCAATTTGTTTATCAAAAATGCTGTAACAGAAATAACATAATAATTTCTTAGAACATAATGTTTTATACAATGATATAAGTAACTGCGACAATCAATATGCCCTACTTACAATAATTAAAATGTAGAATTCGTCTGGTAGGTAGGTGCAAGAACGGCGACAAACCACCATCTATGATATCTAGAGAGAGCCAGGCCGGGCATATCCTCACGCTTGGGACAAGTCAAAAACAAAAATTAAACTGTCCACACAGGGGAGCCTGTTGTATTCATCAATTTCGACCTTCATGCATAATAAACCATAAAATACTCCATAATCCATATGCTTACACATGAGATTGGTTAATATCAAGTGAATAATTATAATCAAGTCTCATTAATTTGTTGAAATACTGATATTTAAACTTTAAAGGTGCATAATTGATGTGTAGGTGCTGTGATTTATTTTGTTTGCTAATCTCAGGTTTAGACATAAAAAAGGGCACAACTCATTTTGACTACCAAATTTGATTTTTTAACATGTTGACAAAATTGACACACCCTACCCCTCACAGCCCAGACCACCTACGGTGGAAGACATCAACGGAGAGCGACCCCACGTCTGGTAGCCACGGAGTCTACCCGTACTACAACAACCTAACCCGCGACCCATCTATGTCCGCCACGGTGATCCACCTTAGATTAAAACTTAGATGATATAAATTCACATTTTACAAGTCACAATCTAGTGAGTCCATAACGTCATACAGTATAAGATTTTAATAAGCATGTAATTGTAAAATTAAACTAGTCATTGTCTAACACAGTAACCATTGTGCTACCTCATCCTAAATCCTAGGTTACTTTAGTTAGCCAACAAACTCTGTAATATGTAAAACAAGGGGTGTCATCCCCCTCTGTTTAACTCATTAAACTTCTTTTCCAACTTTTCCCCCCACGACTATATGTTGTGACTTCTCCATCCCTCATGTCTGGCTGTGTCTTGAGCCCCAGCATGCCTTCCATTCATTCCCCACCTTAACCTAAAAAAAGGCATACAGCCCCTCCTCCGCCTCCTCCTCCTCCTCCTCCTCCTCCTCCTCTTTCCCCTCCACATACTCCAGTCATTACAATACACCTCCTCCTCCTCTTCCTTTTCCTCCCCCTCCTCCGCCTCCTCCTCCTCCTCCTCCTCCTCCTCCTCTTTCTCCTCCACATACTCCAGTCATTACAATACACCTCCTCCTCCTCCTCTTCCTTTTCCTCCTCCTCCTCCTTCGTCTGTTATTTTACCTCACCTCACCTCACCTCACCTCACCTCACCTTCCTCTGTTGACTCTTCATTTTTCCTTCCTGGAACGTTGACCACCTCATCTATATTACGCTCACACGCCTACACAGTATATATTGCAGTATATATCACGCCCACATGCCCAAATAGCATAATATATCCCTGTATATATCACGCCCGCACAGTATATTATACCCCAGTATATATCAAGCCCACACAGTATATATATCCCAGTAGATATATCACGCTTACCCAGTATATATCACGCTCACACACCCACATGCTCCCATAATGTCAGCCTTAACAAAAGTGTCAGACATAAAAATAATGTCAGCGTCAACAAAGGTGTCAGCCTGAACAGAGAGTTGTCATCATTACAACACGCGCAATGTTTACAAGAGCATGACGTCAGAATTTGTGAGTACCATCTGTGTGGGGCAGAACAGCTGATCCAGTCGTCATTTCACCTTATCAGTTTAATTGCCTAACATTGTGCCTCTGTGTTGGGGGTTTTATTTCTTTATTTTTTATCTCTATGTTCCGAATATCTCCTAAAGACCTAAATAAAATACAAAAAATGTACCTTTTTTTTTAATTAGTAAAACTCGCCGAGAATGTTATTATTAATTGGGTGGAAGAGTGTATGAACATTATTACACATAGGTCAAATTTTTTTTTAATAATTGTAATTGTCAGTTTGTATAAAGTTGTGACAACAAACTTATTTATCAATTTTGTTCAGTTTTTATGTCATAATCAAGGTGATAATGCATTGTATCATTTTGAGCAACTCATATTGAGATTTATTTTTATTTTCTTGTACTTGTTGTTATTAATATAAATTCCATAAGTGAGTTTTAGCATTTTCTGTATAAGTTTGGATCTACTATATTGTAATAAACAAGTCTGATTATTTCTCACCGGTGGCTTAAGATAGTTGCTACTTGGACAAATTCACGGTGAAGTTGGACATCAGAAACACATAAAAAGACAAACATTTATATTAATTACTACCTGCTGCAATAGTCACTGACACCTTCCTCACTTATGAGTACCAGAGTAACACTACTGAGCAACAATAATGAGTGCCAGAATAACTCTGTAACTCTTAACTGAAGAGGATATCAATGAAATGTATTGTTTTAATGTTACTATCCGTCTATTATTGTTTCATTGGAGATCGGCGGTCAAGTTTATAAAGCTCTCCCCTCGTGTTCCAGGGGTCGTTTGTTCGATTCCCTGGCGCCCTCGGTACATGCAGCTGTTAATGGGTATCTAAGTATATACAACGTATATTTCGCCGATAAATACAGTCGAGAGCAGTACCGGCCATGCTGCCTCCTTGTGTACCGAAGGCACAGTGTTGTATCTACAGTTTTCTACACGGTCTCTAACGGGCAGTCATGCCAATGGAACCCACTTTCACTGTTTGTAGTAGTTGAATGAGGGTGCGCCAAGTCCGTAGACTTGTTATTGATAGCTATGTTGTAGTTGAATGTGGGTGCGCCAAGTCCGTAGACTTGCTAGTGATAGATTTGTTTTATTCTTAAGATGGTTACAGCTTCTGCCCGCTGTATATAACTGTTCGTTTGATATTTCACTGATGCATTTATAAACCCATGTTGAAAGTCTAAGATTAATATCAGGTCCCAAGACTGTTCACAAGACCAGCTCCCACAGTACCAGATCTATACTTAATCTATATGTTGACTCTGTGTTCCTTAACTTTTTGTATTGAAAGTTTTTTTCAATCAAGTGAACCACTCCTTGATTTCACCATATGTAACTTATTATCTCTGGCTGCCATGTTATTTTAATAAACCGCTAATTATTATTATTATTATTATTATTATTATTATTATTATTATTATTATTATTATTATTATTATTATTATTATTATTATTATTATTATCTCTCTCTCTCTCTCTCTCTCTCTCTCTCTCTCTCTCACTCTCTCTCTACATAAAAATGGCACTGTCAAACACAGGAAAGAAAGTTGTTACGAGAGCACACAGTAACGATATCATAGTTTAACATTAGCGTCACAACCTGCAGGGTGCCAGCACTCCCACGGTCACCTGCCTCGCATTACAGTTAACAACCTCAATTTATAACACTGTAGCTCCTGTACTCCTTATGTTGACGAGTACTATCCACGTCCAGGATACAGTTTAGTTTAGTTGTAGATAATAATAATAATATTGTGAACGTTTATTAAAGATGTGTGTCTGGTATATAATTTACACTGTACAAACTTCAAGTATAAAGTGTACAATACACAACAACTTGCCTCTGGCCTCTGATCTTTAATAACAAACCCGGGGAAAAATTTTATATCCTAAATATTAACGCAATAAACTTGGTATTGAAATCGCCAGACAACACAATTTGGCGTTTATGAAACATGACTGTTCAACACTCATGGTGGAGGTAGGCAGTGAAAATATTAATAAAACCTTTACCACAGCGTATTGTTTACATCTGTGGGATATATAGGCAAAGAAGGTCGTTAATGGAACCTTAATTTGATAATCTCACACACACACACACACACACACACACACACACACACACACACTGATTATCCAGGTGGGGGTAATATATTGTGTTTATTTGCTCCCATATTCTGAGTTTCATCGAAATCCATTCAATCTACCCTAGTTATCGAGCGACAGATAGACAGACAGATTTGTCCTCTTTCTATATCCTCCATCAAAGGTAACGAGGAAGAAAAAAATGGATTCGCCCTTTATAATCTTTTGTGATAGTGTACCTGTGACTCCCCCTGCTCATTCCCCACTCCCCCTTCCCTGCGTCTCCTCCACTCTCTCCCCCTGTTTCTTCGCTGCTCCTCCTCCTCCTGCGCCTCCCCCACCCCCCCCTTTGTTCCTTCCCCGCTCCTCCTCCAACCTCCTTTTCCCCCTATTCCTCCTCGTGCTCCTCCTCCCCCCTCTGTTCCTTCCCCGCTCCTCCTCCACCCTTCTCCCTGCTCCTCCTCCCCCCTCTGTTCCTTCCCCGCTCCTCCTCCACCCTTCCCCCTGCTCCTCCTCCCCCTCTGTTCCTTCTCCTCCTCCTCCACCCCTTCTCCCTGCTCCTCCTCCCTTCTCCCTGCTCCTCCCTCCCCCTCTCTCCTTCCACTCCTCCTCCTCCCTTCTCCCTGCTCCTCCTCCCCTCTCCTTCTCCCTCCTCCTCCACCTTCTCCCTGCTCCTCCTCCCCCTGTTCCTTCACTCCTCCTCCACCTTTCTCCCTGCTCCTCCTCCCCCTCTGTTTCCTTCCCCGCTCCTCCTCCACCTTTCTCCCCTGCCTTCTCCTCCTCCCTTTCTCCCTGCTTCTCCCCTTCTTCCCGCTCCTCCTCCTTCTCCCTGCTCCTCCTCCCCCCTCTGTTCCTTCCCCGCTCCTCCTCCACCCTTCTCCCTGCTCCTCCTCCCCCCTTTGTTCCTCTCCCATCACCCATTTATCTCGAAACTTTTAACTCTTTAAATAACGGTTTAGATCTTACACGTATATCATATAAGCGGAAGAGAAATCGATTACTGAAAATGAGAGACGATGTAACACAGAAACAGAACTATTGAACAAACGGAAAATAGAGTTAGTAAAAAATAAATAAAGTTCAGAAGAAAAAAAATTTTGTGTAGTTTTTTGGGCGGCAAATGACTTAACGTGAATCTCTGGTGTCAACTCACGCTCGATGTTTATGAAAGATAGGTGAGGCAGAGGTTCTCCCAGCCTCTGATGCCTGTCGAGTGATTCTTGATAAACTTCACCTTACTGAAGGACTCTCAGCCCAGGCAACACCTTCTGGCAGTGTAAAGAAGTGACGATGTTGTTAAGGATTCTCTCCAACTTTAGTTTCATAATCTGATACATCAACTCTGACCCCCCATACCCACCCTTAACTCTCGGGCCGTGATGCTCACTACAGTAAAGTCCCAAAAACAGATGCTGATCAATTTGCCGTTTCGTAACTAATCCATAAGTCCTTTAGTGTACATCATGGTCTTGCTATCATTTAAAACTGCTCTAAGTACAGCGACATGAAAAAGTGATTTATGTGACGGAGTAGTGAAATAAACAGATAGACTGATGACGAAACAATTGTGGGAATAATAATGACACAGCCACACAGAGAATAGATCACCTCAGGAGTATGGTGAGATTAAAGATCAAGGTAACTGAATATGTGAGCCCCACTCCTAATAGGTCTTCACTTTGTTCAATTTACCCATTAACATAAGGTATCAGTTTCAGTCCCTACTAATTAGGTCAGAACTGGAGCCTGTCTCGACTAGGGCCTGTCAGGACTAGGACTTGTCAGGACTAGGGCCTGTCAGGACTAGGACTTGTCAGGACTAGGGCCTGTCAGGACTAGGACCTATAAAGTCTAGCACCTGCCAGTACTAGGACCTATCAGGACTAGGATCTGTCAGGACTATGATCTGTCAGGACTAAGGCCTGTCAAGACCAGGACCTGTCAGGACGAGGGACTGTCAGGATTAGGACCTATAAAGTCTAGCACCTGCCAGGACAAGGACCTGTCAGGACTAGGATCTGTCAGGACTATGATCTGTCAGGACTAAGACCTGTCAAGACCAGGACCTGTCAAGACGAGGGACTGTCAGGATTAGGACCTGTTGGGACTAGGACCTATCAGGACGAGGACCTGTCAGGATTAGTGGCCATTACAAATACCTCTAAAGATCAATAGAGGGAGATTAATAAGCCAGATAATTAAGAGGGGGAGTCTTTGATGTCCTGTCAATACTACACCTAAGAGGATCAGCTCCTCCAAACCGTTGCCATTCACCCGGTAACTCTCTTGGTAATTAAAACGACAATAAGGTTAGCTGAGCTGATCTCACCGCTAAAAGAAATAATATCAACGTTGAATAAACAGATGTTCAGACTGGAATAAACTGCCAGGAAAGATGCATAAAAAAATGAATTGGTTGAGTATGATAAGAAAATAGATAAATATAACACAAAGACAGAATCAGAGTAAAATAAGGAAGATAGAAAAGTCAAACGCACCACAGAAGCTAAAAATAATAAAGTTAGACACGAGGTATTAAATGATAGAGACACAATTAACAGAAATGAGTTTATAGTGGCCACGAGTCTGCTGGTGAGAACTTAGAGGCCACATTTCAGAACTGAGAGAACATATGAACATAAGAATGGAGGAAACTGCAGCAGGCTTATTGGCCCATACTAGGCAGTCCCGTTTACACCCAACCCCTATCGCTCGTATATCCGTCCAACCTATGTTTGAAGCTATCCAGCGTGTTCCAGTTATTGATGATGTTTGGTAACTTGATCCACTCGTCCACTACACTATTTCCAAAACAATGTTTACCTATCTCGTGCCTAAATCTAAATTTATCTAATTTAAAAGCATTGTTACGAGATCGCTCCTGGTTGGATAATTTAAGCACCGTTGCTTAACACCTCAATCAAATCGCCACACTTCAAAACTGAGAGGCCACACTTCAGAAATGAGAGGCCACATTTCAGAGCTGAGAGGCCACACAACGAGATCATGACCGTGTTGGTGGTAATGCTTGTAAACAGCTGAAATGTGTACTTAGTTGAGTGATTTAATAGCCTATTCGGGCGGAGTGTTTTAAAGGAATTAGTGACGTCGAGCTAGAAAGAAATTCAACATTTTCAAAGCATTTGTGTTCACGATGAAGACTCCTTTGTGAAGATCTAACTCCATCTGCTCAGTAACTCGACGTTCCAAATGATAATAATGGATCACATTATCATTTTTTTAATAACAACGTCAGGTAAGGTTCTTGAGTACACCGGTTCGTATCCACTCACATCCATACCAAATTACCAGGTTTTATGATATTGTCAGTCTACGGAAAAGAATAAAATAAAATCTGCTACTCTGTACTTAAAGTATTGGATGAACTTGATAGAAACTGAACCAAGACAAACCAGTTTCCTTCTTCCCCCTCCCCATTCCCCCCTCCCCTAACACGCGTACATTGTAGAGATGAGGAATAATGTGACAAGATTACCTCATTCTCGTATGTGTCAGAGGCTTTCCGTCTTCATCTCCCCTCCTTATCTTGTTATCTCTCCCTAGTTGTTTCCTTTGTTATATCTCCCTTTCTACTTCCTTTCTCATCTTTCCCTGGCTGTTTCCCTATCTTACCAACAGCTCTCAGACTATAGACACAAGACTTCCCACACTCACCTCTAAACATTCTCACACCCCAAAGACCTCCATCACCTGAGCCACAGTGTCATGGCCATGGTTAGGGAACAAATGCAGCGACCACTACTTATACTGTAACCTTGGATCGTGGGAATGCCAGTGTGCGTATTCTCTTCCACACTTGTCTTTAAATGTTTGTAAATACGGTGTATCTACTGTTTTGTTTTGTTTTGGTTTCATTTATCTTTGCGTTGAATATGCTAATGCGACGTAGTTTAGTCTAATTTTCTTTCATAATTACATTAGAATTCAGCAAAATATGAACCTATAGCTGCTTTTTTACCTCTCGGGTACCTTATGGAACGGTGTGTACGCTAAATATGCAATTTCCACTCACAACATCTACAGCAGTATAAATAGACCCAACCAATATTTAACCACAAGGTCTACCCACACGACGCCATTTACTCAATACCAACCAAAAAAAACACATAAAATGTATCTAATGTACGCAACATAATAATAATAATAATGGTTGCCCCTCGTGTAACGAGGATGGCCGGCCCTAGGGACACCTAGACGTGAATTTGTTTAAGGTGTAGAAGCTGTCGCCAACACAACAACCACACCCTAAGTTAAAGAGCTGCATGACCCAGTGTCAAGGAATAGTCGAGAAGGCCGGACAACTCGCCAACTGCACTGGCTAACCATTACCACAAAATACGATCCGCAAATAGATTAACATCCAGGTTCCCAATTACTGCTGGGTAGACAGAGACAAATGGCGTAAAGAAACTTGCCCATAATTTCACCCTGCCCGGGGGTCGAACTTAGGTTAACTCGCTTGCGAGGCGAGCATGCTGACCATACACCACAGATCGTAACACACCACAGTACAACATATTTCGTGAGACTGTCAATACTACACTGTAACCCAGGTCCTGTTCTACACCATGAGCTCTCCGTGCCTTTAGCCTCTCGCCTCCAGTACACACAACCCCCCCACCACCCCCCACCTTAGGCACACTAAAGATGAGGTTTACCTGCGCCTCTACCACCCGCTGCCACTACACCCTTC
The DNA here is from genome assembly GCF_018991925.1 of Homarus americanus. Taxonomy (NCBI): domain Eukaryota; kingdom Metazoa; phylum Arthropoda; class Malacostraca; order Decapoda; family Nephropidae; genus Homarus; species Homarus americanus. Next base: position 8,578 of record NW_024746071.1, read on the forward strand.
CTCTCCCTACTACTGCTACCACCACACTCCCTCTCCACCACTACTACACCACACTCTCTCTCTACTACTACTACGACCACACTCCCTCTCCACCACTACGACCACCACCCTCCCTCTCCACCACTACTACCACCACCCTCCCTCTCCACCACTACTACCACCACCACTCCCTCTCTACCACTACTACCACCACCCTCCCTCTCCACCACCCTCCCTCTCTACCACTACTACCACCACCCTCCCTCTCCACCACTACTACCACCACCCTCCCTCTCCACCACTACTACCACCACCCTCCCTCTCCACCACTACTACCACAACCCGGGCTGAAACACGACGACTCTCTTCAAGGGAAGATGTTGTTTAATAATACGGGCGTCAATCTCTTCGCCACAGGTTTACGAGTCTTAGGGTTCATACAGTAGATGGGACGGAGGATTGGTAGGGCTTTCTTATGGTGGGTACACGATGATGGACAAGGTACAAGGGCGTACCATGTGATAGCTGTTTTGTTATCACACTAATTGTTTTAATTAAGTTCTGGAACTCTTAAGTGGCAGGACTGATGTAAACACTTCTAGGTGTTTTCTGTTTTATTACTGAGCCAGGTATATACACAGGTACAATCTGAGATAATATATTGTGAGTTCTCTCCATAGAAGTGTTGTGAATGTCACTTTAAGATAACACTTGAGTTAAGTGCCTGGCTTCCCTGTTCAATGGTAATGAGTGAACTGCCACTCCCTGGGCTTGAGACAGGGAGCAGGTGTTTGCTAAATCAGTTGACCCTGGCTCGACCCTTTGAGAAACATGCGTCAAGTGATATAGTCATAAATAACATGGTGAATCACATGGTGAATAACATGGTGAATAACTTGGTGCTATTCATTTGGGTGTATTTATATAAAGCAAATGTGCTGTTACATCCATGGCGGGAAGGGGTGCACACAGACCACACGTGACCCCTCCCCTCCCCATCGAACTTCGTTTGTTCATTCACCTTCTTGAGATGTAAACACAACTTTCTTAAGTCTGGAGAAGCCTCGAAAGTTATACGGAAAAAGAAAAATTGGCCAGGATGCACACCCTCTCTTATCCCCTCTTTACTAAACTTGAAGGCGCGTCCTGGTCTATGTGTTAAAGTTGAGTATTCATTTTCCGATCGTTAGTGTGAACATAACATTAAATTATATTATACTACAGATCGCTTGCTTAGGGCTTGGAGAGGTTAGAGCTTAGGTTAGGTTGCGTTAGGTCAGCTATAGTAAGGGTTAGGTTAGGCTAGGTGTATAGTTAGGTGTACAGATATGTTTTAAGGTTAGGTGTTAAATGGTAGGAATGAAATGAAGCCCGACATACAGTACGTCTCACTGGCACGTATCAGCTAGAATACCGTAAGCATAGCCACTCCATGATGGTGTAGGACAAGCCGCTATTTTCTGTGTCTCCTCAACCCGTCTGTGTTATCAACTGCCTTCCTCTTTCTGTGTGTGTGTTTGGCCTCCTAGTTGAAACATTATAAAGGCTGAGAGAGGCAACTGACGCTGAGTATTGTATAGTCTAACGAGTGCGTCTTAACTCTGTGGGTTGTTGGATCTGGTCAACACTTTCCACATAAAGGCTAAAGTGACGTGATCAGTATTTAATTAACCCACAACACCTGAGTGACTCTCACAACACCTGAGTGACACCCATACCACCTGAGTGACACCCACAACACCTGAGTGACACCCATACCACCTGAGTGACACCCACAACACCTGAGTGACACCCACACCACCTCAGTGACACCCACACCACCTCAGTGACACCCACACCACCTCAGTAACTCCCACAACACCTGAGTGACACCCACAACACCTGAGTGACACCCACAACACCTGAGAGACACCCACATCACCTGCCAACATCTCCACCAAGAGGCTGTAGGGAGGTTCAGACTCTCAACGTAAAGTTCATTTCCTGAAAATTTTTGGCGTAACTTAAGTAAAGTAAATATACGGGAACTTCACACTCAGCTAAATGGGTCAATTGAATCGCTCAATTACGCGGTTTAGTTGGATGGTTCAGCTACTGACTGCTTCATCCGTACGGTTCAGTTCCAACCATTCACCGTAACTCACTACAGTACTACAATCATACAACGTTGAAGGAGGCAAAAACTACAACAATACATAACTAACTCAAAACTATAATCATACAAACTTTACGGAGACAAACTACAACTACAATCCTACAACTACGGAGAAAATACATCTAATATTTTTTTTACACTGAGAATAATGAACACCAACCATAATAATTATAACTCACTTAAATTTTTTTTTTCTAACATGACGTTGGCGTAACAAGTAATTATGAGAGAGAGAACTTTTTAAACCTACCTCAGGCTGAGTTGGGATTAGTTAGTTACACTGCTTCTGCGGTTTGTGTTGTCTTAAGGTTACAAGATTAGCTTAACTAAATTATTAAAATATATACAGAAGGGTTATGACACTTTATTATACAGCAAAATATAAAGAGGAGTAGAGACAGACTCGAGACGACAATGAATACGTCGAGATAATTTTAAGAGAATATGGCAGTGTAGGACGATGGTCACTCTCTGTTATCTTTCACTTTGGCACTACATTATGTCTTTACTCTACGGTTTCTTTTTAAATTTGTTTAGATGTAAATATATAATATAATTGTAGGGCAATGAACGAACAGACAATTCAATGCGAAATGCAAAAATAACTTAAACAACTCAATTAATTTTAATACTGTATTCCTGTTTTATCTTTCACTTATTAAACACAAGTATGAACACCAGTTGTGTTTATTGGTAGAATTCTATTTTTGTTTCCAATTCCTTAATATAAAGATAAAGATTCAAATAAACTACAAACTGCTACGATAGTAACTGTGTGTGTGTGTGTGTGTGTGTGTCGAAGGATATGTGATTAATATAATATACAGGTAACATAAATATTACTGAGCATAAGACAGTGGTTGTGTCCTCGGTGGTGGTAATGCCATTGATCCTCTCAACTTAGACAAAGATGTTTGTGTATGTTTAGCTTCTCGAGCTGATAAACCTCGAGGGTCTGAGCCTCCAACATTTTGGATCCACGTTGTATGAGTTGATAGTTTACTCGAAATAAATGAGTACTTTTTTACGTTTAAAAACCAAAGGATGAGTTTGCTCTTAACCTAAGCCGGAAAATATTTATTGTGTTACCTCACCATTATATATGAAATAATGGTAATTTTTCTCTTGTTTTCTTCTGTTTATCGTTCATTTACTGTCTCAATTCTTTTTTTTTTTCATTTCCTTCTGCCGGAGGAGGACAGGAACTTCCAGGTCAAGATAGACTTAGTCAGCGTCAGGGACAATGAATGTAATCTTAAACTTTCCTCACCAACAACAACACTGCGGCAAAGTTTCGTATTTTCATTTCATTTTATTATAAGCAACTTCCTGGCAGCCCTGTGGCGCCCGAGGAGGGTATTACATGAGGGTATTACACTGGTTTGTTGTGAATATGTACATAATAATGTATATATACGTGTGTATTTGCGTGTGTACTTGTTTGTATGTATGTATGCATGAATCAAATTTATTTACACCATATGCGACTGTTTACCCAGCAGTAATTGCGGATCTGGATGTTAATCGATTTGCGTATCGTGCTCCGGAGTAATGGTTAGTCAGTGCAGTTGGCGAATTGTCGCCAACCACGGGGAGTGAACTGTGACATTGTCCCACTGTAGTGCATTAGGGTAGACCACATTTTTGGTTTTGGCATTAGCAGCAAGTATGTACAGATTTTTGCCAGTTCCCACTCTGGAGCATCCAACATAGAACTGTCCATGAGAGAAGCAAGGAAACACCAGGTTTAGGCCAACCATCTTTAGGGACTGTCCCTGGCTTTTGCAGATGGTCATGGCAAAGCTCACTTTAACCGGGAACTGAAGTCGCTTGAACTCAAATGGCAGGTCTGTGGTGATGAGAGGTATCCTTGGTATAAACACGTCCTCTCCTTTAGCTTTTCCTGTCAGTATTGTAGCTTCCAGTACATGTGGCATCATGTTCTTCACCACCAGTCTTGTGCCATTGCAGAGGATTGGTGGTTCAAGATTTCTTAAGAGCATTATAGGAGTTCCAATCTTGAGAGTGAGGTGGTGAGGAGGCATTCCAGCGGGCTCCAAAGAATTAAGGAATTCTGCAGGGTACTAGACTGCTTGGTCCTGGTCCTTGGTCCTTACTGTATCAACAGACTTGAATGAGGTCTCACTACCTGGAAGCTGTCTGAGTAGAGTCATGTTGATTTCAGCCACTGTTTCATTCTTTGGTGCCAGAATTGCGCGTTCACGCAGCCACTTGTAATCCTTGTAGTGGTGGATAATGCTTGGGTACTTTACAACATTTCCACATCCTTGAGGAATGATTATTTGTCCTTTTGAGTCAACAGGGAAAGTTCCATTCCCAATCTGTAGTAAAAGGTTTGCAAACCGTCCAGCATCCTGATCTCCTTGCAGATGTACTCTCATGTTTGTTGATCGGGTGAGTGTCTGAACACTTCTCCAAAGGTATGATGCCTTGAGGCACGCATTCAATTCATCAGCTGGAGTGCTTGAGGAATGACAGGTAAGGTCTGGCGAAAATCTCCAGCAATGACCATTGTAATGCCACACATGAGCTGGTCATTTTCTCGTATGTCTTGCAAGGTCCTGTCCAATGCTTCAAACGCTAACTTGTGAGACATAGTGCATTCATCCCAGACTATGTGAGCGAGGTTGAGAGGCAGTTTAAAAGTTGAGTGTGCAGTACGTCCTCCTTCTAGTAGTGTTGCGGCAATGCCTGAGGACACCACAGCAAGATTTTCCCCCGATGACGTACTTTGGCCAACAGAAGGTTGATCAGGAATGTTTTTCCGGTCCCGGCAGGTGCATCGAAAAAGATCATACCTCCCTGCTCCGCTTGTATCGCTTCCAAGATCTGTTCATAAGTATTTGCTTGATGAGGCACCAGGTGAGGCTCATTTTCTTCAACAAAATTCACCACTTCAACTGAGTAGTCTGTCTCTCTGAGCAACTCCCTGTTTGCAGCTACTGGTTCTTCTCGGTTTGGGGAAGGCAATCCAAAATCTGTCAGGTTTTTTCCGCCTAGCTCCATCACTTTGTCTTCCAGCATGATCAGAGCCCTGTTGAACATGTCATCCATGAACTCAATCTCTTGACCAGGATGTTCTCTTCTTGCTTGATGAAGCAGATCCTCTGAAAGACTTTCTTGGTGGTTTTCCCAGAGCTGGCATGGGTTGGAAAGTCCACATGTAGCAATCATGATGGCAAACAGGTTCCTCATTCTCATTGGCGATTGAGTAGCTGCTGCCTCTTCTAATATGTCATTCCAGTGACCATCATCTTCCAGTATGCCAAGGAGATTGCACGCTTCCTAATAGGTTCTGCAGACTTGTCCATTCAATGTCTTGAGTGCTGCATATGATGTTGGGCCACAGATGTGGTGCAAAAGTAGTCTCAAACAGTAGCATTCAAAGTTGTTGGGGTGAACCGTGTAGACACGTCCCAAAGCATTGCCTGACTTTATCCCTGGATATCCTTCAACATCGGATCCTTGAGCTCTTCTCTGGAACTTTTTCATTGAAGTCTGCCATATGTAGAACTTGGGTACGTCAACATACAGGAGGATTTGAGCAAACTCATCTTCCTGTGAAAGCTTGAAGAATCAGCAGGATTTGCCATTTGACTTTGGAGGGACTCTTCTGTGAAGTATACTCTTCGTCCATTTTCCGGGTGAACAGCCAGATGAACTACTGTTGGACATCGTTCGTGGATGGGAAAACTAAAAATTCTCCTTAGGGCTTCACATTGATTTTAGCGCTGTGAAATATGTTACGTTTGGCATACCTCGTTAGAATGGACTACCTACCTACCTACCTTGTTAGAATGGACAGCCTAGAAAAGTTAGAGATCAAAGAAAAGTAAGCTGTAATGAGCGAGAGCATAATGATAAAATTAGCTATAATACCTGGGATGGGATACGACTTTTCAACCTCTGTGTGATATAGCGGATGCAGAGAAAAGTAAGCCATAATGAAAGAGAACCTAAGGATCAAAATAGCTGTAAATCATAGGAGGGAATACGACTTTTCTACGTTAGTCTCTTCTCTCTTTCTCTCGTTCTCTCAGGCGTGTCGGGTCGGGTCGGGTCGGGTCGGGTTGGTTGGAGTTTTTTGAGATCTCCACATGACACTTGCTATCCATGCCAAGTTTGGTCCAGATCAGTAAATCAGTTTCCGAGATTCTCGTGCGGACACACAGACAGACAGACTTCTTTGTTTTATATATATAATAGTTTATTTTCTTAATAAATGGACAAAAGACTATGAAAACTAAACTTATAAACAGTTATGAATGTTACTACGAGTTGACCTCTAATACGACTCTTGATCAGTGATTACAGGTAAACGGAAGCTATAACAGAGGTAAGGTAAGGTAAGGTAAGGTAAGGTAAGGTAAGGCAACGTAAGATAAGGTAAGGTAAGGTAAGGTAAGGTAAGGTAAGGTAAGGTAAGGCAACGTAAGATAAGGTAAGGTAACGTAAGTAAGATAAGGTAAGGTAAGGTAAGGTAAGGTAAGGTAAGGCAACGTAAGATAAGGTAAGGTAAGGTAAGGTAAGGTAAGGTAAGGTAAGGTAAGGTAAGGTAAGGTAAGGTAAGGTAAGGTAAGGTATAAGGTAAGGTAAGGTAAGGTAAGGTAAGGTAAGGTAAGGTAACGTAAGGTAAGGTAAGGTAAGGTAAGGTAAGGTAAGGTAAGGTAAGGTAAGGTAAGGTAAGGTAAGGTAAGGCAACGTAAGGAAAGGTAAGGCAACGTAAGGTAAGATAAGGTAAGGTAAGGTAAGGTAAGGTAAGGTAAGGTAAGGTAACGTAAGGTAAGGCAAGGTAAGGTAAGGCAACGTAAGGTAAGGTAAGGTAACGTAAGGTAACGTAAGGTAAGGTAAGGTAAGGCAACGTAAGGTAAGGTAAGGCAACGTAAGGTAAGGTAAGGTAAGGTAAGGTAAGGTAAGGTAAGGTAAGGTAAGGTAAGGTAAGGTAAGGTAAGGTAGGGTAAGGTAAGGTAAGGTAAGGTAAGGCAACGTAAGGTAAGGTAAGGTAAGGTAAGGTGATTCTTAAAATATGTAGGGTGATGTTCACACTACTGTCACTTATTACACAGCTTTGTCACTATTCCTATATTTCATTATCACAACAACATTTTGTCACTGCAAATGTTGTCACTGATGAAAAGTTGAAGCGAGTGAGAGAGAGGTCCGGTGGGCTGGTTAGGTTAGGTTAGGTGAGAGAGATACAGTGGGTTAGTTAGGTTAGGTTCGGTGAGTGAGAGGTCCGGTGGGCTGGTTAGGTTAGGTTAGGTGAGAGAGGTACGGTGGGTTAGTTAGGTTAAGTTGCGTGAGAGAGATACGGTGGGCTGGTTAGGTTAGGTTCGGTGAGTGAGAGGTCCGGTGGGCTGGAGAGTTTGGTCACGGTCTCCTCCTCGACCAACTGAATTACTGACTACAGTTCCTGCGGTGAGGTGTGCTGCAGCTCGTCCTTCACCTTCTGGGTCTCCAGCACACCGTACAACTCCTAAGTGTCTAACTAGAGAGTTCTTACGGTGCAGTAGGCGCCGAGGAAGGCCGAGCAGTAGCATGGCACCACCACCCCGTTACCATCTACACCTTCTTGTCTCTTACAACACTATTGAAAGTTCCAACCTAAGTAAATGGAGGTGTTTTTTTACATTTAGCCCCGAATTCCAACTTAACGTCACAGAGCTCTTGAACACAATTTACTATATTTAACCAAACTGGAAAAGACCTCATATCCAGTGTCTGTCACCTACAGCCGGTGCCTTCGGGAGTTGTTGGTTTCGGGATACCTTTACGACGTAAATGAACAGAACCAAAAAAAGCGACGCCTGAAAGTCACCTTCTGCCTCGACAGTGGTTCCAATGTATCCGTGATACCATTAGATTTTGTCATCTCTGCCGGACTTCAGGACTATATAGTGGACCGTGAAAAGTTTTCGGTCGATACCGGTAGTGGGTTAACGAAGAGTGGAGTTTATGGTCGGCTGGAAGTCAAGGTACGGCTCGATGGATGTAAACTCCGGCCTACTCTTATTGTGGCGAGGAAAAGCTCGCCTTTTTTGTTGGGCATGGATGTGTTAAGTCAGTCCGTCTTGGACCTGTCTACCAAAAACCCCACGCTTACCCTACTGGCACCCTCCAAACACCTTCTCAAGTCCGTAACCCCTTTAGTTATCACATGTAAAATTAGAAACCAGACTGTTTCATGCCTGCTGGACACAGGCTGTACCTACTGCTACATAACACCCGAATACGTGCAACAGCTGCACCTCCACTACCGACCATCAGATTGTGTCCGCGAGTGCAACACGGTAACCGGGCAGGATAAGGTGCTCGGATATGTGTCCCCTGTCCCCATCACCTTCCTGGGAAACACTAACTGGGCACCTTTTTACGTCGCTAATGATAACAATTATGGGGTAATTCTAGGCATCAATATCCTCATGAAAGCTCGACTCACATTCAACTTCAACAAACTATGTGCCTGAGTAGTTTACGCAAGCCCTTCAGTCTCCAAAACTGGGCCACCAACAACCATGTCACCATCAACCATACAAAGACCATGTCGCTCAACACACCGACCTTCTCAGCTTTAAGTGACCACCACCACCTCATCTGCAAATTTGGTGAGAAGCTTCTGCACCATCCTCAACACCGGCTCCCACTACCACCCGACATCCCTCGTCCGAGAATTTCTGTTCGACACCACAACCGCATCCAGCCCATACGAGCACGAACTGGACGCTCTAAGAACAGCCCAGTCCCAAACATTGTAAAAATTATCAATAACTTGTAATCAACCAGTGTATTCACTCCCAGTTAATCTTACTTTTTGCACTGTCACTATGTTGAAATGTCCTGTAGTTTGAGCTTCTCCCCACCTAGTTATTATACATCATATTTGTATCACTTATGTTACTTGTATATTATTTGTAAATCAAGAGACCCATTCCCCAATTATGTGACTGCATATTTTCAGCCTTTCGGCTGCCATGCTCTTTCAATAAACCGTTAATTATTATTATTATTATTATTATTATTATTATCATTATTATTTACTACTACTACTACTTTTTTTAATTCTTTTATAAAGTGGCCTACAGCCACCCTGGTCCTCCACATTATATCCTGGTCCTCCACATCCCATCCTGGTCCTTCACATCCCATCCTGGTCCTCCACATCCCATCCTGGTCCTTCACATCCCATCCTGGTCCTTCACATCCCATCCTGGTCCTCCACATTATATCCTGGTCCTCCACATCCCATCCTGGTCCTTCACATCCCATCCTGGTCCTCCACATCACGTCCTTGTCCTTCACATCACACCCTGGTCTTCCACATCACATCTTGGTCCTCCACATCACGGCCTGGTCCTCCACATTATATCCTGGTCCTCCACATCACATCTTGGTCCTCCACATCACGGCCTGGTCCTCCACATTATATCCTGGTCCTCCACATCACGCCATGGTCCTCCACATCACGGCTTGATCCTCCACATCATATCCTGGTCCTCCACATCACGTCCTGGTCCTCCACATCCCGTCCTGGTCCTCCACATCACATCCTGGTCCTCCACATCACGGCCTGGTCCTCCACATCACGGCCTGGTCCTCCACATCACGCCATGGTCCTCCACATCACGTCCTTGTCCTTCACATCACATCTTGGTCCTCCACATCACGGGCCTGGTCCTCCACATCACGGCCTGGTCCTCCACATCACATCTTGGTCCTCCACATCACGTCCTGGTCCTCCACATCACGTCCTTGTCCTTCACATCACGGCCTGGTCCTCCACATCACATCCTGGTCCTCCACATCACATCTTGGTCCTCCACATCACGTCCTGGTCCTCCACATCACGTCCTGGTCCTCCACATCACGCCATGGTCCTCCACATCACGTCCTTGTCCTTCACATCACATCCTGGTCCTCCACATCCCGTCCTGGTCCTCCACATCCCGTCCTGGTCCCCCACATCACGTAGTATGTAAGTATATAAAAACTAAACCTCACAAAATAATCTGATAACAATGAAATTCCTTTTTTTTTTCCCAAAGTAAAAGAAATTTACCACAGCAAAAATTAAAAAAATAAAAGCCTCTATTGGTTGTCATTCACCGGCTTTATTGTTTTATGTCTGGGAATTTTTCTTATGACTAAAAGAATCAACTTACTTTCCAAGGACCCCAATGTTGCCATCAATCATACGGAGATACAAATGTCATCTCTAATAATTAGTAACGTCATCTGTTCATATTTGGTAGAAAGCGTTAAGAGAGTAGTGAGAACCTGATCTACTTGTTCTAAGGTTAGTTTGTGTTCATCATCCTTATATCAGTGTTTTTGTTATTTTGTTCTGCGGGTTTATAAATGGTTCTGATTGTCTGTTTATTTATTAACTGACCAGCAACAAGGAAGATTAAGTTCTTTTTAATAGATCGATTATTTAGGTGATATTTTACACTATTATTACAGTTGGTATATTTTGTAATCCTGTATCCATTTTGCACACTGATAATACTATTTTTATGTCATATATTGGTTACGCAGCCTCGCATCATATAAATCAAACTTTGACTTTCATATATATTTTCACAGTTCGGCATATCGTTGTATACCAGAAAACCCCATGAATTTGACACTCAATATGTCACTGTCAATACTATGTTTCATAAGGGTTCGCTTTGATTGCAACAAACACTGAAATGAAGTGAAATGTCCAGCAATATTCAACACATGACACAACACAACACAGCGCAACACAACGGTCAATAAAGCTTGTTTCAACGCACCATCAGACACTTTCAGTCGCTTTAATTTTCTGCACCGCCAGTGAGGTTATGGTAAATGGCCAAGTTGTGTGTGTATCATTCAGTCGTTTAATCCGTACAACTATATGCTCATAGCACCGTGTGTGTGTGTGTGGGAGGGGGGGGAAGGGGGTACCAACATCCATATTCTCGTGATTCATAATAGAATATAATATAATTATCTGGGACCACTCAAATACACACACACACACACACACACACACACA
>NW_024746072.1:0-3798 GCF_018991925.1 Homarus americanus
CACTGTGTGTGTGTACATGTATGTGTGTATGTGTGTCCCGGGCAGGGAGAGCGTCTCGCCTCGAGGGTGTGGAGACGGCGAGGAGCGTCAGTCACCCGCCAGACTTCGTGAGGGGAGGTGTACTCAAGTCTACTCCTTACAAATGCCCAGAACATGCCGTATACCTTGGGAATCCTTTAAAACAAGGTCACACATGAATGGCACGAAACACACAATGCACTAAACACTTCACAGAAAATGACTGTCACTGACACTGCTCAAAGTTGCTAAATTCTTCGAGGACGGGTGGCGCGGCGGTTGACACAGGGCGGGAGTCCATAAGCCGGCTTTCCACAAACTTTGCACTATCACTCGTAATTATCCAGTAAAACTACGCACTGCGCCATGTTAGGTTCTGGAGAGAACATAAACACCTGTATAGATTTTGTAGGTTCGATTTACTGGATAAGGGATATGTACACAAAGGGGAGTAGTGCTCTCCTCAACCTGGCTCCTTGTCAACTGCTATAGACGACGTATGGCAAGTGAGACATTAGCAGCTTCCATACGTCGCCAGGCACATTAATTAAGCATGTGAGATATCTTAAATACATTGCCACACACTGCTAGCTAGGCTGAATAAATAATACATAAATGGAGCACATACATAATATACATACATAATATATAATCCAGCATACATAATATACATACAATACAGGTATTCAAATACCATGTTACAAGAATCCCAGCAATGTAAGTTATATTCACCCAGGTTGTTTGGGTGGCAAAATATGAGAAGTTAGTCACTCTTAAGTAATGATAAATAAACCTTCGGCGCCTAAACAGAGCGGGCGGGCGGGTCGTGTTGCGTCTCTGTAACAAAGCGTGTTTGGCATTCGGGCCTTCGATGTAGAGCGACAGAAATTGGACAGTGATTACATAAGGAGATACAGTGTACACAGGGATAGTTCGTAGTGTCATCAGTGACCGCTGAAGTTGTAAATAACTTAAAGTGAGCGCTCACTAGCAAGCAAGCTGGAAAGGCGCCGTGCCAGCTGAAACCAAGTCGTGTCATAGGTGCCACAGAGACTTTAAATTTTATTTTGATTGTGTGCTTTCTCAAGGACTGAAACTGTGCCTACAATACACCATTCACAGGGAGATACAGTGTACGCAGTCGCAGACGACAACTCTATAGGCAACAGAGAGTAGCTAAGTACTTTTTCTTTCTTTATTTTTTTGACATAGGTGTAGATTTATACACAGTCTGCCCCCCCCCCCCACAACAACAACAACCATGAGTTTGATATGTGATTACTGCAGGGAGACGTCGGATATGGAGGATACAGGCCTAACTAATGCAACGTTTAGGAAGTTACTAACTGCCGTAAAGCATGATGGCTGTTGCTGGTATTGCTCTGGCTGCATAGTCAAGGTGAATGAAGCGATTGCAATCCATAAGGGAACGAGTTCTCTAGGGACGAAAATAGATGAAGCAGGAGCCCTGCTGGTTGACAAACTGGAGCAAGTTGGGAAAGAGATCCTTGCTAAGACTGAGGAAGTAGCTAATAGAATGGAGGTGGTTGCTAAGAGGAGTTATGCTGACGTATTAGGAGGGCCACGGGGGGGGGGGGCGGAGAGTAATGCAGAATCAGTACAGGTTCTACAGCAGATTGGGACTTTGAAAAAGTGTGTCGAAGAAATGAAAATTAACCGACTTACTGTTAGGGGAGAAGAGGAACACCAGGAACGGCTCCAGCGCAGGAACAATGTAATAGTTTTTGGAGTCACCGAGAGCCAGGCGGAGGGAACTGTGAGTAAGGAAACACACGACAAGGTGCTGTTTCAAAATATTTGCACAGAGGTTCTGAAGATTCCAGCAACCCCTCAGGATGTGAGGAGGCTGGGACAAAAGCAGGGGGCTAAGCCTCGCCCCCTCAGGATCACACTAGGGAGTGAGGAGGAGAAATGGCAAGTTATTCGGCAGGCAAAAAACTAAGCAAGGAGCGAGGCATTTCGGGATGTATCTATTCACCCAGACCGCACGGTAATGCAGAGGGAACAGCACAAGAAGCTCCTGCAGGACTTGAAGCAGAAGAGGGAGGAGTCGAGGAGGAACGGGGACAGGTGTACATGGGTTATACTCAGGGGGAGGGTAGTGGAAACAAGTGTGCCGACACAGGGCCAGGGGGCAGCAGTGCACCCTCCACCCACTCAACCCCCCACCCGGGAGGCGGCACCAGCTCAGCCTACCGGACAGGAGGGAACGAGCGCCGTGTAAACAATGACATTTCTAACCACACCCTGCAAAATACAGTGTACTTAGCAAATGCTGCAGCTTCTGAGAATGTGGGTGGAGCGGGTTTATTACTAAGAGCAGAGACGTTACCGAGAACAAATTCTAGCTTGAATGTCATGTACACTAATACTGACACGTTCCTTGATAAGAGAGAGGAGTTTGAAACACTACTAAGAGTACACCAACTGTACTGCGCACATCATTGTCAGCCCTAAAAATCCCATCTAATTCATATTACGCTACATAACATTCAAATGCACCGCGCTTGTAGAACCTCAGAAAACGGGAAACATTGAGACAGGACAACTCACCTACTCAAGGTTCCTAGACCATGTGTTGTATTGTACCCAGGTATAGTTATATCATATCAAGTGTATGTATTCATAGCATTAAGGATCACTCAGGGTATCCATAAGATGAATGTTAAAGTCCAGTTGAGCCGGACTAGGGTACTGTAAGACTAAGTGGGGAGCACGGTTTGAAGGTCCTACTATTTACGTCTGTGAGCGTGTAGCGAACATAACTCCAACAGATATCATATGAAAATACATGAGAACAATGATCTGGAAAAAGGATAAATGTATCAGAACTATGTGAGGTGTTGGAAGTGACCCAGAAACTATACTTGAAAGGAAATATCTTGTATGCGTCGGTATGAACTTAATACACCTCGTATCCTCACGTGACATATACCCGCGACAGGTACAGTGATCAGAGAATATTATGTCTATGTTCAAATAGTGCAATGTGTGAGAGGAGGATCCCTAATTACAGTTTTAAGTGAAGTGGATACACCCCCGCCATGAACATTCGGCCTTTGTTTTAAGGCCCTCGAGTGTGCCATGTTGATATTATAGCCCAATGAATTTACCCACGAATTAGCAAACCAGAACCTTACCTTAGTTTGTACTTTAGGGTTAAAATATGTGTTTATAAGGCATGAGTGACAATATGCCGAAAAGTGTTCAGGTGAGAACTGTAAGAAATAAAAATTAAATTGAGGATTGGGAAGCTTGTAGGCCTATGGCGGGAAGCCGGCCTAAGTCTTTTCCCGTTCTGCCGTCACCACAGGTCAGTGTCCTGGCGGGCTATATCCGCCCTACAATTAAGGTTGATAAATAGCGAGGTTACTACAGTTTAAAGCTTTGCGGATATATAAGTGTATTAAAGGGATGTGTTAGGGGTGGAATAACCGCCCGTCAGGCGTATTTCTTAGTCTTTCCCGTTCTGCCGTCTACAGGTGCCATGTGGAGTATCTTGCCTTGAGCCAACTTTCAACACGTCACGTCAATCCAGGCCTGACAGGACCTGTTGCCAAAGGTGACATGTGCATAGAGTGAACCCAGGGCTGGGGCCATCTGTGAACCATCTGCCGTGACGCAGAGGTCCTTGGGAGGCGGTCCTAGATCGCTTGGAGAGAGCCCCAAGCATTGCAAATGCTGGGGACCGATGACTGTAGCATCAGCGCCGGTGTCAGGCAACATCTGAAGACTGGATGACACACTGCCATAGGTCAC
>NW_024746073.1:0-24660 GCF_018991925.1 Homarus americanus
AAAAAGTCCCCTGATCGAGTATAACAAAGTCCCCTGGTTGAGTATAACAAAGTACCCTCATCGAGTATAACAAAGGCCCCTCATCGAGGAAAACAACGTCCATTGGTCAAGTATAAAAGAGATCCCTGGTCGAGTATAACAAAGTCCCCTGTTCGAGTCTAACAAAAACCCTTATCGAATATAACAAATTCCCCTTTTCGAGTATAACAAAGTCCCCATATCGAGTATAACAAAGTCCCCTAATCGAGTATAACAAAGGTCCCTGGTCGAGTATAACAAAGTTCCCTGATCGAGTGTAACAAAAGTCCCCTGATCAAGAATAACAAAGTCCCCTAATCGAGTATAAAAATGTCCCCTGGTCCATTGTAACAAAGTCCCCTGATCGAGTATAACAAAGTCCCCTAATCAAGTATAACAAAGTCCCCTGATCGAGTATAACAAAGGCCGCTCTTCGAGTATAGCAAAGTCCATTGGTCAAATATAGGAAAGTCCACAGATCTAGTATGACAAAGTCCCCTGAATCAAGTATAAAAAGTCCCCTGGTCGAGTATAACAAAGTCCCCTGATCGAGTATAACAAAGTCCCCTGGTCGAGTCTAGCAAATTCCCCTGATCGAGTATAAGAAAGCCCCCTGATCGAGTATAACATATCCTCTGATCGAGTATAACAAAGTCCTCTGGTCGAGTATGACAAAGTCCCCTGATCAAGTATAAAAAAGTCCCTGGTCGAGTATAACAAAGTCCCCTGATCGAGTATAACAAAGTCCCCTGGTCGAGTATAGCAAAGTCCCCTCATCGAGTATAACAAAGCCCCCTGATCGAGTATAACATATCCTCTGATCGAGTATAACAAAGTCCTCTGGTCGAGTATGAAAAGGCCCCTGGTCGAGTATATCAAAGTCCCTTGATCGAGTGTAACAAAAGTCCCCTGATCAAGTATAACAAAACTCCCATGGTCGAGTAAAACAAAGTCCCCTAATCAAGTATAAAAATGTCCCCTGGTCCAGTGTAACAAAGTCCCCTGATCGAGTTTAAAAAAGTCCCCTGGTCGATTATAGCAAGTCCCCTGGTCGAGTATAACAAAGCCCCCTCATCGAGTATAACAAAGGCCACTAATCGAGTATAACAAAGTCCCCTGATCGAGTATAACAAAGTCCCCTAATTGAGTATAACAAAGTCCCTTGATCAAGTATAACATATTCCCTGATTGTGGATAACAAAGTCCTCTGGTCGAGTATAAAAAAGTCCCCTGATCGAGTATAACAAAGTCCCCTGGTCGAGTATAACAAAGTCCCCTCATCGAGTATAACAAAAGCCCCTCATCGAGTATAACAAAGTCCATTGGTCAAGGATAAAAAAGTTCCCTGGTCAAGTATAACAAAGTTCCTTAATCGAGTATAACAAAGTCCCCTGGTCGAGTGTAGCAAAGTCCCCTGATCGAGTATAACAAAGCCTCCTGATCGAGTATAACAAAGTCCCCTGATCAGTATAACAAAGCCCCCTGCTCGAGTATAACAAAG
This sequence comes from Homarus americanus, assembly GCF_018991925.1. NCBI lineage: Eukaryota > Metazoa > Arthropoda > Malacostraca > Decapoda > Nephropidae > Homarus > Homarus americanus. The sequence continues at coordinate 1,520 of NW_024746073.1, forward strand.
TCCCCTGATCGTATTCCAAAAAAGGCCTCTAATCGAGTATAACAAATTCCCCTGATCTAGTATAAAAAAGGCCCCTCATCGAGTATAACAAAGGCCCCTCATCGAGTATAAGAAGGTCCCCTGATCGAGTATAATAAAGCCGCCTAATCGAGTATAACAAAGTCCCCTGGTCGAGTATAACAAAGTCCCCTGTTCGAGTCTAACAAAGTCCCCTTATCTAGTATAACAAATTCCCCTGATCTAGTATAAAAAAGGCCCCTCATCGAGTATAACAAAGGCCCCTCATCGAGTATAAGAAGGTCCCCTGATCGAGTATAATAAAGCCGCCTAATCGAGTATAACAAAGTCCCCTTATCGAGTATAACAAAGTCCCCTAATCGAGTATAACAAAGGCCCCTGGTCGAGTATAACAAAGTTCCCTGATCGAGTGTAACAAAAGTCCCCTGATCGAGTATAACAAAGCCCCATAGACGAGTATAACAAAGTTCCCTCATCGAGTATAACAAGTTCCCCTTATCGAGTATAACAAAGTCCCCTTATCGAGTATAACCAAGTCCCCTAATCGAGTATAACAAAGGCCCCTGGTCGAGTATAACAAAGTTCCCTGATCGAGTGTAACAAAAGTCCCATGATCGAGTATAACAAAGCCCCATAGACGAGTATAACAAAGTCCCCTAGTCGAGTATAACAAAGTCCCCTGGTCCAGTATAACAAAGTCCCCTGATCAAGTATAACATATCCCCTGATAGAGTATAACAACGTCTCCTGGCCCAGTTTAACAAAGTCCCCAGATCGAGCATAACAAAGTCCCCTAATCGATTATATCAAAGTCCCCTGGTCGAGTATAACAAAGGGCCCTGATCGAGTAAGACAAAGTCCCCTGATCGAGCATAACAAAGTCCCATGATCCTAGTATAACAATGCCCCCTGGACGAGTATAACAAAGTCCCATGAACTGAGTATAACAAAGTCCCCTGATCGAGTAAAACATATCCCCTGATCGAGTATAAAAAAGTCCCTGGTGGAGTATAACAAAGTCCCCTGGTCGAGTATAACAAAGTTTTCTAATCGAGTATAACAAAGGCCCTGGTTGAGTATAACAAAGTCCTATGATCAAGTATAACAAAGTCCCCTAATCGAGTAAAACAAAGTCCCCTGATCGAGTATAACATATCCCCTGATCGAGTATAACATATCCCCTGATCGAGTATAACAAAGTCCTCTGGTCGAGTATAACAAAGTCCCCTGGTCGTGTATAACAAAGCCCAGTGATCGAGTATGACAAAGGCCCCTCATCGAGTATAGCTAAGTCCATTGGTCAAATATAGGAAAGTGCACTGATCGAGTATGACAAAGTCTCCTAATCAAGTATAAAAAAGTCCCCTCGTCGAGTATAACAAAGCCCCCTCATCGAGTATAACAAATTATCCCTGGTCGAGTATAGCAAAGTCCCCTGGTCGAGTATAACAAAGCCCCCCTTATCGAGTATAACAAAGGCCCCAAATCGAGTATAACAGAGTCCCCTGATTGAGTATAACAAAGTCCCCTGATCGAGTATAACAAAGTCCTCTGGTTGAGTACAACAAAGTCCCCTGATCGAGTATAACATATCCCCTGATCGAATATAAAAAAGTCCGTTTGCCCAGTATAATAAAGTCCCTAGATGGAGCACACCAAAGTCCACTGATCGATTATAACAAAGTCCCCCAGTCGAGTATAGCAAAGGGCCCTGATGGAGTAAGACAAAGTCATCTGAACGAGTATAACAAAGTTTCCTGATCGAGAATAACATATCCCCTGATCGAGTATAAACACGTCTCCTGGCCCAGTTTAACTAAGTGCCCAGATCGAGCATAACAAAGTCCCCTAATCGATTATAACAAAGTCCCCTGGTCGAGTATAACAAAGGGCCCTGATCGAGTAAGACAAAGTCCCCTCATCGAGTATAACAAAGTCCTTTAATCCTATTAAAACAATGCCCGCTGGACGAGTATAACAAAGTCCCCTCTACCGAGTATAACAAAGTCCCTTGATCGAGTATAACATATCCCCTGATCAAGTATAACAAAGGCCCTGGTGGAGTATAACAAAGTCCCCTGGTCGAGTATAACAAAGTCCTCTGATCAAGTATAACAAAGACCCCTAATCGAGTATAACAAAGTCCCTAATCAAGTATAACAATGTCCCCTGATCGAGTATAACAAAGTCCCCTGATCGAGTATAACAAAGTCCCCTGGTCGGGTATAACAAAACCCCCTCATCAAATATAACAAAGGCCCCTAATCGAGTATAACAAAGTCCCCTGAATGAGTATAACAAAGTCCTCTGGTTGACTATAACAAAGTCCCCTGATCGAGTATAACATATCCCCTGATCGAGTATAACAAAGTCCTCTGGTCGAGTATAAAAAAGTCCCCTGATCGCGTATAACAAAGTCTCCTGGTCGTGTATAACAAAGTCCCCTGCTCGAGTATAACAAAGGCCACCTCATTGAGTAGAACAAAGTCCATTGGTCAAGTATAAAAAAGTCCCCTGGTTCGAGTATAACAAAGTCCCCTAATCGAATATAACAAAGTCCTCTGGTCGAGTATAAAAAAGTCCCCTGATCGAGTATAACAAAGTCTCCTGCTCGAGTATAACAAAGTCCCCTCATCGAGTATAACAAAGTCCCCTAATCGAATATAACAAAATCCTCTGGTCAAGTATAAAAAAGTCCCCTGGTCGAGTATAACAAAGTCCCCGGTTCTTGTATAACAAAGTCCCCTGGTCGAGTATAGCAAAGTCCCCTGATCAAGTATAACAAAGCCTCCTGATCGAGTATAACAAAGTACCCTGATCGAATATAACAAAGCCCCCTGCTCGAGTATAAAAAGTCCCCTGTTCGAGTATAACAAAGTCCCCCGGTCGAGTATAGCAAAGGGCCCTGATCGAGTATAACAAAGTCCCCTAATCGAGTCTAAAAAAGGCCTCTAATCGAGTATAACAAAGTCCCCTGATCTAGTATAACAAAGGCCCCTTATCGAGTATAACAAAGTCCCCTGGTCGAGTATAAAAAGTTTTCTAATCGAGTATAAAAAAGCCCATCGTCGAGTATAACAAAGTCCTCTGATCGAGTATAACAAATTCCCCTGATCGAGTATAACATATCACCTGATCGAGTATAACAAAGTCCTCTGGTCGAGTATAACAAAGTCCCCTGATCGAGTATAACAATGTCACCTGGTCGAGTATAATAATGTCCCCTGATCGAGTATAACAAAGGCCCCACATCGAGTATAGCAAAGCCCATTGGTCAAATATAGTAAAGTCCACTCTTCGGGTATAACAAAGTTCCTCGATCGAGTATAACAAAGGCCTCTGGTCGAGTAAGACAAAGTCCCCTGATCAAGTATAAAAAAGTCCCCTGGTCGAATATTTCAAAGTCCCCTAATCGAGTATAACAAAGTCCCCTGGTCGAGCATAATAAAGCACCCTCATCGAGTATAACAAAGGCCCCTAATCGAGTATAACAAAGTCTCCTGATCGCGTATAACAAAGTCCCCTGATCGAGTATAACAAACTCCCCTGGTTGAGTATAAGAAAGTCCCCTGATCGAGTGTAACATATCCCCTGATTGAGTATAACAAAGTCCTCTGGTCGAGTATAAAAAAGTCCCCTGATCGAGTATAAAAAAGTCCCCTGGTTGAGTATAACAAAGTCCCCTCATCGAGTATAACAAAGGCCCCTCATCGAGGATAACAAAGTCCATTGGTCAAGTATAAACGAGATCCCTGGTCGAGTATAACAAATTCCCCTCTTCGAGTATAACAAAGTCCCCATATCGAGTATAACAAAGTTCCCTCATCGAGTATAACAAAGTCCCCTAATCGAGTATAACAAAGTCCCCTGGTCCAGTATAACAAAGTCCCCTGATCAAGTATGACATATCCCCTGATAGAGTATAACAACGTCTCCTGGCCCAGTTTAACTAAGTCCCCAGATCGAGCATAACAAAGTCCCCTAATCGATTATAACAAAGTCCCCTGGTCGAGTATAACAAAGGGCCCTGATCAAGCAAGACAAAGTCCCCTGATCGAGCATAACAAAGTCCCATGATCCTAGTATAACAAAGCCCCCTGGACGAGTATAACAAAGTCCCCTGAACCGAGTATAACAAAGTCCCCAGATCGAGTAAAACAAATCCCCTGATCGAGTATAAAAAAGTCCCTGGTGGAGTATAACAAAGTCCCCTGCTCGAGTATAACAAAGTTTTCTAATCGAGTATAACAAAGGCCCCTGGTTGAGTATAACAAAGTCCTATGATCAAGTATAACAAAGTCCCCTAATCGAGTAAAACAAAGTCCCCTGATCGAGTATATCCCCTGATCGAGTATAACAAAGTCCTCTGGTCGAGTATATCAAAGACCCCTGAACGAGTATAACAAAGTCCCCTGGTCGTGTATAACAAAGCCCAGTGATCGAGTACAACAAAGGCCCCTCATCGAGTATAGCAAAGTCCATTGGTCAAATATAGGAAAGTCCACTGATCGAGTATGACAAAGTCCCCTGATCAAGTATAAAAAAGTCCCCTCGTCGAGTATAACAAAGCAACTCATCGAGTATAACAAATTCCCCTGGTCGAGTATAGCAAAGTCCCCTGGTCGAGTATAACAAAGCCCTCCTCATCGAGTATAACAAAGGCCTCAAATCGAGTATAACAGAGTCCCCTGATTGAGTATAATAAAGTACCCTGATCGAGTATAAGAAAGTCCTCTGGTTGAGTACAACAAAGTCCCCTGATCGAGTATAACATATCCCCTGATCGAATATAAAAAAGTCCGTTTGCCCAGTATAATAAAGTCCCTAGATCGAGCATACCAAAGTCCACTGATCGATTATAACAAAGTGCCCCGGTCGAGTATAGGAAAGGGCCCTGATGGAGTAAGACAAAGTCATCTGAACGAGTATAACAAAGTTTCCTGATCGAGAATAACATATCCCCTGATCGAGTATAACAACGTCTCCTGGCCCAGTTTAACAAACTGCCCACATCGAGCATAACAAAGTCCCCTAATCGATTATAACAAAGTCCCCTGGTCGAGTATAACAAAGGGCCCTGATCGAGTAAGACAAAGTCCCCTCATCGAGTATAACAAAGTTCTTTGATCCTAGTATAACAATGCCCCCTGGACGAGTATAACAAAGTCCCCTCTACAGAGTATAACAAAGTCCCTTGATCGAGTATAACATATCCCCTGATCGAGTATAACAAAGTCCTCTGGTCGAGTATAAAAAAGTCCCCTGATCGCGTATAACAAAGTCTCCGGGTCGTGTATAACAAAGTCCCCTGATCGAGTATAACAAAGGCCCCTCATTGAGTAGAACAAAGTCCATTGGTCAAGTATAAAAAAGTCTCCTGGTTCGAGTATAACAAAGTCCCCTAATCGAATATAACAAAGTCCTCTGGTCGAGTATAAAAAAGTCCCCTGATCGAGTATAACAAAGTCCCTGCTCGAGTATAACAAAGTCCCCTCATCGAGTATAGCAAAGTCCCCTAATCGAATATAACAAAGTCCTCTGGTCAAGTATAAAAAAGTCCCCTGGTCGAGTATAAGAAAGTCCCCGGTTCGTATAACAAAGTCCCCTGGTCGAGTATAGCAAGTTCCCTGATCAAGTATAAAAGCCTCTGATCGAGTATAACAAAGTCCCCTGATCGAATATAACAAAGCCCCCTGCTCGAGTATAAAAAAGTTCCCTGGTCGAGTAAGACAAAGTCCCCTGATCGAGTATAACAAAGGCCCCTCATCGAGTCCAAAAAAGGCCCCTCATCGAGTATAAGAAAGTCCCCTGATCGAGTATAACAAAGCCGCCTAATCGAGTATAACAAAGTCCCCTGGTCGAGTATAACAAAGTCCCCTGTTCAAGTATAACAAAGTCCCCTGGTCGAGTATAGCAAAGTCCCCTGATCGAATATAAGAAAGCCTCCTGATCGAGTATAACAGAGTCCCCTAATCGAGTATAACAAAGCCTCCTGCTCGAGTATAACAAAGTCCCCTGGTCAAGTATAGCAAAGTCCCCTGATCGAGTATAACAAAGCCTCCTGATCGAGTATAACAAAGTCCCCTGATCGAGTATAACAAAGCCCGCTGCTCGAGTATAACAAAGTCCCCTAATCGAGTCCAAAAAAGGCCTCTAATCGAGTATAACAAAGTCCCCTGATCTAGTATAACAAAGGCTCCTTATCGAGTATAACAAAGTCCCCTGGTCGAGTATAACAAAGGTTCCTCATCGAGTAAGACAAAGTCCCCTCATCGAGTATAACAAAGTCCTCTGATGCTTGTATAACAAAGCCCCCTGGACGAGTATAACAAAGTCCCCTGAACCGAGTATAACAAAGTCCCCTGATCGAGTATAATATATCCCCTGATCGAGTATAACAAGTCCCTGGTGGAGTATAAGATAGTCCCCTGGTCGAGTATAACAAAGTTTTCTAATCGAGCATAACACAGGCCTCTGGTCGAGTATAACAAAATCCTCTGATCAAGTATAACAAAGTCCCCTGATCGAGTATAAGAAAGTCTCCTAATCAAGTATAACAAAGTCCCCTGATCGAGTATAACAAAGTCCCCTGATCGAGTATAACATATCACCTGATCGATTATAACAAAGTCCCCTGTTCTAGTATAACAAAGTCCCCTGTTCGAGTCTAACATTAAATCCCCTGATCGAGTATAACAAAAGTCCAGTGATCGAGTATAACAAAGTCCCCTGATCGAGTATAAAAACGTCCCCTGGCCCGGTATAACAAAGTCCCCATATCGAGCATAACAAAGTACCCTGATCGATTATAACAAAGTCCCCTGGTCGAGTATAGCAAAGGGCCCTGATCGAGTAAGACAAAGTCCTCTGATCGAGTATAACAAAGTCCCCTGATCGAGTATAAAAAAGCCCCTGGTAGAGTATAGCAAAGTCCCCTGATCGAGAATAACAAAGCGTCCTCATGGAGTATAACAAAGTTCCCTAATCGAGTATAACAAAGACCCCTCATCGAGTATAACAAAGTTCATTGGTCAAGTATAAAAATGTTCCCTTGTCGACTACAACAAAGCCCCCTGCTCGAGTATAAAAAAGTCCGCTAATCGAGTATAACAAAGGCCCCTGTTCGAGTATAACAAAGTCCCCTGATCGAGTGTAATAAAAGTCCCCTAATCGAGTATAACAAAGTCCCCTAATCGAGTATAAAAATGTCCTCTGGTCCAGTGTAACAAAGCCCCCTGATCGAGTATAAAAAAGCCCCCTTGCCCAGAATAAAAAAGTCCCTAGATCGAGCATACCAAAGACCCCTCATCGATTATAACAAAATCTCCCGGTCGAGTATAGCAAAGGGCCCTGATCGAGTAAAACAAAGTCCCCTGATCGAGTATAACAAAGTCCCCTGATCGAGTATAACAAAAGCCCCTGGATGAGTATAACAAAGTTCCCTGATCGAGTATAACAAAGTCCCCTGATCGCGTATAACAAAGTCCCCTGCTCCAGTATAACAAAGTCCCCTGATCGAGTATAACATATCCCCTGATCGAGTATAACAACGTCTCCTGGCCCAGTTTAACAAAATCCCCAGATCGAGCATAACAAAATCCCCTAATCGATTATAACAATGTCCCATGGTCGAGTATAACAAAGGGCCCTAATCGAGTAAGACAAAGTCCCCTCATCGAGTATAACAAAGTCCTCTGATGCTAGTATAACAATGCCCCCTGGACGAGTATAACAAAGTCCCCTGAACCGAGTATAACAAAGTCCCCTGATCGAGTGTAACATATCCCCTGGTCGAGTATATCAAGTTCCTGGTGGAGTATAACAAAGTCCCCTGGTCGAGTATAACAAAGTCTTCTGATCAAGTATAACAAAGTCCCCTGATCGAGTATAACAAAGTCCCCTAATCAAGTATAACAAAGTCCCCTGATCGAGTATAACAAAGTCCCCTGATCGAGTATAACATATCCCTTGATCGAGTATAACAAAGTTCCCTGGTCGAGTATAACAAAGTCCCCTGATAGAGTATAACAAAGACCCCTCATCGAGTATTGCAATGTCCATCGGTCAAATATAGGAAAGTCCACTGATCGAGTATGACAAAGTCCCCTTATCAAGTATAAAAAAGTTCCCTGGTCGAGTTTAACAAAGTCCCCTGATCGAGTATAACATATCCCCTGATCGAGTATAACAAGTTCCTGGTGGAGTATAACAAAGTCCCCTGGTCGAGTATAACAATGTTTTCTAAACGAGCATAACAAAGGCCCCTGGTCGAGTATAACAAAGTCCTCTGATCAAGTACAACAAAGTCCCCTGATCGAGTATAACAAAGTCCCCTAATCAAGTATAACAAAGTCCCCTGATCGAGTATAACAAAGTTCTCTAATCGAGTATAACATATCCCCTGATCGAATATAAGAAAGTCCCCTGGTCGAGTGTAACAAAGTCCCCAGTTCGAGTCTAACATTAAATCCCCTTATCGAGAATAACATTTTCCCCTTACCGAGTATAGCAAAGTCCCCTTATCGAGTATAACAAAGTCCCCTGATCGATTATAACAAAGTCCCCTGGTCGAGTATAGCAAAGGGCCCTGATCATGTAAGACAAAGTCCTCTGATCGAGTATAACAAAGTCCCCTGATAAAGTATAAAAAAGCCCCCTAGACGAGTATAACAAAGTCCCCTGATCGAGTATAGCAAAGTCCCCTGATCGAGTATAACAAAGTCCCCTCATCGAGTATTACAAAGCCTCCTGATCGAGTATAACAAAGTCCCCTAATCGAGTATAACAAAGGCCCCTCATGGAGTATAACAAAGTTCATTGGTCAAGTATAAAAAAGTTCTCTGGTCGAGAATAACAAAGCCCCCTGTTCGACTATAACAAAGTCCCCTAGTCGAGTATAGCAAAGTCCCCTGATCGAATAAAACAAAGCCTCCTGATCGATTATAACAAAGTCCCCTAATCGAGTATAACAAAGCCCGCTGGTCGAGTATAACAAAGTCCCCTGGTCGAGTATAGTAAAATCCCCTGACCGAGTATAACAAAGCCTCCTGATCGAGTATAACAAAGTCCCCTGATCGAGTATAACAAAGCCCCCTGCTCGAGTATAACAAAGTCCCCTAATCGAGTCCAAAAAAGGCCTCTAATCGAGTATAACAAAGTCCCCTGATCTAGTATAACAAAGGCCCCTGATCGAGTATAACAAAGGCCCCTCATCGAGTTTAAGAAAGTCCACTGATCGAGTATAACAAAGCCGCCTAATCGAGTATAACAAAGTCCCCTGGTCGAGTATAACAAAGTCCCCTGTTCGAGTCGAACAAAGTCCCCTTATCGAGTATAACAAATTCCCCTTATCGAGTATAACAAAGTCCCCATATCGAGTATAACAAAGTCCCCTAATCGAGTATAATAAAGGCCACTTGTCGAGTATAACAAAGTCCCCTGATCGAGTGTAACAAAAGTCCCCTAATTGAGTATAACAAAGTCCCCTAATCGAGTATAAAAATGTCCTCTGGACCAGTGTAACAAAGTCCCCTGATCGAGTATAAAAAAGTCCCCTTGCCCAGAATAACAAAGTCCCTAGATCGAGCATACCAAAGACCCCTGATCGATTATAACAAAGTCCCCTTGTCGAGTATAGCAAAGGGCCCTGATCGAGTAAGACAAAGTCCCCTGATCGAGTATAACAAAGTCCCATGATCGAGTACAACAAAACCCCTTGGATGAGTATAACAAAGTTTCCTAATCGAGTATAACAAAGTCCCCAGATCGAGTATAACAAAGTCCCCTGCTACAGTATAACAAAGTCCCCTGATCTAGTATAACATATCCCCTGATCAAGTATAACAACGTCTCCTGGCCCAGTTTAACAAAGTCCCCAGATCGAGCTAAACAAAGTCCCCTAATCGATTATAACAAAGTCCCCTGGTCGAGTATAACAAAGGGCCCTGATCGAGTAAGACAAAGTCCCCTCATCGAGTATAACCTAATCCTCTGATGCTAGTATAACAAAGCCCCTTGGACGAGTATAACAAAGTCCCCTGAACCGAGTATAACAAAGTCCCCTGATCGAGTACAACATATCCCCTGATCGAGGATAACAAGTCCCTGGTGGAGTATATTAAAGTCCCCTGGTCGAGTATAACAAAGTTTCTAATCGAGCATAACAAAGGCCCCTGGTCGAGTATAACAAAGTCCTCTGATCAAGTATAACGAAGTCCCCTGATCGAGAATAACAAAGTCCCCTAATCAAGTATAACAAAGTCCCCTGATCGAGTATAACAAAGTCCCCTGATCGAGTATAACAAAGACCCCTCATCGAGTATAGCAAAGTCCATCGGTCAAATATAGGAAAGTCCACTGATCGAGTATGACAAAGTCCCCTGATCAAGTATAAAAAAGTCCCCTGGTCGAGTATAACAAAGTCCCCTGATCGAGTATAACAAAGTCCCCTGGTCGAGTATAACAAAACCCCCTCATCAAGTATAACAAAGGCCCCTAATCGAGTATAACAAAGTCCCCTGATTGAGTATAACAAAGTCCCCTGATCGAGTATAACAAAGTCCTCCGGTTGAGTATAACAAAGTCCCGTGATCGAGTATAACATATCCCCTGATAGAGTATAACAAAGTCCCCTGTTCGAGTCTAACAAAGTCCCCTTATCGAGTATAACAAATTCCCCTTATCGAATACAACAAAGTCCCCTTATCGAGTATAACAAAGTCCCCTAATCGAGTATAACAAAAGTCCCTGGTCGAGTATAACAAAGTTCCCTGATCGAGTGTAACAAAAGTCCCCTGATCAAGTATAACAAAGGCCCCTCATAGAATATAACAAAGTCCATTGGTCAAATATAGGAATGTCCACAGATCGAGTATGACAAAGTCCCCTGATCAAGTATAAAAAAGTCCCCTGGTCGAGTATAGCAATGTCCCCTGGTCGAGTATAACTAAGTCCCTTGATCGAGTGTAACAAAAGTCCCTGATCAAGTATAACAAAACTCCCCTGATCGAGTAAAACAAAGTCCCCTAATCAAGTATAAAAATGTCCCTTGGTCCAGTGTAACAAAGCCCCCTGATCGAGAATAACAATTTCCCCTAATCAAGTATAACAATGTCCCCTGATCAAGTATAACAAAGGCCCCTCATAGAGTATAACAAAGTCCATTGGTCAAATATAGGAAAGTCCACAGATCGAGTATGACAAAGTCCCCTGATCAGTTATAACAAAGCCCCCTGATCGAGTATAACATATCCTCTGATCGAGTATAACAAAGTCCTCTGGTCGAATATGACAAAGGCCCCTGGTCGTGTATAACAAAGTCCCTTGATCGAGTGTAACAAAAGTCCCCTGATCAAGTATAACAAAACTCCCCTGATCGAGTAAAACAAAGTCCCCTAATCAAGTATAAAAATGTCCCCTGGTCCAGTGTAACAAAGTCCCCTGATCGAGTATAAAAAAGTCCCCTGGTCGATTATAGCAAGTCCCCTGGTCGAGTATAACAAAGCCTCCTCATCGAGTATAACAAAGGCCACTAATCGAGTATAACAAAGTCCCCTGATCGAGTATAACAAAGTCCCCTTTAGAGTATAAAAAAGTCCCCTGATCGAGTATAACAAAGTCCCCTAGTTGAGTATAACAAAGTCCCTTGATCAAGTATAACATATTCCCTGATTGTGTATAACAAAGTCATCTGGTCGAGTATAAAAAAGTCCCCTGATCGAGTATAACAAAGTCCCCTTGTCGAGTATAGCAAAGTCCCCTCATCGAGTATAACAAAGGCCCCTCATCGAGTATAACAAAGTCCATTGGTCAAGGATAAAAAAGTTCCCTGGTCGAGTATAACAAAGCCTCCTGATCGAGTATAACAAAGTCCCCTGATCGAGTATAACAAGGCCCCCTGCTCGAGTATAACAAAGTCCCCTAATCGAGTATAACAAAGTCCCCTAATAGAGTATAACAAAGGCCCCTGGTCGAGTATAACAAAGTCCCCTGATCGAGTATAACAAAGTCCCCTGAGTATAACAAAGTCCCCTGATCGAGTATAAAAATGTCCCCTGGTCCAGTGTAACAAAGTGCCCTGATCGAGTATAAAAAAGTTCCCTGGCCCAGTATAATAAAGTCCCTAGATCGAGCATACCAAAGTCCCCGGATCGTTTATAACAAAGTTCCCCGGTCGAGTATAGCAAAGGGCCCTGATCGAGTAAGACAAAGTCCCCTGATCGAGTATAACAAAGTCCCATGATCGAGTATAAAAAAGCCCCCTAGACGAGTATAACAAAGTCGTCTGGTCGAGTATAACAAAGTCCCCTAATCGAGTATAACAAAGTACCCTGGTCGACTATAGCAAAGTCCCCTGGTCGAGTATAACAAAGCCTCCTCATCGAGTATAACAAAGTCCCCTAATCGAGTATAACAAAGTCCCCTAATCGAGTATAACAAAGACCCTGGTCGAGTATAACAAAGTCCCTTAATCGAGTATAACAAAGTCCCCTGGTCGACTATAGCAAAGTCCCCTGGTCGAGTATAACAAAGGCCCCTCATCGAGTATAACAAACTCCATTGGTCAAGTATAAAAAAGTTCCCTGGTCGAGTATAACAAAGTCCCCTAATCGAGTATAACAAAGTCCCCATTTCGAGTATAGCAAAGTCCCCTGATGGAGTATGACAAAGCCTCCTGATCGAGTATAACAAAGTCCCCTAATCGAGTAAACAAAGCCCCCTGTTCGAGTATAACGAAGTCCCCTGGTCGAGTATAGCAAAGTCCCCTCATCGAGTATAACAAAGCCTCCTGATCGAGTATAACAGTCCCCTGATCGAGTATAACAAAGTCCCCTAATCGAGTATAACAAAGGCCCCTGAGTATAACGAGTATAACAAAGTTCCCTGATCGAGTGTAACAAAAGTCCTCTGATCGAGAATAACAAAGCTCCCTAATCGAGCATAAAAATGTCCCCTGGTTCAGTGTAACAAAGTCCCCTGATCGAGTATAACAAAGTCCCCTAATCAAGTATAACAAAGTCCCCTGATCGAGTTTAACAAAGTCGCCTGATCGAGTATAACATATCCTCTGATCGAGTATAACAAAGTTCTCTGGCCGAGTATGACAAAGTCCCCTGATCGAGTATAACAAAGTCCCCTGGTCGAGTATAACAAAGTCCCCTGATCGAGTATAACCAAGGCCCCTCATCGAGTTTAGCAAAGTCCATTGGTCAAATATAGGAAAGTCCACTGATCGAGTATAACAAAGTCCCAGATCGAGCATAACAATGTCCCCTGATCGATTATAACAAAGTCCCCTGGTCGAGAATAGCAAAGGGCCCTGATCGAGTAAGACAAAGTCCTCTGATCGAGTATAACAAATGTCCCCTAATCGAGTATAACAAAGCCCCCTGGACGAGTATAACAAAGTTCCCTGATCGAGTTTAACAAAGTCCTATGATCGAGTATAATAAAGTCCACTGGTCCAGTATAACAAAGTCCCCTGATCGAGTATAACATATCCCCTGATCGAGAATTACAAAGTCGCCTGGCCCAGTATAACAAAGTCCCCAGATCGAGCGTAACAAAGTCCCCAGGTCGAGTATAACAAAGGCCCTGCCAAGAATGAGACAAAGTCCCCTGATCGAGTATAACAAAGTCCCCTGATCGAGTATAACAAAACCCCCTCGACGAGTATAACAAAGACCCCTGATCGTGTATAACAAAGTCCCCTGATCGAGTATTACATATCCCCTGATCAAATATAAGAAAGTCCCTGGTTGAGTATAAGAAAGACCCCTGATCCAGTGTAACAAAAGTCCCCTGATCAAGAATAACAAAGTCCCCTGATCGAGTATAAAAATGTCCCCTGGTCAAGTGTAACAAAGTCCCCTGATCGAGTATAAAAAGTTCCCTGGCCCAGTATAACAAAGTCCCTAGATCGAGCATACCAAAGTTCCCTGATCGAGTATAGCAAAGTCCCCTGATCGAGTATAACAAAGTCCCCTAATCGAGTATAACAAAGTCCCCTGGTCCAGTATAAGAAAGTCCCCTGATCAAGTATAACATATCCCCTGATAGAGTATAACAACGTCTCCTGGCCCAGTTTAACAAAGTCCCCAGATCGAGCATAACAAAATCCCCTAAACGATTATAACAAAGTCCCCTGATCGAGTATAACAAAGGGGCCTGATCGAGTAAGACAAAGTCCCCTGATCGAGCATAACAAAGTCCCCTGATCCTAGTATAACAAAGCCCCCTGGACGAGTATAACAAAGTCCCCTGAACCGAGTATAACAAAGTCCCCTGATCGAGTAAAACATATCCCCAGATCGAGTATAAAAAAGTCCCTGGTGGAGTATAACAAAGTCCCCTGGTCGAGTATAACAAAATTTTCTAATCGAGTATAACAAAGGCCCCTTGTTGAGTATAACAAAGTCCTCTGATCAAGTATAACAAAGTCCCCTAATCGAGTGAAACAAAGTCCCCTGATCGAGTATAACATATCCCCTGATCAAAGTATAACAAAGTCCTCTGGTCGAGTATAACAAAGACCCCTGAACGAGTATAACAAAGTCCCCTGGTCGTGTATAACAAAGTCCAGTGATCGAGTATAACAAAGGCCCCTCTTCGAGTATAGCAAAGTCCTTTGGTCAAATATAGGAAAGTCCACTGATCGAATATGACAAAGTCCCCTGATCATGTATAAAAAAGTCCCCTCGTCGAGTATAACAAAGCCCCCTGATCGAGTATAACAAATTCCCCTGGTCGAGTATAGCAAAGTCCCTTGGTCGAGTATATAAAGCCCCCGCATCGAGTATAACAAAGGCTCCTAATCGAGTATAACTGAATCCCCTGATTGAGTATAACAAAGTCCCCTGATCGAGTATAACAAAGTCCTCTGGTTGAGTACAACAAAGTCCCCTGATCGAGTATAACATATCCCCTGATCGAGTATAACAAAGTCCACTGGTCTAGAATAAAAAAGATCCCTGATCGCGTATAACAATGTCCCCTGGTCGTGTTTAACCAAGTCCCCTGATCGAGTATAACAAAGGCCCCTCATTGAGTATAACAAATTTCATTGCTGAAGTATAAAAAAGTCCCCTAGTCGAGTATAACAAAGTCCCCTAATCGAGTATAACAAAGTCCTCTGTTCGAGTATAAAAAAGTCCCCTGATCGAGTATAACAAAGCCGCCTTATCGACTATAACAAAGTCCCTGGTCGAGTATAACAAAGTCCCCTGTTCGAGTCTAACAAAGTCCCCTTATCGAGTGAGACAAATCCCCTGATCTAGTATAACAAAGTCCCCTTATCGAGTATAACAAAGCCCCCTGGACGAGTATAACAAAGTACCCTAATCAAGTATAACAAAGTCCCCTGATCGAGTATAACAAAGTCCCCTGATCGAGTATAACATATCCTCTGATCGAGTATAACAAAGTCCTCTGGTCGAGTATGACAAAGTCCCCTGATAGAGTATAACAAAGTCCCCTGGTCGAGTTTAACAAAGTACCCTGATCGAGTATAACAAAGGCCCCTCATCGAGTATAGCAAAGTCTATTGGTCAAATATAGGAAAGTCCACTGATCGAGTATAACAAAGTCCCAGATTGAGCATAACAAAGTCCCCTGATCGATTATAACAAAGTCCCCTGGTCGAGTATAGCAAAGGGCCATGATCGAGTAAAACAAAGTCCCCTGTTCGAGTATAACAAAATCCCTGATCGAGTAAGACAAAGTCCCCTGATCGAATATAACAAAGTCCCCTGATCGAGTATAACAAAGCCCCCTGGACGAGTATAACAATGACCCCTGATCGAATATAACAAAGTCCCCTGATCGAGTATTACATATCCCCTGATCGAATATAACAAAGTCCCTGGTGGAGTATAACAAAGTCCCCTGATCGAGTATCACAAAGTCTCCTGGTCGAGTATAACAAAGTTTTCTAATCGAGTATAAGAAAGGCCCCTCGTCGAGTATAACAAATTCCTCTGATCGAGTATAGCAAAGTCCCCTGATCGAGTATAACATATCACCTGATCGAGTATGACAACGTCCTCTGGTCGAGTATAACAAAGTCCCCTGATCGAGTATAACAAAGGCCCCTCATCGAGTATAGCAATAGGGTGTGTCATACGGAGGCGAATTTTATTTTTTTTAGTTTGAAAAATCGGCCCATGGTATTAATGATGTAGTTCTATGTGCAGAACCATGTGATATCTTCAGATTTGAAAAGTTTTTATTTTTTGCGAGGTAAATTTTAACTTGAAATCTTATGAAAATTCAGTATTCCCACCCTTTTACCAACACCACTAAATAGCTTCTTTAAAGTAAAGTAAATGTAGCAGGTTAATTTATTAGGATGAAAATGATCCAGAATAGTGAAACAAATGATCTTGACACATTTATTAAATTTAATATTCCTTTAGAAAACAAAATCATCATATACAAAAACCGGTTTTACTACTACGACCCGGTGTTGCTGCACACCATAGAGAACATGTCTTTCTTGCTTCTGTTTCTACTCATCACCTCCCTGCTGACCACCTGAGCTCGGATGTAGCCTTCCCTCCTCTCCTGGCTGTACACGTGACTGCTGGCCTCGCTCACTTGCTGTACACAACGCTCTATACTCTGGGTGTGCGAGGGCCAGGCAGGGACATGCATGGGGTTGTCCAGGAAAGCTCTGACTTGAACATTGGTGAGGCTGCAGGTAAGAGGGAGCTCACTGCCAGCCTGGATGTTATCCAGATCTATGAGATCAGTGAGGGTCTTGGCACCTAGATTGACTTCAGGAGTCTTCCTGACCCTGAAGGAATCGTCACCAACTGATTCGTCATGCCCAGATCCTCTCATAAGTCTCATATCCAAGATCTTTTTGACTGCCACTCTTCTCTCCTCCTCATCCTTACTGCAGAGCATTGTCTGCAGAACTGCCTCGGGATGAGCATACCAGGAAGATCTCCTCACAGTCTGCTCCACAATCTGAACAACCTTACTTGGCTGACTCCTCAGGAGCTCAAGCTGGAAGAGAACATGCCTCGGACCTTCGGAGAACGATGACTTGACCTTGGTGTTGAACCAATTTGGCAAGTAGACACTCACGATGAATTGGACAATAAGTCTCAGGTTGTGAAGCTGGTTCCCTTTCAGTTTATGATGAGCGACCCAAATTCTGCCGAACCTGACAGCCGTTGTGAGCCACCTAGAATGTGAGACTGGACCTATCTGCAGGTAAGCAAGTCTATCAGGCATGACCCCAGTTTTGATGGCGCTGCAAATCATGTAACCATAGTACTGGTCAGTACTCAGGTCGTCAATGGCAGTATGTGCAAGCTCAACGAGTGGAGGGCCAACTGTGATTTTTTCAAAGCTCGGATTTATTTCTAACTCAGTGGCAGAGTCCAGCATCTTGCCAAGAGGACCAGACCATCTGTTGTTTGAAAGAGTCTTGCCATCCAGCTCCTGGATCAGATGTCTGAGTGGCAATTCGTTGGTGTGGAGGTCACAAACAATCCAGACCAGCTTCCTCCCAATCTTCCGCTCTATCCACTGTATGACCCCCCCTTGCCACCCTGTGTTCGTGTTGGTGCTGTCCCATCCAATGGCCTGCAGGGTCTGGTCTACGTTCCTCTCTCTGAGCCAGTTCACAATGTTATCTGCCACTATCTCAGCTGGTTTCCTGATGTCATCTTTCTCTGGAGTGAAATGCCACAAATACTTCCCTCCTGGTTCACTGCAGCAGGAGTAGTGTTCCTCCTTCACCATGGCAGGGAACAACTTGTCAGAATCTCCAACTTTCATGAACACTTTAGTGTCATCCCTTCTCCCATCAAAGAACAAACAATTGATTCCATTTTCTCTTATCCCCTTATCAAACTCCTCTTCTAGGTTACTGACAAGTTTCTCCTGAGCTCTCCTTACTTTGTTATGATCTATCACCAGGTGAACATCATCAGGTGTTATCAAACCACCGTCAACCCAGGCAGCTGTTGCTATCTCTGCAGTTTCTCTGAGACCAGTGTGGTGTCGCATGCTGGCCAGAGCTATGCTCGGGATATCTTTCCTATTTCGAATCTTATGCCTGGAAGGTTTGGGATCATTATTTTCTGGGTTAGGGACAAAGTCACCATTCTCCTGGTCAGCACTCGGATCAGCCATGGGGAAGTCATTAAACTGTGAATAAGCTTGACTCCAATCATCGGCGTTTTTTACCTCACCCTGGGCCTTCTCAAGTCTCTTTTCCTCGGCAACTCTTCTCCTCTTCTGTCTCTCTATGGCAGCCTCCTGTCTCTTGGACTCCGGAATATCTTGGCTAGAAATTATGAGAGCCCCTATACTGCCAGTCTTCTCTCTCTGTGCTTTGACAAATGCCAGTTCGATCACAGGAATCTTCAGTTCACGCTTGCAAATACAGGAGATGTGGGCCTCGGATTTACAGTCACGATCGCATCCAAACTCAGGACTGAGAACAATTGGGCACTTGCAAGTAATTATGTCAAATAACTGGTCCAGTTGCTTGGCAAAGCTGTCCTTAACTGCAATTTTTCCTCTCCCAAGAGAGATATCTCTTGCCTTTTCCCAACTGGCTAGCAGTCTCTCACTAATCTTCTTCTGACTTGTTATGACTGGAAGCTTGAACTGAGCGTTAGCCAGAGTGTACTGTGCCAAGACAGCTTTGGTCATATCACTGGCAATGTCTTTGGATGTGTAAGTTCTTTGGTTCTTTTCACTGATTTGCCTGATTTAAACACCGTATCTCAAAGCATCTCTCAATGTAGGCAACTCCGACTTCAGGAGCTCTCTCCCAGACCCAAGAGAGTGACTGAGATGGCTGGATTTTTGGTTCCTCGTCCTGACACAAGCAGCCATCGAAAATATTATCAACTTATAAATGCATCAGAATCTGAAACAGAAAAAAATATTGTTAGTTGGATTGTTAAAGAATGAAGTCAGAAAGCAATGTTCACTATTAAATTGTAATGCACTAATGCAGCTGTACGTTAGATTTTCGTTAAATTTCACGCTAAAATTTACCTAGCAAAAGGTTGCAAAATATTGAAACTGAAATTATTTTCTATTTACATACAATAAAATCTACCAAAAAAGTGATGGGCCATTAGTTTTAGCTGATCTTCCCTCCTATGACACACCCTAGTATAGCAAAGTCCATTGGTCAAATATAGTAAAGTCCACTCATCGAGTATAGCAAAGTCCCCCGATCGAGTATAACAAAGGCCTCTGGTCGCGTAAGACAAAGTCCCCTGATCAAGTATAAAAAAGTCCCCTGGTCGAGTATAACAATGTCCCCTAATCGAGTATAACAAAGTCCCCTGGTCGACTATAGCAAAGCCCCCTGGTCCAGTATAATAAACCCCCCTCATCGAGTATAACAAAGACCCCTAATCGAGTATAACAAAGTCTCCTGATCGCATATAACAAAGTCCCGTGATCGAGTATAACATATCCTCTGATCGAGTATAACAAAGTCCCCTGATCGAGTATAACAAAGTTCCCTGATCGAGTATAACATATCCTCTGATCGAGTATAACAAAGTCCTCTGGTCGAGTATGACAAAGTCCCCTGATAGAGTATAACAAAGTCCCCTGGTTGAGTATAACAAAGTCCCCTGATCGAGAATATCATATCTCCTGATTGAGTATAACAAAGTCCTCTGGTCGAGTATAAAAAAGTCCCCTGATCGAGTATAACAAAATCCCATGGTCGATTATAACAAAGCCCCCTCATCGAGTATAACAAAGGCCCCTCATCGAGTATAACAAAGTCCATTGGTCAAGTATAAAAAAGATCCCTGGTCGAGTATAACAAAGTCCCCTGATCGAGTATAACAATGTCCCCTGGTCGAGTATAGCAAAGTCCCCTGATCGAGTATAACAAAGCCTCCTGATCGAGTATAACAAAGTCCCATGATCGAGTATAACAAAGCCCAATGCTCGAATATAACAAAGTCCCCTGGTCGAGTCCAAAAAAGGCCTCTAATCGAGTATAAGAAAGTCCCCTGATCGAGTATAACAAAGCCACCTAATCGAGTATAACAAAGTCCCCTGGTCGAGTATAACAAAGTCCCCTGTTCGGGTCTAACAAAGTCCCCTAATCGAGTATAACAAAGTCCCCTGGTCGAGTATAACAAAGTCCCCTGTTCGAGTCTATCAAAGTCCCCTTATGGAGTATAACAAATTCCCCTTATCGAGTTTAACAAAGTTCCCTTATCGAGTATAACAAAGTCCCCTAATCGAGTATAACAAAGGACCCTGGTCGAGTATAACAAAGTCCCCTCATCGAGTGTAACAAAAGTCCCCTGATCGAGTATAACAAAGTCCCCTGATCGAGTATAAAAATGTCCCCTGGTCCAGTGTAACAAAGTCCCCTGATCGTTTATAACAAAGTCCCCCGGTCGAATATAGCAAAGGGCCCTGATCGAGTAAGACAAAGTCCCCTGATCGAGTATAACAAAGTCCCCTGATCGAGTATAAAAAAGCCCCCTAGACGAGTATAACAAAGTCCTCTGGTCGAGTATAACAAAGTCCCCTAATCGAGTATAACAAAGTCCCCTGGTCGAGTATAAAAATGTCCCCTGGTCCAGTGTAACAAAGTCCCCTGATCGAGTATAAAAAAGTTCCCTGGCCCAGTATAATAAAGTCCCTAGATCGAGCATACCAAAGTCCCCTGATCGTTTATAACAAAGTCCCCCGGTCGAGTATAGCAAAAGGCCCTGATCGAGTAAGACAAAGTCCCCTGATTGAGTATAACAAAGTCCCCTGATCGAGTATAAAAAAGCCCCCTAGACGAGTATAACAAAGTCCTCTGGTCGAGTATAACAAAGTCCCCTTATCGAGTATAACAAAGTCCCCTGGTCGACTATAGCAAAGTCCCCTGGTCAAGTATAACAAAGCCTCCTCATCGAGTATAACAAAGTCCCCTAATCGAGTATAACAAAGTCATCTAATCGAGTATAACAAAGTCCCTGGTCGAGTATAACAAAGTCCCTTAATCGAGTATAACAAAGTCCCCTGGTCGACTATAGCAAAGTCCCTTGGTCGAGTATAACAAAGGTGCCTCATCGAGTATAACAAACTCCATTGGTCAAGTATAAAAATGTTCCCTGGTCGAGTATAACAAAGTCCCCTAATCGAGTATAACAAAGTCCCCTTTTCGAGTATAGCAAAGTCCCCTGATGGAGTATAACAAAGCCTCCTGATCGAGTATAACAAAGTCCCCTAATCGAGTATAACAAAGCCCCCTGTTCGAGTACAACGAAGTCCCCTGGTCGAGTATAGCAAAGTCCCCTTATCGAGTATAACAAAGCCTCCTGATCGAGTATAACAAAGTCCCCTGATCGAGTATAACAAAATCCCCTGATCGAGTATGCCAAAGCCCCCTGTTCGAGTATAACAAAGTTCCCTGATTGAGTCCAAAAAAGGCGTCAAATCGAGTATAACAAAGTCCCCTGATCTAGTATAACAAAGGCCCCTGATCGAGTATAACAAAGGCCCCTCATCGAGTATAAGAAAGTCCCCTGATCGAGTTTAACAAAGCCGCCTTATCGAGTATAACAAAGTCCCGTGGTCGAGTATAACATATCCCCTGATCGAGTATAACAAAGTCCCTGGTGGAGTTTAACAAAGTCCCCTGGTCGAGTATAACAAAGTTTTCTAATTGAGCATAACAAAGGCCCCTTGTCGAGTATAACAAAGTCCCCTAATCAAGTATAACAAAATCCCCTGATCGAGTATAGCAAAGTCCTCTGTTCGAGTATAACATATCCCCTGATCGAGTATAACAAAATCCCCTTATCGAATATGACAATGTCCCTTGATCGAGTATAAAAAAGTCCCCTGGTCCAGATTAACAAAGTCCCATTATCGAGTATAACTAAGTCCCCTAATCGAGTGTAACAAAGGCCCCTGGTCGAGTATAACAAAGTCCCCTGATCGAGTATAAAAATGTCCCCTGGTCCAGTCTAACAAAGTCCCCTGAACGAATATAAAAAAGTCCGCTTGCCCAGTATAATAAAGTCCCTAGATCGAGCATACCAAAGTCCACTGATCGATTATAACAAAGTCTCCCGGTCGAGTATAGCAAACGGCCCTGATCGAGTAAGACAAAGTCATCTAATCGAGTATAACAAAGTCCTCTGATCGAGTATAACAAAGCCCCCTGGATGAGTATAACAAAGTCCCCTGGTCCAGTACAACAAAGTCCCCTGATCGAGTATAACATATCCCCTGATCGAGTATAACAACGTCTCCTGGCCCAGTTTAACAAAGTGCCCAGATCGAGCATAACAAAGTCCCCTAATCGATTATAACAAAGTCCCCTGGTCGAGTATAACAAAGGGCCCTGATCGAGTAAGACAAAGTCCCCTCATCGAGTATAACAAAGTCCTTTGATCCTAGTATAACAAAGCCCCCTGGACGAGTATAACAAAGTCCCCTCTACCGATTATAACAAAGTCCCCTGATCGAGTATAACATATACCCTGATCGAGTATAACAAAGGCCCTGGTGGAGTATAACAAAGTCCCCTGGTCGAGAATAACAAAGTTTTCTAATCGAGCATAACAAAGGCCCCTGGTCGAGTATAACAAAGTCCTCTGATCAAGTATAACAAAGTCTCCTAATTGAGTATAACAAAGTCCCCTAATCAAGTATAACAAAGTCCCCTGGTCGAGTATAACAAAACCCCCTCATAAAATATAACAAAGGCCCCTAATCGAGTAAAACAAAGTCCCCTGAATGAGTATAACAAAGTCCTCTGGTTGAGTATAACAAAGTCCCCTGATCGAGTATAACATATCCCCTGATCGAGTATAACAAAGTCCTCTGGTCGAGTATAAAAAAGTCCCCTGATCGAGTATAACAAAGGCCCCTCATTGAGTAGAACAAAGTCCATTGGTCAAGTATACAAAAGTCCCCTGGTTCGAGTATAACAAAGTCCCCTAAACGAATATAACAAAGTCCTCTGGTCGAATGTAACAAAGCCTCCTCATAGAGTATAACAAAGGCTCCTAATCGAGTATAACTGAGTCCCCTGATTGAGTATAACAAAGTGCCCTGATCGAGTATAACAAAGTCCTCTGGTTGAGTACAAGAAAGTCCCCTGATCGAGTATAACATAT
>NW_024746074.1:0-26760 GCF_018991925.1 Homarus americanus
CTGACCACTCATGTAAGGTATCTAGATCTCTTTGAAGGTGTTCAAAGTCACTGTCTGAATTTATCACTCTCCCCATTTTGGTATCATCTGCAAATTTACTAATCCTACTAGTTATGCCTAAACAAGATCATTAATGAATATAACAAACAGCAGAGGGCCTAATACAGATCCCTGGGGAACTCCGCTTTTGACCGCACCCCAGTCTGACTTTAATCCATTTATGCTGACTCTTTGTTTCCTACCAGTTAACCATGACCTAATCCATTTTAATACTGAACCACCTATTCCATGTGCTTCTACCTTCCTTATCAATCTCTCATGAGGGACTCTATCGAATGCTTTACTGAAATCAAAATAAATTATATCATATGACTTATCATTATCTACCGCTTCATATACTTCTGAGAAAAAGCTAAGCAAATTTGTGAGACAAGAACGTCCCTGGGTGAACCCGTGCTGAGAAGAATGAATTAAGTTGAATGTTTCAAGGTGGCTACGATTTTATAGCAATAATTGACTCCTAACAACTTGCCTATGATTGACGTGAGACTAATGGGACAGTAATTTGATGCTAATGATTTATCACCCTTTTTGAAAAATCGGAACTACATTGCAAGTTTCCAAGCTTCTGGCACTAGGGCGTTCTAATGACATTAAAATAAAAAACTGCTAATGGATTACTCAACTCATCTCTACATTCTTTTAATATTCTAGCATATACCTCATCTAGACAGGCTTGATTTATAGGAGCTTCATGTGAGATTTTGTCTCATTACACTGGCGAGGGAGGGAGAGGGAGCTGCATTATGATGTCATGCTGGGAAGGGAGGGAGAGGAAGCTGCATTATGCTGTCATGCTCGGGAAGGATGGAGAGGGAACTGCATTATGCTGTCAAGCTGGGGATGGAGGGAGAGGGAGCTGCATTATGCTGTCATGCTGGGGAGAGAGGGAGAGGGAGCTGCATTATGCTGTCATGCTGGGGAGGGAGGGAGAGGGAACTGCATTATGCTGTCATGCTGGGGAGGGAGGGAGAGCGAGTTGCATAATGTTGTCATGCTGGGGAGGGAGGGAGAGGGAGCTGCATTATGCTGTCATGCTGGGGAGGGAGGGAGAGGGAGCTGCATTATGATGTCATGCTGGGAAGGGAGGGAGAGGAAGCTGCATTATGCTGTCATGCTCGGGAAGGAGGGAGAGGGAACTGCATTATGCTGTCATGCTGGGGAGGGAGGGAGAGCGAGTTGCATAATGTTGTCATGCTGGGCAAGGAGGGAGAGGGAGCTGCATTATGCTGTCATGCTGGCGAGGGAGGGAGAGGGAGCTGCATTATGATGTCATGCTGGGAAGGGAGGGAGAGGAAGCTGCATTATGCTGTCATGCTCGGGAAGGAGGGAGAGGGAACTGCATTATGCTGTCAAGCTGGGGATGGAGGGAGAGGGAGCTGCATTATGCTGTCATGCTGGGGAGAGGAGGGAGAGGGAGCTGCATTATGCTGTCATGCTGGGGAGGAGGGAGAGGGAGCTGCATAATGTTGTCATGCTGGGGAGGGAGGGAGAGGGAGCTGCATTATGCTGTCATGCTGGGGAGGGAGGGAGAGGGAGCTGCATAATGTTGTCATGCTGGGTAGGGAGTGAGAGGGAGCTGCATTATGTTGTCATGCTGGGTAGGGAGTGAGAGGGAGCTGCATTATCTGTCATGCTGGGGAGAGAGGGAGAGGGAGTTGCATTATGTTGTCATGCTGGGGAGGGAGGTAGAGGGAGCTGCATTATGCTGTCATGTCGGGGAGGGAGGGAGAGGAGGTCGCATTATGCTGCATGCTGCATTAATATGATGCAGCATAACTCCAGCAGTCTCACTACAGCTTTGTATGTTTACTGTATGTTTACAGTCGAATGAAAACCTGAGAGACTACTCAATATAAGTCCTTTCATTATCATTGTCACGGACACGGACACAAGAATTCAATGGATCTAAGTAACGAAAATAAGGAATAATTTAAGTTGTTGTCAAAGACTTTCATATGATTATTGTTTATAACTGAAGGTCTTGGAACTATTTTATCACAACAAAGAAATATAATGCAGTAAAACATGGACAGTGACGAAGTACAATAAAGAACAAACACAAACTGTGACATAGAGAACATCCAAGATACAGGAAGACAAACAATAGTAAAATGACAAGGACAGTCATGAGGACACTGAAGGTGAAACTAACAAAAGATACCTGGAGGAGTTGTTATAAATATTGATTTATGTTTTTAACTTTTTGTACTTTTTTGAAGATTTTGTTTTCTCCATAATACAAAAATATCGGTTAATATTCGTTTTTATTCCAATAGGTATTTGGCATTTTTTTACCATTATCACTAGGATTATTTTCAGGTTAGGTCAGGTGAGGTCAGGTAAGGTAGGTTAAAGAATACCAAAATACAAAAAAAATAAAAAATATCTACCAATTGGGGAAATTGGGATGAAAATTTTTTTTTACCCAATTTTCTCCAAGAGGTGTAAGATGATCTTGCAGCTTCATACAAATTCACTAAACAACAATAATAATCCAAGAGTTAGTAAGGCATCACCTGGTCATGTTAAGCCCACCTGGTGAAGATAAACATGTTGGTAATGTTTGTATCGTGACTGAACCACCTCACACAGCAGCCCTGAGGCTTTAGGCCACTGACTTAAGTGCTTACATTATACAAAATAACGCTCTGTAATGGCCGATGATGCTGTTTTGGTTGTCTAATTGTAGTTTCCAACACGGTAATTACAGCAGGTATCTTTTTATTATCCTGCCATTAAAATAATTAAGTGAATTTATAGACTTACGTAACATCATGAAAGTATAAACCGATGAATTAAAATTAAATAATTATCTTATAAAACAACTAATCTATTTAATTTTCCTTTGAGAGTTAAAGGGATAAAATACACACTAACTGGAGTCTAACTAACCTGGTGTGACTCCTCTCCGCCCCACCCAACACATAATCATCCACTCCAGGTAACCTTACACCGCCTAATGGAGCCAAACCTAATAGAATCACACCGAACTTATCCAAATAAACTTTTCAGTGGGTAACCTTGACTCTACCACACCTTGGCTTTAGACGCTAGTATAAGTCTGGCTGGAGGGACCGTAGTCATTATAAGGGAAGCTTTTTAATAATAGCCATTACCTGCCTCCCGTTAACACTAATGAAATGTTCCTAAAATTAAACAAACTACAATTAAATCCAAATCCTTTTGAATATTTACATAATTTACTGGAGTGTTTCATTATGTTAGTGTGGGGGGCGTTTGTTGTGGCCGGGACTCCTCTTCAGATAATATAAATACAGATAATGTTGTTTTAATAAGTAATCTCTTAA
Organism: Homarus americanus; assembly: GCF_018991925.1. Classification (NCBI taxonomy): domain Eukaryota; kingdom Metazoa; phylum Arthropoda; class Malacostraca; order Decapoda; family Nephropidae; genus Homarus; species Homarus americanus. Next base: position 3,372 of record NW_024746074.1, read on the forward strand.
TGAAAATGTAGAGAAAATTGGTCAACAAATCTTAACAGTTATCCTGATTTCTTAAAGAACAATAGAGGAATAAGAAGAGGAGGAGGAGGGAAAGAAAAGAAAGCATAAAGAAAACAATATAACAAAGATGAACAACAGAGAAAAATTGAAGAGTAAGATGAAAGAAACTTAGACTGATCAAAAAGACGTATAACAATCTGATTAAAACTAATCACTATATTAGATCAGATCAGATCAGATCAAGGTTAGGTTAGTTTTGGTTAGATAAGGTCAGGTTAGGCTAGGCTAGGCTAGGCTAGGCTAGGCTAGACTTGTTTTACACAAGGTTAGGTTAGGTTAGGTTAGGTCAGGTTAGACTAGGCTAGCCTAGGCCAAGGTGGGTGGAGCTTTGCTGACGTCAGCAGGCAGACTTCCTCGCCTACCTCTCACCTCTTATAAACAGAACATTTTATGGTTCTATATACTGTACTTTGTTATCTCAGTATCTCACATAGAAAATAATACTAATAGAGAGTTTAATCTTGCATATAACTTTAGCTAAGGACACCAGTCAGTGTGGTGGGTGATACACAGAAGGAAAGGTTAAAAGAAAAACAATGTATTTCAGTTATAGTCTTGTATTTAAATAACTGCAGCTTAAGATAGGGTAATGATGACTATATATACAGTTGCCTACAGGAGTTCTTTTCCTCCCTGTTTGTCCATTATACTAATAATGTAGACATGAGGTGACAGGAGTTATGACTTCATATGATAAGTGTTACAGCCACTGACAACAGATTATCAGATTATGGGTGGTGGGGGGGGGGGCAGTTAGAGCAGGTGATCACAGGTGCTGCCTTTGCCTCCAGGTGTGAGTGATGTGACAGGAATTATGACCTCACAAGACAAGTGTTACCTTCACTGACACTTGTTTCTGTGGTGTGGTGTAATCCAGGACAAGGTTCTTGAAACTCCAGGGCACGAGCAGTAGGTATATTCAATAAGTGTACAAGACTGGGCGTGATAGCCAACCGATACAGGAGCGATTACTAGGGACCCCGGACCGTAGGTAGGCCGGAGCCGATCTGAGGGAAATTAGCTAGCTAGGCAAGGAGAGTTGCTAGACATTCCTAGGACAATAAATGGGTCTTCTAATTACTCGACTAGCGCGGTACAGACATAGTACATCGGGACATAGTAAATGAACATAGGCATTAGACATAAGCATAGACATCAGACATGCTATAATAATATGTAGTAATACAGACATGTGAATAAATGGTACAATGAATGGTAACAAGAGTCCTGGCGTCAGGCGTGTTCACATATCTTGGTATGTACATATCTATACACCTCCCTCCCCCTTTACGCTCGTAGTGCAATCTCGAGCGGCTACGGACTCTTTTTCCATGAGTCGGGGGGAGCGGCGAGGGACAATGGGAGGATCAACTGACGACCTTCGTTCCTGGTCTGGGCAAGGGGACACAGGGGACGGGGAGGAAGGTTCGTCACTAGAGGATGGCACTGGGCGGAGGTGGCGTCTGTTTCGCCACCACACACGACCACTGGGGAGGCGGACTTGGTACGAACGAGACTCGCCACGGCCCATGACGACCCCGACCTTGTCCCAGCGGTGTGACGTCGGGTCCTGGATTCGTACTTGCTGGCCGACGGCCAACCTGGGAAGGGGGCGGGCTTGGGCGTCATAGTGGCTTGTCACTTGGGCCATCCGGGCAGCCTCACGGCGGTCACACTCGTCCGCCTTGATCTGCCATTCATCTAAGAAGGACTGGGGGTGGGCAGGCACACAAGTACGAAGGGGGCGGCCATACAACACCTGGGCAGGAGAGCGTCCGGCAGGGGTAGGGGTGTTACGGAGTTCCAGTAGGCCCCTGTCGAACTCCTCGCAGTCCAGGTTCCCCGTCGGTGCTGTCTTGAGGATGAGGTATTTTACGGACTTTACCGCTGCCTCGGCGTGGCCATTCGCCTGCGGGTAATGAGGGGAGGTGACGATGTGGTGGACGCCCCAGCGTTCGGCGAAGCTCTTGAACTCGTGGCTATTGAACGGGGGCCCACCGTCGGTTCGGAGGCGGAGAGGCACTCCGACTTCCCGGAAGAAGCAACAAAACATCCGGATGACCCTGGAAGAGGTGGTGTCCCGACCACAGGGAACTACCACGGGCCATCCAGAGAGCCTGTCGGCGACCACCAGGAAAGACTTTCCGGCCACATTAAAGAAGTCGGCGGACACGGACTCAAAGGGCCGCTTTGGGAGGTCATTGCACAGGTACGGCTCTTGTTGCTGGCTGGGCTGGAGTTGCTGGCAAGGCTCACAGGCCTCAACCGTGCTCTTAATATCGGCGTCAATACCAGGCCAGAAGACGGTCTGACGGGCTCTGCGCCTGGTGGCTTCAACGCCGCGGTGGCTGTCATGGAGGCGGGATAAGGTGCGCCGGCGGAGGGCAGCGGGAACGACGATCCTGGGGCCGTACAACACCAGCTCTCCGTCCGCATAGAGGCTATCCCTTAGCTTCCAGAAGGGGAGGGCGGAGGCGTGAATGTCGTAGCGGTTGGTGGGGAATCCAGCGGAGACGTAGTCGAGGAGTTGGACGTATGCCGGGTCTTGAGCGGCGGCGATGCGAAGCTCCTGGAGAGTCCTATCGTCTTCGATGGAGGGCGTCGTCGTCGTCTTGTCAGCAAGAGAAGTGGCTGTGTGTGTCACTAAAGACCGAACGTGAGCAGCGGCCGTGGTACAGTCGACTTCATCTTCAGGTGTGGGGCGACTAACAGGGGCTCGGGAGAGGGCGTCTGGTATGCACAGAAGCTTCCCGGCGCGCCACACAGCTGTAAAGACGTAAGGGGCGGTCTTCTCTTTGAGGCGTTGGAGGCGAGGATTTTCGATGGCGTCCAACGTGTAGTGATTGAGGATGGGTATGAGCGGGCGATGGTCCGTCATGAGGGTGAAATGCCCAAGGCCGAACAGGTAAAGGCGGCACTTGGCCATAGCCCAGGCGACTGCCAGCATCTCTAGTTCGATGGTGGCGTATCTGGTCTCCGTGTCCGTCAAAAACCTGGAGCCACACTGAACTAAGCGCAGTCTACCCTGGCCGTGGTCTTGAAGGAGGGCATATCCGAGGCCGTATAGACGGGAGGCGTCGGTCTGGAGGACCACTGGTAAGGACGGGTCGAAGGGTGCCAGGACTGGTGGTGACAGCAACGCCTTCTTAACATTCCTGAACGCTAGGTCGTGGTCAGGAGTCCAGAGGAAAGAGCGCTTGGGGCTCATGAGGGGGCGTAGAGGTTGGGCTGATGTGGCGATTTTAGGGGAGAAGTCGGCCAGCTGATTTACCAGGCCCATAAATGAGCGAAGGTCGGTCAGGTTCGCTGGAGTAGGGAAGTCCCTGATGGCCTTGACCTTCTCCTCATCAGCTGAGATCCCCTCTGGCGAGATGTTGTAGCCGCAGTAGTTAACTTGGGGGGCGGCGACCACAAATTTATCTTTGTTCAGGGTGATACCATGGGCACGACATCTTGTGAGCATCAGATGAACTCGGTTCAAGTGGGCCGGGAGATCATCGTCGAAGAGCAGGATGTCATCTACGACCTTCACGCAGTTGGTGACACCCTGCAGAGCCATATCCCCACGGAGGCAGTACGCATCCCCCGTTGCTGCGAAGCCCATGGGTCCGCGGCAGTGTTGGAAGCGGCCGTAGGGCGTGATGAATGTAGTGAGGTGGCGATCTTCTTCCGCCAGGTCGACTTGCCAGTACCCATGTAGTGCATCCGCCGTGGTAAAGAACTTTGCAGACGGGGTGACGCTGCGGACTGCTTGGATGGGCGTAGGCGATGGATGGGCGGGACGGGAGACCTGCGAGTTGAGATGGGTGAGGTCCACTGTGATGCGAACACCTACAGGCTTGGGTGCCAAGACCATAGGGTGGCACCACTCGGAGGGCTCCTCACCGGCGTGTCTGATGATCCCCTGCTGCACCAGAGAATCGAGCTCCGCCTTCACCTTGTCCCGTATGGCAAAGGGGATAGGCCTGGGTGTGTGGATGGCGAAAGGCGTCGCGCCAGGCTTGAGGTGGATTCTCATCGGGGGGCCTGTCATCTTCTTGAGCGGCGTCTTCTGGAGGTCGGGCTTGGAGACAAGGACGTCGCTGAACTGACGAAAAAAGAACTCCCGGGCGGCAGCAGGTGTGGTCATGGCTGAAACAGGTATCTCTGCACACCTGTTGAGGTGTGTCACAGCGAGGATGGGCTTTGGGAACTCGGATGAGACGATGGCCAAGTCCTGACAATGGCCACATGACAAGAGAGGGGTTTGGATGCCCTCATGGACGTGGACTGTGGCAAGGCAAGACTTGGGACCGAGCTGTAGTGTTGCCTTGAAGCAACCCAAAGGTGGAGACATCGGGGACCCGTCCGCTGTGAGCACGTCGTTCATGGCTGTGGGTGACAGGCTACTCCTGGGGATGTTGAGGGCGTCCAGGTGTGTTGGTCCAATCACCGTGATGTCCGCGCCCGTGTCAGGTATCATCAGGAGGTTGGAAGAGTTGGTACCGTAGGACAGACGAACATTGACGGGCTTGGGGGACCTGTCACTCGAGGTATCATCCACGCGTCGGCATCCTTTGTTGTTCTTGGGAGACGGTGGTGTGGACGTTCTGTCGGGCTGTGAAGAGACGTTTTGACCTGGAGATGGAGGCTTCTTGGTGGACCTGCAACACTTGGCGAAGTGTCCTTGCTTGTTGCAAGCGTTGCATGAGACCTTGTTGGCAGGACATCGAGGTGTGCGGGGCCAATGGCCTTGAAACCCACAGTTTCGACATGTACTATCAGCCGCAGGGCACTTTCCTGGACCATGCTGGCGCTGACAGTTTCTGCAGGATTCGGGAGAAGAAACTGGTGACTGTGACGGGGGCTGTGGAGAGGACGTCGTCTGCATCTGGCGTTGATTCCTCTTGTAGGTGGAGACGGCGTGGACTTGAGATGGCGATGAGTGTATAGCTGAGGCAGCCTCTCTTGTGGCCTCATACGACCTGCAACAGGTGACGAAGTCGGTGAGGGAAGAGGCGGCGTCGAGGGTGAGGAGTTTCTGAAGCAGGTCCTCGTCACGTACACCCATCAGCAAGATCATCTTGAGCTGGATCTCAGCACAGGTTACAGGATCGCCTGTACATAGGTCCACCTCGGTTGCTAGGTCCTTAAGTCGTGCATAGAAGTCTGAGAATGATTCCCCAGAAGCTTGTTTGCAGGATAGCAGTTCCCTACGACGCAAAGCTTCATTGCGGAGGCCACGGAAATGACTCTGCAAGGCGTTTAAAACCTCTGTCACTGACCTGGGGGAGTCAGGGGGGATGGCTAGCGTGTGCTCTAGGAGGCGTTGAACATCGAGGGAAATGCACGATCTTAATTGGATGAGTTGTTTATGAGGGGGCATTCGATTGAGGTCAGACATAACAGCAAAGTCTTCGAAACGACGTCGCCATTGACGGTATACTTGATATGTTGCATCAGATTGAAGAGGTGGGGGCTGGGAACTGAAGACTTGCTGTGCAGGGGTGTACTCGAGACGGCAGGCGGTGGAGGAGGCACGGAGAGGTCGACGAGAGTTGAGACTGGAACAGGTGGTTGAGAGGGCACTGAGGTATACCCAAGGGGGATAGGTGACGTGTGAGGGGGCGTTGTCTGAAGGATAGATGAAGAGGCTGAAGCTGGCGAATTGGTTGTGGCAGCTGGTGAAGTCGTCCTCGTTGCCAGCAATTCCAATAGTCGCAGGAGTTTGTGGTTATCAGCTTGGTGTTGTTGTTGAAGTTGAAGGCGGTAAGCTGATTCCTCTGACTGTCTTGACAATTCCTCTTGACGTCGTTTTTCCTCCTCTAATCGACGTCTTTGGGCTTCCTTCTCTTGAGAAACTTGTAGGAAGTGGATTAACCGACGTATATCCTGGCTCCCATCCTTTGAATTTGGCGCGCCCGGCGTGTGAGGCGTGAGGGGGGGTGGGAGGGTCTGTGAGGCGTCGTCTTCCTCATAATCCTCATATAAATTTCCCAGCAAATCGTCGTGGTCAGACATCTCGTGTTTGGTATTGTTGCGATGGGAAAGACAAGGAGAATAAGGTGAAGTGCTATATTTTCGCCAATGGATTTGCTTAAGTGCAGGAACTGGCTGGCAAGTAAAAGAGTACTGACTGTAATATTTGTGAAGTGAGAGGAGGCGGCTGGCGGCGGTGTATTCCTCCGCGCGCGGGCGAGCTGGCTCAGTGGGAAGGGGACGCGGGCAGTGGCTTGCGGGCCGGCGTAGATGGAGGATGTATGCCGGAAGTGCTGTCTTGGAAACTGGGCTGAAGGCGTGTCTGCTACCTGTAGGGCCGCAGAAACATAGCAAAGAGACATGAAAGGCACTGCACTTCACTTAGGGCACTTCACAAGGTCACAAAGCACTTTAAATCCAGGGGCACTGTGGAGTATATCTTCTGGGCGGGAAACACGAGGCCGGGAAACAGACGGGGCCGGCTCTTGAGGCTTGTAAACTGTCGTGTTGGAGCTACCCAACTGCGCCATGTGGTGTGGTGTAATCCAGGACAAGGTTCTTGAAACTCCAGGGCACGAGCAGTAGGTATATTCAATAAGTGTACAAGACTGGGCGTGATAGCCAACCGATACAGGAGCGATTACTAGGGACCCCGGACCGTAGGTAGGCCGGAGCCGATCTGAGGGAAATTAGCTAGCTAGGCAAGGAGAGTTGCTAGACATTACTAGGACAATAAATGAGGTCTTCTAATTACTCGACTAGCGCGGTACAGACATAGTACATCGGGACATAGTAAATGAACATAGGCATTAGACATAAGCATAGACATCAGACATGCTATAATAATATGTAGTAATACGGACATGTGAATAAATGGTACAATGAATGGTAACAAGAGTCCTGGCGTCAGGCGTGTTCACATATCTTGGTATGTACATATCTATACAGTTTCATCAAAAGATTAAACACGTAGACGTTTACAGTCATCCATAGACTCACATTTATGGTACAACAGTTGCAGAAGTGCATGCAACACACCTGGTTCCACATTGAGCTGAGAATCCAACGATGCAGTGTACTGATAGATGGGAAACGAAATTGACTTCTATCAGGCAAGTAGTGATAAGCTTTCGGGCTTAAGCTGCGAAAGGTCAGTACTCGACTGATATCCTCCTCAGACCAGTATATTACAGGGACACCAGTTGAGAACAAAATCACTTGGGAAGAGAAAAAAAACTACTAAAAACATCATTAGTCGCAGCAGTAGCCTTGATAAAAGTATTTTCTCTTTGGTCTTGCAAATAAATCCTCTCCTTCTCCCATCCTTTTTTTTTCTCAGTGAGAGGAACATCTCTCTCCCTCCTTACATCATCCAGTTCACGTTGTAAATCCACAGTGATCAGAACTGGTCTCTCTTCCTCTGACTTGTCTGCTACTATTAATGTTCCTATGTCCAATAGGGCACAGAGAGAGAGAGAGAGAGAGAGAGAGAGAGAGAGAGAGAGAGAGAGATTGTAACTATGTACAATTGCCTACAGGATAACCTTTCCTCCCTGTTGTGCTCATTATATTAATAATGTAGACATTAGGTGAGGTTCTTAGATTAGACTTTTTGTGCAAGAGATAGGAAACGTAGGACTTAGGTGTGTTCTCCTGTGGCTGGGATAGGGCATGTAGCTGAGAGGATAGATAGAGTCTTGTCAGGGGAAGTACCAATCCGGTAGTGTGTCTTAGAGTAGGAGGCAACGACATAGGAAAGGTTAGGAGTGAGGAACTTTTCAGCAGGTATAGGGAGGCATTAGGGAAGATTAGTGATAGGGTAGGGAACCCAATAGTATGTGGTGTCTCGTCTAGAAGAGGAGTTGGCGGTGAAAGGCTGTCCAAGGCAATTGCTATAAATTGCCGACTGGAATAAAAAAAACATTGTGTAAGCAATGGTTGGGCGTTCATTGATAACTGGCGACGATTCTACGGCAACGACTACCTGTACAGTCGTGACGGGGTACACTTGTCTGGAGCGTGAAATTGTCACTCCGAAGGGGAAGTTTCGCCAGTAGATAGAGGGGAGTATAATTGGTTACTCAGAACAAGGGGTAAAACAGGACCAGGGAAGGGTAGGTTTAAATGTGTACTATACAAACAGTAGGAGCATTAGAAATAAAATAGACTTGCTGAGAGCGGTTGTATGTACTGAGAATGTAGACGTCATAGTAGCCACCTAAACCTGGATGAATCTGGCGAGCAAGAACTTTTTATCTGAGTAACACAAAGAAGGGTACAACCTTTTTCACAAGGACAGGGAAGGTAGGAAGGGGGGAGGAGTTGCACTCTTCGTCAGAGATACATTAAAATGGTGCATTAATAATACAATAAAGGGTGAAATAGGAACTGAGTCTGTATGGGTAGAAATGGCAGAAAGAAGCGAAAACTAATTATGGGAGTGATTTACCGGCCCCCAAGTCTTGGGAAAGAAGCAACTCAGCCCATATGGCAGGAAATGAGTAGGGCAGCAATATACAACAACCTATGCATTATGGGGGATTTCAACTTCAGAAATATTGACTGGGACAACATTGTAGGTGACTATGAATCTGAAGACTTCCTAGACGCAGTACAGGACAATTTTTTGAATCAACTAATTACAGAACCTACTAGAGGTGACAATATATTAGACCTAGTATGAACAAATAAAGAAAATATTATCAGAGATATCACAATAGGGGAAGAACTTGGGAACAGTGATCACAGAGAAATCAGGTTTACCCTAAATTTGGAAAGGAAAAATAATGAAAATATGGTCAGAGTCCCAGACTTTCCATCGGCGGATTATGAGGGGTTAAGAAGGTACCTAGGCTTAGTTTAGAGTGTGTTGTATACACAATGTCCCGAGAAAGCAGTCATGATTATAAGAACCAATTTCGTCTTTCACTGCTTTTGAAGGCTATTGACTTAAGGGGAGGGGGGGGGGTGAGAGGCGTGGCCTAGAATGGCGGACAGGTGTAACGCTTGTCATTAATTAATAAAGAGCTTGTAAGCTGGTAAGATTAATTCGTCGAGGAATACGTCTCCTTTGTGAGTCAGCTTATTCACAACTTGATAACTCGGTTAAGAGAGATGTTTCCAGAAGTTGCTAACCATGTTAACAAGTTTAGCTAAGACGGTGACTATCGTGAAAGACTTTGGCTCCTCCTCGATAAAAAAAGTCAACTTGTTATCTCAGCGTTCATGTAGAGCGGGGAATCATTAGTTTAGGCACAGCCGGTGTTTCGCATAGTGTATGTGTCTTAATATTGGCATAGTTTATGTGAGTATATGTGTGTTAGCATAGCATGTGTGTCTCAGTGTTGACATGCCGAGTATATCTCAGTTTTGGCATAGCGTGTGTAGTGCATTCCAGAGGCAGGCGAAGATTTACACCCTCAACTGACTGGGTTTCGTGTGTATTCCACTACAACAACGAGCATTGCCCAGCGTGCTTGTTCAGTTTACCTTCATCGCTCTTTAATACGTGGGAACAACACAAGAGGCGGTTTTCTGTACAGTCTTACAACACCAGTGACGATCAATCCTGTGTCGTCCAGGGCAGAGTTGGATCCTGACATCAATTATACAGACATTCCACTCCACCAATTCTATTTATCTCATTCCACTCTTAGGTAAGGTGGATCAAAGGGTATAGAAATCTAGAAGGGTGAAATAACATTGGTGGAAAGCTAGAGTGGAAACCGACAGGAAAATACCTCCCCCTCCCCACAAAAATATTTAACACACGGGTAGAAAAATCAACACACATTGTATATATCCTGACTTTACACATGTAGTATACCAAGTGAATCTATAACACCCACGGAGATTCACAACACTTCAAACTAAACTATCTTACAAAGCCTAACGTGTCCTTAATTAGATCAGGTTGGGTATAGTGATTCTATTTCATCAGGTGAGGGTTGGGAAGCCTTGTGTTCTCCCGTTAAAGGACCAGCTTGTTACCTATGCCTGTAAACCTTTTTTTAAAACACAATTATGATTAGATTAGGTTAGGTTAGGTTAGGATAGGTTAAGTTAGATTGGGTGAAGTATGGTTAATCCGTGAATTAAAACAAAAATTTTTAATCTTCGTTTCGTTAATCTGACAATTTATTTTCGTGGGAGTATCAACAGCAAGAAGCACCAGGGTTGTATGCAGAGATGGGGGCTACAAGCATAATGAATTAACGAGCTTCAAACACTAAACAACCTTGAATGACAGACCACAAACGACACAATCTCTTCCCCTGATAACACCAATTACTAGAAAAAAAAATATACCAGATTAAACTCTTCTTATACACAGGAAGAGCCAAGAGTGTTTAAAGGAAGTTAGTTTGATTTTCTATAATATCAGTAATATCGATTCTAACATTACAAAGTTGTTTATCCGTCAAAGACTTTTTATGCATTTTTATAATTTTATATTTATTCCCCGATATCCTGAGTATGTCCATTCGTGTGTTCGTTTCCGTGTATGATCATGTGTTATTGTGTTCGTGTGTCGTCCGTAGGTTCGTGTGTTCATCTTTCTAGGAAGGAAGTTTAACCCTGACAGCTTGAATAAAGGACCCTGGCCAAACTCTGTACCTGACATGACCCAACCTAACCTAAACACAATTTAAACTAAACTGAACACGACTAAACCATGCTGCTATCTATCTAAATTTTGTCAAGCTCAAATAATCCTTGTCACCACTGTCATACACCCACCAACCCACAGTCATACACCCATCAACCTACAGTCATACACCCACCAACCCACAGTCATACACCCATCAACCTACAGTCATACACCCATCAACCCACAGTCATACACCCACCAACCCACAGTCATACACCCACCAACCCAGTCATACACCCATCAACCTACAGTCATACACTCACCAACCCACAGTCATACACCCATCAACCCACAGTCATACACCCATCAACCCACAGTCATACACCCACCAACCCACAGTCAAACAGCCACCAACCCACAGTCATACACCCACCAACCCGCAGTCAAACACTCATCAACCCACAGTCATACACCCACCAACCCACAGTCATATCCACCAACCCACAGTCAGCCACCAACCCACAAAGGTCATACACCCATCACCAACCCAAGTAGTCAAAACAGCCCATCAACCCACAGTCATACACCCACCCAACCCACAGTCATACACCCCAACCCATGGCCACAGTCTCCACCAACCTGTTACCAGTCATACACCCACCAACCCGCAGTCATACACCCACCAACCCGCAGTCATACGCCCATCAATCCACAGTCATACACCCACCAACCCACAGTCATACACCCACCAACCCACAGTCATACACCCACCAACCCGCAGTCAAACACCCATCAACCCACAGTCATACTCCCACCAACCCACAGTCATACACCCATCAACCCACGGTCATACACCCACCAACCCACAGTCATACACCCATCAACCCACAGTCATACACCCACCAACCCACAGTCATACACCCACCAACCCACAGTCATACACCCAGCCTCTGTATCTGACTTTACCTGACCTGACTTAACCAGATCCAATCAAGAAACCCATTATTTTTCACCTCTATTACACCTGACCTCAATTACTCTGCAGTATTCCCAAGGCATCTGACCACCTCTGCTAGCGTATTCGGTACACCTAACATGACATGACCTGACCTGGCCTGGCCTGACCTCCAAGAACGAGAAAATATACCCAAGATCTATTTAAATCTATCCCAGAAATTTAAACCTTCAATATATTTGTTTTTAGTTCATTGGTTATGTCTTTGTTTTGCTCTTGTGTTTACGGTTCTTGTTTATCTATACACCACTTATTGACCTACTCATTCACTGCCGTAGAAATATTTACTTCTAACATGTTTCTATATGGTTCCCAGTCATTATAATACGACCTTGTAAAATCAAATGATCTAAATTAAACTAAACTTATCCAAATTAAACTTATTAGCTAACAAATCCTTCTAAAACACGATATATGTAAATCAAAAGTTCTAAATTCAACTTAACTTATCGTAATATAACTATTATAACTAAACCATTTTAATTAAACCTAACCTAAACACCTCAAGTGCCACAAACAGAAGGAAAAAACACCTTTAATATTATCGTGTAAGAAGCCCTGTAACCCACTAACTCAAGGTAATGCATCTATATCAATCTACCTGCGTCGGAAGCTCTATACGTGACTATGATCGTTACCCACTGCTGGAGAACATTTGTACTTCTATAATTACCCCTGGAGAAACAATGCACCAATTTACGATTCATTTATTTTATTTTCATTTATTTTTTATTCTTGGTCCATACTGTAAACACCGCCCGCTTGTGAGTCCCGTCAGCCATTTTGATCTAACTTTCGGGGATTCTAAAATAAACTATAAATAAATAAATAAATAAATAAATAAATAAAACAAGCATCTTTTGTTTTTCTAACCCATGAGCTGTGAGTCTTCATTATATACTTCAACATTACTGTAAACTAAGGCTAGAGAGGGTGTGTACAGTACTAGTGGAGCCAAGACGAGAAGGTATTTCAAATCCCTAAAGGGTTTTACAAGTGGAGAGTCTTACAAGTGGATGGTCTTACAGGTGGAGGATTTTAATAAGGATAAATACAGCAAGTCTTACAGTTGAATCAGCCAAGTCGAAGAAAACTCTTAAGAGTCATGTAACTTCTACCTGATGTTACCTGTAATCAAGCTAAGGTATATGTAAGAAGAATATTATCTCGTTACTATCCATTCCTCTTCCACTATCCTGCGAGATGGTGTATTAATAGGCACAGATACTCATGATAAAGAAGGAATAAAGAGAAAGACGCAAGATACCTATAAAATGCGACAGAATATACCTACACATGCGTAATCCTAACCCATCCCAACCCAACCCAACCCTATCCTACCCTCAGCTGCACCACAGTACACAAAGTCATTCTTGGTATCAGAGTGACGCATAAACACCCTGTATCGCCTAAGACACATTTGAATCGGATGGTTCGTTGGCGGTTTTATTTCTTCGGTATAAACCAGTGAAGCAATTAGTTCGTGGGAACAGCGAGTCAAAATACTTCACATCAGCTTCGTTTACGACCTCCAGCTGATATTTACTTCTGTTGTCTATATCAATCACATTTTATAATGAAAACAAAAATATGGTTAGTTACTTATAAATGAAAATATATCATACTTAGATACTTAGGAGTGGGGAAAAAAGATACTTAAGATACTTAAAAATGAAAACACTCTTTGATACTTAAATTAGGACAAAATAAACGGACATAAAGATTTAACTATGAGCGGTGGATATTACGACATGTACCGGCTATCAATACAGAGACGCTATTTAGCCGTGAAGTTCTCTCAGAAACCCAACAAGACAATATGTGGTTACGTAAAAATTTCAGGTTAATTTTTAACACCATCCGTCATTTTAAACCTTGGCACCTGTAGATTAAGAAAATATATGGTGACTGTAATCCCAGGAAAATGATGCTCTTATAAACTTGGTAACTGGAGCTGTAATGCCAGAAAATGCCAAATATGACAATCTATGTGCATATGAAGTTGGAAGACAAAATTATGAAAATTTTGTCAAGGAACGTATTGTTGGTCCATTGAGCATCTGGGAAAAGCTGTCCAAGGTTAATCTACTGTCGTGGAAAGCAGCAAATACGACTTCAACCATCAAATTGCTATCACAAGTTATAGAACTTAAGCAGGACATACAGTATATGCATCACAGAAGGGCAGCACTGTACATATCAAGTCACCAGACACTGATGTGTTTGGCATATTAAAGCAGCCTCAACTTGGAGAAAATACAAGTATGATAACAGGAACTGGTGAGCGACGACACATTGGGCAGAGAGCCTTACAGGTTTCCATGCCTTCACAGGATCTGACTGCATTGGAAAATTTGTTGGCAAAGGAAAGAAAGCATGTTGGAGCACTTTGATGAAATCTAACACAAAAGTCCTAGATGCCCTCCAGCAGACATGTACAGTATATTGGTCTAGAGGAATTTGTATTTAAGCTCGACTGTCCACGAATGACTTTCACTAAACTGTCAAAACTTAGATGGCATCTCTTCAAGATAACGCAGGCAGAAGCTGGAGAACTACCAGCGACTGCAGCAACTCTAAAGTATCATATATTGAGAGGAAGGTATCAAGCTCTTCTGTGGTCTTGTGATGCAGACAGTGAAATGCTTTCACAATTAGAGCATGGCTGGAAGATTGACAATGACTGTTTCATATTAGTAATATCAGACCAACCACCAGCCCCAGAAGCAATCACAGAACTTGTTAAATGTGGATGTGGCGTCAGGAAATGTGGATCATTGTCATGTTCATACAGAAAGAATCAGAAAGAATAGCATGACATGCACCGAGATGTGTAACTGTCAAGCAGATGATGAGAAATGCCTAAACAAGGTGAAGGAATCTGTTGTACACAGAAGACTCTGATGACGAGGACTGAAGCAATGTAGTAAATAATAACTTGTGACTTGTATACACATGCTGTATAACACTACAAACTTTTAAAAAATATAAAACGGTGGTTCTAAGCTTTTCAGATAATGGTAATAAGTATATGTTTAATTTCCAGTATTTGTCTTTAGCAATTAATTTTACTTACTGCAATCTCTTCTTTGCCAGAGACAGGATGGCATATATGAGCAGCCATGTTTGTAACACACTTAAGATATTATAACAGCATTCATAATATATTACGTTAAATTGTAATGATATAATACTACATGTTCATAGGTTATTAGTCATGTTTAAGTTACTTAGGAGTTAATGGTAATACGTCTGTGGTTCATTACGCCGCTCTTTGATAAAACTTCTTTAATGGCATAAAACTTATAAAACCGTTCAGAAAAAAATTACACCACAGTTCCTTAACATAGTTTATAAGAATTATTACGATGTATGGTGTCAAAAATTAACATGAAATTTTTACGGGATTACTTAAGCTCCTACACTAAAACCTGCCGACCTAACCTAACCTTTTTTACCCACCTCCACCTACTTACCTAACCTGACATAATCTAACCAAACCTGACATAATCTAACCTAACCTGACATTATCTAACCTAACCTGATATAATCTAACCTAACCTGACATAATCAAACCTATCCTGACGTAATCTAACCTAACCTGACATAATCTAACCTAACCTGACATAATCTAACCTAACCTGACATAATCTAACCTAACCTGACATAATCTAACTTAACCTGACATAATCTAACCTAAGCTGACATAATCTAACCTAACCTGACGTAATCTAACCTAACCTGACATAATCGAACCTAACCTGACATAATCGAACCTAACCTCCCCGTCTGACATAAGCTAACCTAATCAAACCTAACTTTCCCACCTACCGACCGTAACCTATCTACTTATTACCTACCTAACCTAACTTAACTTAATCCAACCTGACATAATCTAACCTAACCTATTGAAACTTAACTTAACCACCTACCTCATCTAACACCACTTTGTAATCTCTTTGCACTACCGCTCACAGGATGAGTATGGGGGGCACAATAAACTAGCCTCTAACTGGCAAAATTCACAAAACTAACCTAACCTAACCCAACCTGACTTTACCTAACCTGATCTGATCTATCCAACTTAAACACCTTAGAATATATAATAAAGCCGCTAGGTTAATTTAGGCTAAATATGGTTGATTCATATTTCGTTTTGACAGAAATTCCTGGCAAAATAACGTATCTATATTGAGAACCACCGCCATGTTGGTTCCACGTTAACAAGACACGGATACACTACAGAATAACCCGCATTCGTTTAACCTCAATTACTACAGTTTACATTATAATCTTCCTTCACAATCTTCACTACATCTCACTTCACAATCTTCACTACATCTCACTCCACAATCTTCACTACATCTCACTTAACAATCTTCACCACATCTCACTTCACAATCTTCACTACATCTCACTTCACAATCTTCACTACATCTCACTCTCACAATCTTCACCACATCCTCATTCTCACAATCTTCACACATCCCCACTTCACACCCCACACATCTTACTCACAATCTTACTCACTCTACTCATTGTCTCACTCTACATCCTCACCTCACAATCTCTCACTACATCCTCACCTCCATAATCTTCTCACCACATCCCCACTTCACAACTTCTCACCACATCCTCACCTTCACACAATCTTCACTACATCTCACTCCACAATCTTCACTACATCTCACTTCACAATCTTCACTACATCTCACTTCACAATCTTCACTACATCTCACTTCACAATCTTTACCACATCTTACTTCCCAATCTTTACCACTTCTTACTTCACAATCTTCACTACATCTCACTTCACAATCTTCACTACATCTCACTTCATAATCTTCACCACATCTCACTTCACAATCTTCACTACATCTCACTTCACAATCTTCACTACATCTCACTTCACAATCTTCACTACATCTCACTTCACAATCTTCACTACATCTCACTTCACAGCACCCACTACATCCCACTTCACAATCTTCCTGCATCTCACTTCACAATCTTCACTACATCTCACTTCACAATCTTCACTACATCTCACTTCACAATCTTACACCACATCTCACTTCACAATCTTCACTTCCATCTCACTTCTGATACTTCACCACATCTCATACAGTCTTCACTACATCTCACTTCACAATCTTCACTACATCTCACTTCACAATCTTCCACTACATCTCCTTCACAATCTTCACCACATCTCACTTCACAATCTTTACCACATCTTACTTTACAATCTTCACTACATCTTACTTCACAATCTTCACTACATCTCACTTCATAATCTTCACCACATCTCACTTCACAATCTTCACTACATCTCACTTCACAATCTTCACTACATCTCACTTCACAATCTTCACTACATCTCACTTCACAATCTTTACTACATCTCACTTCACAATCTTCACTACATCTCACTTCACAATCTTCACTACATCTCACTTCACAATCTTCACTACATCTCACTTCACAATCTTCACTACATCTCACTTCACAATCTTCACCACATCTCACTTTACAATCTTCACTAAATCTCACTTCACAATCGTCACCACATCTCACTTCACAGTCTTCACTACATCTCACTTCACAATCTTCACTACATGTCACTTCACAATCTTCACTACATCTCACTTCACAATCTTCACTACATCTCACTTCACAATCTTCACTACTTCTCACTTCACAATCTTCACTACATGTCACTTCACAATCTTCACTACATCTCACTTCACAATCTTCACTACATCTCACTTCACAATCTTCACTACATCTCACTTAACAATCTTCACCACATCTCACTTCACAATCTTTACTACATCTCACTTCACAATCTTCACTACACCTCACTTCACAATCTTCACTACATCTCACTTCACAATCTTCACTAACACCATCTTTCATCACTACATATAACAACATCCATCATCACTACTTATAACACCATCCATTATCATCAATACATATAACACTATCCATCATCACTACATATAACACGATCCATCATCACTACATATAACACCATCCACCATCACTACATATAGAACCATCCATCACGACATATAACACCATCCAACATCACTACATATAACACAAACCATCATCACTACATATAATATCATCCATCATCACTACATATAACTCCACCCATCATCACTACATATAACATCATGCATCATCACTACATATAACACCATCCATCAACACTACATATAAAACCAACCTATCATCACTACATATAATATCATCCATCATCACTACATATAACACCATCCAACATCACTACAAATAACACCACCCATCATCACTACATATTACATCATCCATCACTACATATAACTCTATCCATCATCACTACATATAACACCATCCAGCATCACTACATATAACACCAACCATCATCACTGCATATAACATCATGCATCATCACTACATATAACACCATCCATCATCACTACATATAAAACCATCCTATCATCACTACATATAACATCATGCATCATCACTACATATAACACCATCCATCACTTCATATGGAACCATCCTATCATCACTACATATAATATCATCCATCATCACTACATATAACACCATCCAACATCACTACATATAACACCACCCATCATCACTACATATAACATCATCCATCATCACTACATATAACTCTATCAATCATCACTACATATAACACCATCCAGCATCACTACTTATAACACCAACCATCATCACTACATATATCATCATGCATCATCACTATATATAACACCATCCATCATCACTACATATATTACCCTCCTATCATCACTACATATAACACCATCTATCATTACTACATATAACGCCATCCTTCATCACTACATATAACACCATCCATCATCACTACATATTATAACACCATCCATCATCTCTACAAACACCAGTCCTCAACACTATAGTGATAAACAGAGCTTCATTTTGTTGTCAATTTCTTTAAATTCCATCCTTATTAAACCGTAATTCTTTCTGTATGGTCAAATTTTGATTTGACCTCAGTGAGAGAGCTGTTAGTGTCAGTACATCACAATGGTGTTCCGACGCACTGTATCGAAGGTGTCTGAGGTGGAGGTGAAGGCTTGCAAGGATTTCGTTGTAGACTTCGATACCAGCTTTGTGGTGGTTGCAACAAACATCTACCCTGGTGTGGCCCCTAAGCAGATTCGACCATTGTTTGAGGAATGTGGACAGATCGACCTATTTGTGATTCCCGCAAAAGACAACAAAAATGAACACTATGGCTTCGCATACATCCGATACTTTGACGAAGCCTCCTGTGATAAGGCTGTTGGACGATTGGATGGTGACAGCATTGGCCACAGCCGAAAATCAACTAACAAGCTGGAAGTTAACTACTACAGTGCCCATGGTACCTTCAACAACCTTGACCGCCAAGCTGCTGAGTTCATTGTTCTATCCAATGTTGCCGACCAACAACCCGCCTCTATCCTTAAGAAGACCAACGTTCGCACTACCGTTGCCAAGTCAGTTACCTTCAATTATGACAATTTGGGTGACATCAGGGAGCGCGAAACTTCCACAGCTACTTACACTCTGTCTGTACCTCCCAACCAATGAATCTAACTCAACTGCTGCCATCGAATAAGAAAATGTCACCAATAGTTGTACCTCTGGGAACCTGGAGGGAGGCACCAACCCTGATGAAGGCTCAGTAATATCTACCATGTTATTTAAACACTTATAACACATATAACATCATCCATCATCACTACATATAATACCATCCATCATCACTACATATAACACCATCTATCATCACTACATATAACATCATCCATCATCACTACAGATCGGTAGAGTAGTTTTCGAGATTCTCGTGCGGACACACAAGCAAACACACACACACACACACACACACACAAACAGACATACTTCTTTGTTTTATATCGATAGAAGATAGATCATCACTACATATAACACCACCGATCATCACTACATATAACATCATCCATCATCACTACATATAACACCACCCATCATCTCTACATATAACATCATCCATCATCACTACATATAACATCATCCATCATCACTACATATAACACCATCCATCATCACTACATATAACATCATCCATCATCACTACATATAACACCATCCATCATCACTACAAATAACATCATCCATCATCACTACATATAACACCATCCATCATCACTACATATAACATCATCCATCATCACTACATATAACACCATCCATCATCACTGCATATAACACCATCCATCATCACTACAGATCGGTATAGTAGTTTCCGAGATTCTCGTGCGGACACACAAACACACACACAAACAAAAATACATACTTCTTTGTTTTATATATATAGATACAAGAAACAAAAATCTTTAATTATATATTAATTGTAAGTTTTAAGGTTTTCCTGGAACCATTGGCAGGAAATAAGGACACTTGAACCTTGAAAACTTACTGTCGTCATAATTATTTATAATAAACCTGTCGATGTTTATTTCCGGGTTAAAGTAAAAGCAAGGTTTTGTCTGGACTATTATCATATAGACAGTTGCTGGTTGACGATACTGAAGGCCTATACAGGTGTGTGGTGCTTGTGCTTGGTGATGCTTCGTTTATGAGAGATAATCCCAGGAGTGAACTTTGTTCTGAAAGGACAAACAAAAATAGTCATTAGTTATCGTTGTCTCGGAAGTGTTTATATGTCAGTCACTCTTGTGTTGTCGATGTGTCCACCCCACAGAGTTATTGCGTGAAGTGACACATTAGACTTCAATTAAAGATCCTCTCCTCTCCATATGGAAGCTGTTCACACCTCTTGACAGTATTTGGTCTGACATTTAATTATAAAGGTCGTTTTTTGTCTAGTTCATCTTCCTATGAAAATTAACAATTCATATCACGTTTTAGAGTTGTATGTTCTTCAAGCCAATTAACACAGTACAGGTAACACCAGAGTCAGGCAGGTACAGTGTTAAGCGTCGTAGTCTACTGCTGTCTTACTGAGTAACGATGATGAAGTAAAGTGGGAAATGACTTTGCCATGAGAGAGGAGAGGAAAGAGAGAAGGAAAGAATAGAAACGGGAAGTAAAGTAGTAGGGAGTAATAGCAGGTGGGCTGTCCACCTAGCTGAGTCGAGGTGATTGGTTGGGGTGGTGTCCATACACAGCACGCTCCTGCTCGCTCAAGGGAGGCTGGGGTGGGGGGAGCTAAGCTAGTTAGGCATTCAGTACTGTATTGTGTGTTAATTTATGTAAGTTAAATGGTGGTGTTATTTTTTCATGTATTGTATAAAGTGAGTCTCTTTTTTATATAATAACTCACCTGAAGTGTCGCCCCCAGGAAAAGGTAACAGAGACCTTAATGACACAGGTAGATTGTCACTCCCCTCGCCGCCCAGCGTATCCCACCTGAAGATTAACCATCCCGGCGATACCTGGGGGGGGAGGGGCTTAAGTATAATATATACTCTTATATAATAATGTTGATGCTATAATACACTGGCAGTCATAGTACAGTACATGTGTTGCCTTTATTGAGTTGAGTTTTGTATTTTTAGAAAAAGAGAGAGAAATCTGAGCAACATAATATGGAGAGAGAGAGAGAGAGAGAGAGAGAGAGAGAGTGTATTACATTGCCACACCTGATTCCTTCCTGGTGTATATTTTTACCACCTCTGGTACAACTGTGTCTCTTGCCGATCTATTTTGCACTGTCGCTTCCTGCCTTTCATCTTCCACCTTTCATCTTCTCCTTCATCTTCTTCTCCCCATCGTCTTTCTCCTCCATCTTACCCCTTCATCTTCCCTCCCTTTTTCCTTCCTTCCATCTCCCCCATTCATTTCTCCCCCTTCATCTTCCTTTCCCCTTTATTTTACCCCTCCATCTTCCCTCCTTTTACCTTCCTCCTTCGGTGGTCTTCTTTCTTTTCCACCAATCCCCTTACTTTCCACTGCTGTCTTAGTCCATTACTGTTTTAAGAAATTTAGTTTTTTCAAGGATTTCGATATTTCATTCATTTACAATTCTTTTTTGTTTTAATTTCATTTTCTCACTCCTGATTCAAGTGATTCAAGAGATGCAAATAATTTGAAATATCCAGCCCTTATAATGTCTTTAGTGCCTCTTAAACTTGGGTAAATATTATTCCATTAAGTTTATAAGCAAATACATGACTCGAACTTACGTTGGTATTATAATCACAAAGCAAAGATATCGAGAAGTTGTGACGCTTCATCTGTACAACCAGTTGAGAATAAACTTTCCTTCTCTAAAAGTTACAAGAAATGAGGGAGAGTTTCTCGCCAGGGGGCGCAGCGCTGTGAGAGAAGAATTAAATAAGCCTGATTAGCTAAGAAGACGACCAGGGGTAAGAAATGGTCCGTCTTGAGGATGTGGTTCAGGAGGTGAGGTGAAGATATAAACCTCGAAGACGTCTGGTGGGTGGCAGGTGATCACCAACATGAAATACACCAACATGAAATACACCAACATGAAATACACCAACATGAAATGCGCCAAAATGAAATAGAAGATGCCAAGTGAGGTTGATTATGACTCAGATAGTAACCATAGCAGGACCTAAAAACAGCCAAGACTGTTCTAAAATGAGAACTTAAATTATAATTTCTGCCCAAGAGTGCGAGTGAGTGAACTTTAATTTCCATTATAGTACAGTATAAAACTTTAATGAGTTTATCTTCAACGTGATCTTAAATTTTAGTGGGTGAATTTTTTCATTGGATAATTAAGTCTTTGAGAATAACATTTTAAGGCGGCCATTTAGTGTCATCATGCTGTAAGATGTAGATACGCTCAAAAAAGTATGTTTACGATTTTGTGTTAGACGATATGACACAACAGACAAAGGATTTTGACGACCCTACCGAGACAACAGGAGTCACAGTGTTCATTTTGAAATTCATCGGTCTCCTCCATAAAGGCACTTTTGGAGAGTTTGTTTACAACTTCTAGTGGTTAATGTGATGCAGCAGTGTACAGCTCATAGTCCATAAGGTGTTTCTTAGGCCAGACCCTTGAGAGTACAGTGGGTGGTTACACTACTCACCTGCCTTACACTCTCCCTGATGCTTTTGTTAGATGTTGAAACAGGAACTGTGGATCAACCTGTACAGCTTCTCCTTTTACTTTCACACAAATAATAGATTTAACATGTTGCCTAAGTACTTTGATGAAACAATAAGCACAAATGTGTTATCGTCATGATCCGCCTTATGTGATTATATTGCCAGTTGATGTGGGCCCGACCTTGTTTTGACACACTGACTGGCCTCGTGTTAATTTATTCTCACTTAACATACTTTTTTCGTACCTGAACTCCTCGACCGAACGCTCTTAAAGTTTGTAGAGAAGTTGAAACAGGTCTTATTGATATTCGTGTAGGCAGATTGATAGAGGTCCCAGCAATAAGAGAGTACAGCCGGGTCCTGCTGGAGACACTGAACACATTTCAGTTATTACATCTGGAAATACACGATCGCTCACCAAAGAAAACGAAGACAATTTTACCAACTAATATGGTCGAGGTTCTGTAGATATGGGCCACAGCTCACGTACGGTCGCTATCTGATCTTCTCGACCGGTGTAACAAGAAAGATCTTTACAAACACTATAATATGTAGTCAACGTGCAGTGACTCAGTAATAACTTATTGCTCCTTTGATTCTAGTGTTCGACAACAAGCCGAATATGTTCCCTCTGTTCC
>NW_024746075.1:0-1596 GCF_018991925.1 Homarus americanus
CGACTATAACAACCACGACCATGAATATAATAATCGTGACTATGATTATAACAACCACGACCATGATTATAATAACGACGACCATGATTATAACAACTACGCCCATGATTATAACAACCGCGACCATGATTATAACAAAGACGACCATGATTATAACAAAGACGACCATGATTATAACAACCACGACTATGATTATAACAACCACGCATATGATTATAACAAGCACGACCATGAATATATGAATATATCAAGAACAACCATGAATATAATAACCATGACTATGATTATAACAACCACGACCATGATTATAACAACCACGACTATGATTATAACACCTACGACCATGACTATAACAACCACGACCATGATTATAACAAAGACGACCATGATTTTAACAACCACGACTATGATTATAACAACCACGAATATAATCATAACCACGACCATGATTATAACAACCACGACCATGATTATACCAACTACGACCATGACTATAACAACCACGACCATGAATATAATAACCGTGACTGTGATTATAATAACCGTGACTGTGATTATAATAACCTCTACCATGATTATAATAACCACGACCATGATTATAATAACCACGACCATGATTATAAACACCACTACCATGATTATAACACCCACGACCATGATTATAACAAAGACGACCATGATTATAACAACCACGACTATGATTATAACAACCACGACTATAATCATAACCACGACCATGATTATAACAACCACGACTATGATTATAACAACCACGACCATGATTATACCAACCACGACCATGACTATAACAACCACGACTATGATTATAATAACCGTGACTATGATTATAACAACCGTCGACCATGATTATAACAACCACGACAATGATTATAACAACCACGACCATGATTCTAACAACCACGACTATGATCATAACAACCACGACTTTGATCATAACAACCACGACCATGATTATAACAACCACGACCATGATTATAACAATCACGAATATGATTATAACAACCAAGACCATGATTATAACAACCACGACTATGAACATAACGACCATGACGATGATTATAACACTCACGACCATGATTATAACAACTATGATCATAACCACGGCTATGAATATAACAACCACGACCATGATTATAACACTCACGACCATAATTATAAAAACCACGACTGTGATTATAACAACTACGACTATGATCATAACCACGACTATGAATATAACAACCACGACCATGATTAAAACAACCACGACCATGATTATAACAACCACGACCACGATTATAAGAGCCACGACCATGATTATAACAAACAGGAATATGATTACAACAAGCACGA
Source organism: Homarus americanus (assembly GCF_018991925.1). Classification (NCBI taxonomy): domain Eukaryota; kingdom Metazoa; phylum Arthropoda; class Malacostraca; order Decapoda; family Nephropidae; genus Homarus; species Homarus americanus. The sequence continues at coordinate 1,354 of NW_024746075.1, forward strand.
CCATGAATATAACAAGCACGACTATGATTATAACAACTACGACCATGATTATAACAACCACGACCATGATTAAAACAACCACGACCATGATTATAACAACCACGACCATGATTATAACAACCACGACAATGATTATAACAAACACGTCCATGAATATCACAACCACAAACATGCTTATAACAACCACGACCGTGACTACAACAACCACGAACATGATTATAGCAACCACGATTATGATTATAA
>NW_024746076.1:0-6526 GCF_018991925.1 Homarus americanus
GATGTCCTGCCCCCACACCCTGTTTCCCATGTCACTGAAGGGTGCCGGGCCCTCACACCCCAGGTCATATACTGAAGGTACCTGGCCTCACACCCCTGGTCGTCGGTGCTGGAGGGGCCCGGCCCTCACACCCAGGACATGTCACTGAAAGGGTGCCCGGCCCTCACACCCCGGGTCATGTCACTGAAGGGGTGCCCAGCTCTCACACCTGGGTCATGTCACTGAAGGTGCCCAGCTCACACCTGGGTCATGGCACTGAAGAGGTGCCTGGCCCTCACACCCCGGGTCATGATGCTGAAGGGTGCCCGCACTACACCCTGGGTCATGAAAGGGTGCCCGGCCCTCTCACCCAGGTTCATGACACTGAAAGGCATCCGCCCTAACACCCGGAGGTCATGTTCAGGAGGTGCCTGGCCCACACTCCGGGTCATGGCACTGAAGGGAGCTGGCCTCACACCCGGGTTATGGCACTAAAGGGATCCTGCCCTCACACCCCGGTAATGGTGCTGAGGGTGCCCGGCCCTCACACCCGGGAACACATAAGGGTGCCTGCCCTCACACCCCGGCTCATGGACTGAAGGTGCCCGGCCTCACACCCCGGGTCATGTCACTAAAGGTGCCCGGCCCTCACACCTGGTCATGTCACTGAGGGGTTCACGGTCCTCACACCCCGGTCATGGACCTAAAGGGTGCACGGCCCTCACACCCCGGGTCATGGACCCAAATGGTTGCCCGGCCCTGACGCCCCGGGTCATGTCACTGAAGGGGTGCCCTGCCTCACAGCCCGATTCATGGCACTGAAGGTGCCTGACCACACCCCTGCATGGTGAGAAGGATGCCCGGCTTCACACCCTGGTTCGCAGAAGCTTAGGGGTGTCAGCCTCACACTGCTCTACTGCACTGAAAGGGCACGGCCCTCACACCCCGTTTCATGACACTGAAGGGGTGCCTGGCCCTCACACCCCGGTCATGGCACTGAAAGGTGTACGGCCTCAACCCTGGCCATGGACCTAGCGCCCGCCTCACACCACGGGGTCATGGGGTTGAAGCGTTCCTGCCCTTCACACCCCTGGTCATGGGAAGGGTTCCCGGCCTTCACACCCGTTTTCATCGCACTGGAAGGTGCCTGGCTTTCACACCCTGATTCACGGCAGCCTAGGGGTGCCAGGCACCGACACCCTGTTTCATGACACTGGCAAGCCTGGCCTACACCCTGGCCATGGACCCAAAGGTGTCTGGCTCACACCACGGACTGCGGGAGGAAGGGTTCCCGGCCCTCACACCCCTGGGTCATGGTGCTGAGTGCCTGGCCCTCACACCCCGGTTCATGTCATCACTGATGGGGTGCCCGGCCCTCACACCGGGTCATGGCACTGAAGGGGTGCCTCACACCTGGCCAGGCATGGTTGCCTGGCCACACCCCTGGGATTCATTGCATGAAGGGGTGCCTGGGCCTCACACCCCTGGGTCATGGTGCCTGAGGGTGCCTGGCCCTCACACCCTGGCCAAGGCCATCACACCCCCTGGCCATGGTGCTGATGGGGTGCCCGGCCCTCAATCTTTATTCATTTCACTGAAGTGGTGCCGGACCACCCCCTGGCCAGGTCAGTGAAGGGGTGCCTGGCCCTCACACCCCTGGGGGTTCACCCGCAGCACTGTAGGGGTGCCCAGACCTCACACCCCTGCTTCATGGCACTGGAAAGGTGCTGGGCCCTCACACTGTCTTTCATGACACTGGGGTGCCTGGCCTCACACCCTGGGTCACGCGGCACTGAAGTGGTGCACGGCCTCAGCACCCCGGGTCATGGACCTAAAGGGGTGCCCAGCCCTCACACCACGGGTCATGGGGTTGAAATGGTTCCCGCCCTCACACCCCGGTCATAGGAAAGAGTGCCCGGCCCTCAAACCCCGATTCATGTCAATACTTGAAAGGGTTTCTGGCCCTCACACCCTGGTTCGCAGCACTGGGGTGCCCGGGCCTCACACCCTGTTTTATGGTAAGCACTGAAAGCGTGCCCGGCTTACACCCCACTCAGACAATGAAGGGGAGCCCCTCCTCACCACACGGGTCATGGCACTGAAGGTGCCCGGCCCTCACACCCTGGTCATGGCACTGATGAGTGTGCCCGGCCTGCCACCCGGGTCATGGTGCGCGAGGTGCCCGGCCACCCCAAACCCTGATTCATGGCACTGGAAAGGTGTCCGGCCCCACAACCTGTCTTAGCACTGTAGGGGTGCCCGGCCCTCACACCCGTTTCCCCATGGCACTGAAAGGGTGCCTGGCCTCACACCCCACACCAGACAGTGAAGGGGAGCCCTCCCCACCGGGGTCATGAACCCAACGTGCCCTCCGGCCCTGACACCCCTGTCTGCGTCACCGAAGGTGCCCACCTCACACCCCCTGCTTCATGGCACTGAAAGCGGTGTCCGGGCCCTCACACCCCTGCACTGTAGGTGCCTGGCCTCACACCCCTGCTCCATGGCACACCTGTGACAATGAAGGGAGCCCTCCCTCGGCCAATCGCTGGTCATGAACCTAACGTGGTGCTCCGGCCCTGACACCCTGTTCTGGCGTCACTGAAGGGGTGCCTGATCCCTCACACCCCGGGCCATAGCACCAGATGGGGAGCCCTGCCCCTCACCCCCCCTGGCCGCGCCTCTGAAGGGGTGCCCGGCCCATACCCCGCCTGGTGCTGAAGGGGTACCCGGCCCTCACACCCCTGTCTATGTCACTAAAGGGGTGCACGGCCTCACACTGGGTCATACCACCAAGGTGCCCGGCCTCACACCTCGATTCATGGCACTGATGAGGTGCCCGGCAGAATTTCCACCCCTGGCCATGGCACTGAAGGGGTGCCTGGCCTCACACCCCAGGCCATATGGTGCTGGAGGGCATGCCCTGCCTGCCAGTACACCCCGGGTCATATCAGAAAGGGTGCCCGGCTCACACCCTGGTGGCCATGGCAATTGAAGGTGCCCGGCCTCGCGGCACCCCAGGCCATGGTGCTGAGGGGTGCCCCGCCTCACACCCCGGGTCATGTCAGAAGGCATGCCCAGTTTCCTACACTCTCCGGGCCGCGGTAACGAAGGGGTGCCAGGCCCTCACATCCCAAGGTGCTAAGGTGCCTGTCCCTTGGCACCCCGGGTCATGCGTGAAGGCAGCCCGCCTCACACCTCGGTTTGTAACACTGTAGGGATAACCTGCCCTACACCCCTGTTTCATATGTCACTGAGGGGTTCACGGTCCTCGCTGGTCATGGACCTAAAGGTGCACGATTCGCCACTCGGGTCATGGACCTAAATGGTTGCTCCGGCCCTGGAACGCCCCGTCGCGTCACTGAAGGTGCCCCGCCACAGCCTGATTCCGGCGGCACTGAAGGGTGCTCTGACCTCACAACCGGGTCATGAAGGATGCCCGCCTTCACACCCCGGTTCGCAGTAAGCTCCGGCCTTCACACCCCGTTTCAGCCGCCAAGACTGAAAGGGCACTCCGGCCTCACACCCCGTTTGGCGACACTGAAGGGGTGCCCGGCCTCACACCTCAAAGGCCGCGGCACTGGTGCGGTGCACGGCCCTCGCACCCCGGGCCGCGGACCAAAGGCGCCTGGCCTCACACCACGGGGTCATAAGAAGCGGTCTCGGCCCTCACACCCCCTGGCCGCGGGAAGGGGTTCCCGGCCTTCGCTACACCCGTTTTCATCGCACTGAAAGGTGCCCGGCTACACCCTGACACGGCACGAAAGGGTGCCAGGCACTGACACCCTGTTTCATGATGACATTTAGTGCCCGGCCCCTCACACCCCGGGCCAAGGACCCAAAGGGGTGCCCGGCCCTCACACCACGGATCATGGAGTGAAGCGGTTCCCGGCCCCTCATAACCCCGGGTCATGGTGCTGGAGTGGCACTGGCCCCACACCCCGGTTCATGTCATCCGATAGTGCCCGGCCTCACACCCCAAAGTCATGGCACTGGAAGGTGCCTGTCCACACCTGGTCATGGTGCTGAAGGGTTGCCCGGCTTTCACACCCCGATTCATTGCACTGAAGCGTGCCCGGCCCCTCACACCTCCCGGGTCATGGTGCCTGAGGGGTGCCTGGCCCTCACACCTCTGGATTCATTTCACTGGAAGTGGTGCTGACCTCACTCCCTGGGTCAGTGCGTGAAGGGTGCCCGGCCCTCACACCCCGGTTCGCAGCACTGTAGGGGTGCCCAGATCTCACACCCCGTTTCATGGCACTGAAAGGGTGCCGGGCCTCACACCCTGGTTCATGACACTGAAGGGGTGCCCGGCCTCACACCCTGGGTCACAGTACTGGAAGTGGGGTGCACGGCCCCTCACACTGGGTCAGTGGACCTAAAGGGGTGCCCAGCCTCACAACACCTCACGGGCCGCGGGGTTGAAACGGCCCCGGCCCTCACACCCCGGGTCATGGCAGGCGGAGGGGTGCCTGGCCTCAAACCCTGATCACTGAAAGGGTTTCTGCCCTCACACCCCTGGTTCGCAGTGACTGTAGGGGTGCCTGCCCTCACACCCTGCTCTGGCACTGAGCAGCGCCTGGCCACCCACCTGTGACAATGAAGGCCTCCTCAACCACGGGTCATGGCACGAAGGGGTGCCTGGCCTCACCCCCAAGGTCATGGCACTGATGAGGTGCCCGGCCCCACACCCCTGGTCATGGTGCTTATAGGGGTGCCTGGCCTCAAACCCCCGATTCATGGCACTGAAAGGGTGTCCGGGCCCCTCACAACCTGGTTCTGTAGCACTGTAGGGGTGCCCACCACACCTGCTTCTATGGCACTGAAAGGGTGCCCACCACACCCCACCTGTGACAGTGAAGGGGAGCCCTCCTCACACTGGGCCAGGAACCCAATGTGTGCCTGGCCCCTGACACCCACCCCTGTTCGAAGGGGTGCTCACCACACCGCTTCATGGCACTGAAAGCGGTGTCCGGCCCTCACACCCTGGTTCGCAGCACTGTAGTGCCCGGCCCTCACACCCCCTGCTCTCATGGCACTGAAAGGGTGCCTGGCCTTCACACCTACCTGCAGACAATGAAGGGGACCCTCCCCCACACCGCGGGTCATAACCCACCGAAGCCTGGCCCCTGACACCCCTGTCTGGCGTCACTGGAGGGGTGCCCGGCCCCTCACACTCCTGGGTCATAGCACTGCTGGGGAGCCTGGCCTCACCCCCCGGGTCATGGCTCTGAGCAGCCTGGCCTCATACCCCGGGTCATGGTGCTGAAGGGGTACCTGGCCCTCACACCCCGGTTCATGTCACTGGGGCACGGCCCACTCCGGGTCATGTCACTGAAGGTGCCCGCCACCCCTGATCTATGGCACTGATGAGGCTCGGCACTCACACCCCTGGCCATGGCACTGAAGTCTCACACCCCAGGCCATGGTGCTGGAGGGGTGCCCTGCCCTCACACCCCGGGTCATGTCACTGAAAGGGTGCCCGGCCCTCACACCCCAGGCCATGGCACTGGAAGGGTGCCCGGCCCTCACACCCCAGGCCATGGTGCTGGAGGGGTGCCCTGCCCTCACACCCCGGGTCATGTCACTGAAGGGGTGCCCAGCTCTCACACTCCGGGTCATGGCACTGAAGGGGTGCCTGGCCCTCACATCCCGGGTCATGGTGCTGAAGGGGTGCCCGTCCCTTACACCCGGGGTCATGTGAAGGGGAGCCCGGCCCTCACACCTCGGTTCGTAACAGTGTAGGGATGCCCTGCCCCCACACCTCGTTTCATGTCACTGAAAGGGTGCCCGGTACTCACACCCCAGGTCATGTCACTGAAGGGGTACCCGGCCCTCACACCCCGGGTCATGGTGCTGGGGTTCCCAGCCCTCTGCCCCCGGGACATGTCTGAAAGGGTGCCCAGCCCTCACACCCCGGGTCATGTCACTGAAGGGGTGCCCAGCTCTCACACTCCGGGTCATGTCACTGAAGGGGTGCCCAGCTCTCACACTCCGGGTCATGGCACTGAAGAGGTGCCTGGCCCTCACACCTCGGGTCATGATGCTGAAGGGGTGCCCGGCACTTACACCCCGGGTCATGTGAAAGGGTGCCCGGCCCTCTCACCCAGGTTCATGACACTGAAAAGGTATCCGGCCCTAACACCCCGGGTCATGTCACTGAAGGGGTGCCCGGCCCTCACACTCCGGGTCATGGCACTGAAGGGGAGCTCGGCCCTCACACCCCGGGTTATGGCACTAAAGGGGATCCCGGCCCTCACACCCCGGGTAATGGTGCTGGAGGGGTGCCCGGCCCTCACACCCCGGGAAATGTCATTAAAAGGGTGCCCGGCCCTCACACCCCGGTTCATGGGACTGAAGGGGTGCCCGGCCCTCGCACCCCGGGTCATGTCACTAAAGGGGTGCCCGGCCCTCACACCCCGGGTCATGTCACTGAGGGGGTTGACGGCCCTCACACCCCGGGTCATGGACCTAAAGGGGTGCCACAGCCCTCACACCCCGGTCATGTGAAGGGGTGCCTGGCCCTCACACCGGTTCGTAACACTGTAGG
>NW_024746077.1:0-15903 GCF_018991925.1 Homarus americanus
TATATATATATATATATATATATATATATATATATATCTTGATAAAATCACACGGAAGATGGAAACAACGGAGTACTTTTTAGCTTTCTTTTATTCAAGACATCTTCACTGCCATTGTGGATTTACAGAAATATATATATATATATATATATATATATATATATATATATATATATATATATATATATATATATATATATATATATATATATATATATATATATATATATATATAATTTTTTTTTTTTTTTTTTTTTTTTTTTTTTTTTACACATCCTTGTGAGGTGAAGCATTTACAGTGGCAACAGGAAAGCATGCTAAGTTTATGCTTTTTATGTCTCAGGAGTTAAGGTTCTGATGTGGGTCAGTACCCTGGTCATTATGTCCCACGAGTTAAGGGCCTGATGTGGGTCAGTGCCCTGGTCATTATGTCCCACGAGTTAAGGGCCTGATGTGGGTCAGTACCCTGGTCAGTATGTCCCACGAGTTAAGGGCCTGATGTGGGTCAGTACCCTGGTCATGTCCCACGAGTAGGGCCTGATTGTCCCACGAGTTAAGGGCCTGGATGTGGGTCAGTGCCCTGGTCATTATGTCCCACGAGAGTTGCGCCTGATGGGTCAGTGCCCTGGTCAGTATGTCCCACGAGTTAAGGGCCTGATGTGGGTCAGTACCCTGGTCAGTATGTCCCACGAGTTAAGGGCCTGATGTGGGTCAGTGCCCTGGTCATTATGTCCCACGAGTTAAGGGCCTGATGTGGGTCAGTGCCCTGGTCATTATGTCCCACGAGTTAAGGGCCTGATGTGGGTCAGTGCCCTGGTCAGTATGTCCCACGAGTTAAGGGCCTGATGTGGGTCAGTGCCCTGGTCAGTATGTCCCACGAGTTAAGGGCCTGATGTGGGTCAGTGCCCTGAGTCATTATGTCCCACGAGTTAAGGGCCTGATGTGGGTCAGTGCCCTGGTCATTATGTCCCACGAGTTAAGGGCCTGATGTGGGTCAGTGCCCTGGTCATTATGTCCCACGAGTTAAGGGCCTGATGTGGGTCAGTGCCCTGGTCATTATGTCCCACGAGTTAAGGGCCATATTGTATTTAGGCTTGTCAGCCAGGAGACCTTGTAGGGGTATGAGATATTGGTTCACACTCAGGATGGGATGGAGAAAGGAAACTCACAATGTGCTCACTGTATACATGTTGTATTGGATGTACAATGCAGCTTGGTGCTGGGTAGGTAGCATGGTAATAAGCGTTGAGTAGAGAGAGCTGGGTGGTGAGGGCACGCGGCTTGAGGGACGCCAAGGTCGCTGGCTGGCGCGGAGGAGGTGGTGTTGCTTGCTGGTGGCACTGTAGAAAGAGAGGCTGGTCACAGCGGTGTCAGGCCTTGTAAGGCGGGGGTAGATAGTTGACCCCCGCTCCGTGGGCGGCACTGGAGGCGCAGGCTGGGGAATTCGAGAAGGTTCGGTGCTTGTAGGGGAGGAATCCACTACAACCTCTCGTGTGGTAGTCTCGCCAAAAAGTTCGGGATAATATATATATATATATATATATATATATATATATATATATATATATATATATATATATATATATATATATATATATATATAATTTACTCTACCCTGCTTCTCAATTCTCCCGGCGCCATTTTTGTTGTTTACCTCTCAGAGACGTTTCCTATAAATGATGGTGAACGCTTCCACGTATTCCTCCTCGCCATTATTGATGTATATGAACCTCAATATTAAGGTAAACGTTGTTTTACACAAATTAACACGATAATGCATAGAGCCTAATAAAAGGAAAAGTAATTAGACGTGACCGATCGCCCAAGCGGCTTCGCTAGCCGATCAGTGGTGAAGAGGATAAAGTAAATAAAACCTAACCCCACTCATTGTTTAGCACAATACGTGGGATTAATAAAAAATAATCGCGTAGTTTTACGTCCTAATTATGAAAATATCTACAGTTTTTTACAGACGAAGTATGAAAATTATCTAATAAATATTTGGGCGTTTGAATAAAGAGAGAAGCTAGTTCTTGTGGTATTTTCGGTGTTTGGTATGCGATGGTGTTTTCTTAAATGAATCATAACCTTTAATAAGTTAAGTAAGGTTTTGAAATTTTTGTTTGGTGACATTAATGTGTTTTAAATTTGTATTAGTCAATCAAGCCGCCATGTCGTCCTCCCTATAAGACGTGAGAATTGACATAGTGTTCAGGTAAACAAAATCTCATCGGTGAAGAGTATGAACACCTCCACGTAGGAGCTTGATCCTCTGGCTACAGCTTTAATAATTGTTGTATTTATTGTTTATAGTTGAGACTTGTGTTATGTTTATACCATTACGAAAGATGAACAAATCTTCGCCAGAGAAATGGATGAAGGAATAATGAATGGCGGAAGGTGTTGTGTATGGCGGACACAAGTGAACAGTAATACTACACCGTCACTAACAAATTGGTAAGTAAAAATGTTGATAACTTTGATAATCTTTGGGTTGTACTGGGGGTAAAATTTGTGAGTGGGAACTTTGTGAAGTACTAGATAAATCATCGTTTGGTAATATGTTGCATATTTTTCAACCAATATAAGTTAGGTTAGGTTTGTTCTTGAGTTGACCAATGTACGTTTCTTCTGGGATGTAGTGTGTTTTACACAGTTTTGAAGTAATACAGGTAAATATTCGTTTAATGGCTGTGGCTCCTTTTTGTTACGAGAATTCAACTTCCAAATCACTGTTGAAACCTAACCTCTATGTATTACCAATTAAGTTAAGGTGACCTTCATTTTTGGCGGAAATTGCTAGGTTCTCCCCCCCCCCCAACAATAGTGGGAGAGAGCCTGGGAAATCGAAGTTTATGGGTGGGGGAGAACACGAGTCATCTGGCCTAACAAAACCTAACCTAACTCCTAGCAGGGTGGCTACGCCTCCTGACTCACACCACGCCTAGCCTGACCCCTAGCTGGGCGCCGACCCCCCTGTGTGGTGGTGTTGGTGTGCGGATTATTGGATGTCATGTTTATGACCTGACCTCATGTTTAGTAAGGTCACCCTGTGTACTTAGCCTCTCTCAGTCTTTGTAATTCAGTTGCTTCTGAAGATGTCTTGAATAAAGACGACAGCTAAGGTGCTCCATTGTTTCCATCATTTCCTGTGTGATTTATCTTATCCACATTTTCATTGTGGATCTACATGAAATATATATACCGTATATATATATATATATATATATATATATATATATATATATATATATATATATATATATATATATATATATATATATATATATATATATATATATATATATATATATATATATAAATATACAGTGATCCTTCGGTTAACGAATTACCTTCCATAAGATTCTTAACTTCGGTTAACGAGCAATCCCTCGATTAACGAGCGACCCTCCACATGTTTTCACATGCATTTGGCGGTCCACCAGCTGTAGTATTAGTCCGCCAATACAGTAATCGTTTCTAGGGCTTAAATTCTTTACTATTTTAGTAAATATCAAGAAGTTTATACTATTTAATAATTATAAAAGTTTAATATTAAATTTTGTTGTCATTTTAACAATTATTGAACATAATTGAAGTACAGTAGAAGTCCAAAAATCCGGACTGCTTGGGGATTGGGTCGGTCCGGATTTTCGGATTTTCCGGATTCTCAGGCAGTACTTTTAAAATTCAAATTTAGAAGGAATAAAGAAGAGATGAACAGATACATTTTGATAGTTTATTCATTAGCAAATATAGCATGGTTCATTTATCAACACAAGCAGTTTTAAAGAAAAAGCTGTGAATTCTAGAATTTTATTCTTTGCCTTTTTTATATCATAAATTGTAGACTTTCCAATGTTGTATGTTTCCATTAGAACAGTATTGCTCATACCATGTTCTATTTTAATTATTTAAAGTTTGTCACTCAATTTCAACGTGTTCTTCTTTCTCTTCACACAACGAAGTTTATCTACTTTAGGAGCCATTATTATGGGCTCTGTAAATGGAAAGAGTAGGGCTCAAAATTACATACGTTGTCACATTTCGATTGCTCGTTTTAAAGTGGCGACCGCGTGGTCGCTGTGCAGCCGTGGCTCTCACGCATGCGCACATACACACAAAAGCCAGCTAAAAAAAAAAAGAAGAAAGTTTGAGTTTTCGAAAAGTCCGGATTCTCGGGTGGTCCGGATTTCTGGCATCCGTATTTTTGGACTTTTACTGTACAGGAAACTAGTTTTATGCGCGCCAAACAGCCTGTCAACACACCAAACAGGCGTCAGTCTCTGTGTCTTTTCAGTGGAGGTAACATCTTGCTTGAGACTCTCTTCAACAAAATTCTTTTTTCCTGTGTTTGCAAGCAAATTATTGGTCATTTTGAAATTTATTTTACATATTGACAATATATAATGCAGTGCAGTGTTGATTTAAAGAAAATAATCTTGAATTACACCAAGAGAACTAAAATTTTATAGGTGAAATGGCGCCATGGGGTGACTTCTCTTCCACTCCAATGCCTTCTCTTCTCCCTTCTCCTCCACCCCCATTCTAATTCCCATCATCATCATCCAGGAGCCTTCTACATACACACCTCAAAGTAAGTGTACTTTACAGTGGGGTATGCTATAACGAATCTAATTGGTTCTAGAACCTTGTTCGTTATAGCATTCGTTCGTTATAGGATTAATCCGTTCCAGGCCCCCAAATACAACCACATAACACTGAAAAATATAATATAAAATTGAAAAAATTGTAAAAAAGTGCATAAATATGCATCTAAACCCCTGAAATAAAGAATATCATTAATACTTGTAATAAAAAAAAAACAATTAATTAGTAAAAAAAAAATTCGTTGTAGGAGTTTCGTTCGTTATAGCATTCTCAATTTTATAGGTAAAACCGTTCATTATAGGAATATTCGTAGTAGAATCCATTCGTTATAGCATACCCCACTGTACTACCTTTTTTGTAGATTTTAGGCAATTTTCGGTGAGCTGGAACTAATTGCCCAAAAACCCATTGAAACAATGGTTTCGGTTAACGAGCAACCTTCTGGAACGAATTGTGCTCGTTAACCGAGGGACCACTGTATATATATTTGGGTACGAACTGTCTCGTAAATTGGGTACGTGTTATCTTGTAATTGGGCATGACTTGACGTATTTGATGGGTACGATTTGCTCGAGTACTAGTTGTACAGCACCAAATAATAAGCTGGATAACTGTCCAGTTGTCGGTTAGGTATGTTTTTCAGAATAACCCCAGAAGTTGATAGAATTGGACAAAACTTTGTGGAAACGTTAATTGCAATCTATTAAATATGTAAATGGAAATGATAATATACACAGAACCTACAAAATCTGACCCAACTTAAAGTAACCAGTTTCATTTTACAAGTGAACTCTGGACAGCTATTGAAAAGTCGTAGTTTCTATATATAGATGGAAATCAACCATCTGAGTCATGTTTCTTCTATGTCATTACCGTCACAAATTATAAATACTTGTAAAGTAAAGATGGTAATTAACCTTTACTTATGGGTATTATTTTACAAGTGAACTCTCAAAAGATATTTGTAAATGAATAGTTGCTGTGAGCAGATCTCACACTTATTACTTGTCGGTTTTTTTTTTTATCACAAATTACATGTAGGCTATGCGATATATTTAAAAATTTTGGCTATTTACTGTAAATACTCCTCCGAAAAATATACCATCACCGCGTGTCGTCTGCTTGTTTGCAACCTATTTACTAGGTCCAAGCATATCTCACATCCGTAAAAAAAAAAAAATAAATAAAAAGTAAATAAAATATTACTTCACCATGCTGCTTCACCAAAGAAGAGGCTTGGTTGGCCTTTGATTGGAGCAGTGTGTTTTTCTGGTGGTTTTGGATGTGTTTTATTTGATTTTGAGGTAGTACCTGTATTGCATAAGTCCCCCCGTACTGTATTAAATTTTGAGAATTTTATGGTTGCAATCAATTGTTTAGAGTGCTGGATTGATGTGTGAGGTAGTGATACCTAGTCTATGTTGTCAAGGCAAAGGTGTGTGATGGTCAGCATGCTCTCCTTACAAGTGAGTGAACCCGGGTTTGATCCCCTTGCAGGGTGAAACTATGGGTAAATTTCTCTCTGCCATTTGCCTGTCTACCCAGCAGTAATTGGGAACCTGGATGTTAATCGTGTTCCGGAGTAATGGTTAGCCAGTGCAGTTGGCGAGTTGTCCGGTCTTCTCGGACTGTTCCTTGACACTGGGTCATGCAGCTCGTTAACTTAGGGTGTGGTTGTTGTGTTGGCGACAGCTTCTACACCTTAAACAAATTTACATCTAGCTAAGCTAGCTAGACATTCATTAGTATAATGTGTGTTAATTTATGTTTGTTAAATGGTGGTATTATTTGTTCACATCTATGTGTAAAGTGGGTCTTGTTATCATGGAGGCTCTTGGGCCACCAGCTGTGCTCTTGTGGTTTCTCCTTTTAACTGGGGGAAGATTGGGCCCTCCAACTCATCAAGTTTGACCAAATTCTCTGGGCATGGCTGTGTACGTGTGTTTGTTCAGTGGTTCGATATTGTATAGTCCTTAAGTTCTTGTATTTTGGTGGTGTATGGGGGGAGTTGTTTTGATGCTCTATGGATAATTTTGTTTTGTACTGATTGAAGTTTAAGTTGGCTGGTTTTGCTGAGTGGTATTGGTGGATACTCCAGGTGGGGGCGGACAAGTACTTTTAATAGGTGTAGTTGAATTTTGGTGGCCATTTTGCTAAATCTTCGTAGTTTTGTGAGTTGTGATTGGGCAAGCATTGTGTTGTGTTTTGCTGTGCCTGTTCTTGTTATTGTGAGTCACAGAATCTTGCCTTCGTTGGAGTGTTGTATAGTTACGTTGTTGACTGTGATTGGTGCTGGGTTTATTTTGGCAATGTGTACATTATGATCTTTAGTTTCTGTGTATTGGTTTCTATTTTCGACTTTTTTCATATTCGTTGATTTTCTCGATGGCGTGGGCTGTTTTTCGTGCCATCATCTGTTTGCCCTTGCCTGGATGTCGGATGATTTGGGTGACGTCATCAGCATAAGCTATGTATTCTCCGTGGGTAGGAGGTGGCATGTCCAATGTGTATATTGTGTAGTGTGTTGGCAAGAGATTACTTCCCTGTGGTACTCCACTGTATGTATAACTTGATGCTTGGGCTCATGTGGTTATCAAAAAAGTGAAGTTGTTAGGAAGTTCTTGGTTGGTTATTTTGTATTTGAGCCCTAAGTGCCAGACCTTGTCGAATGCTTTTGCTCCGTCCCTTAATACAACGTTACATTGATCTCTGTTGTGCATTGCGTTTGCTATGTTTTCGTAAATTAGGGCTAAGGCTGTGTGGGTTCCTGTGTGTTTTCTAAATCCATGCTGCCTGGGGTTGAATTTCTCTTCAAGTTCTCAGTCGGTGGTACGTGATTTTTTCCATGACTTTTCCCGGTGTTTCCAGAAGAGAGATTGGTCTGTAGTTTGATACTTGTGTGGGGGATCTACCTCGTTTTGGTATAAATCTCATGCTCGCTGTTTTGAATTTTCTTGGGAAGTAACCAGAGGCGAGTGATGCATTAAAATTGTTTCTGAGTTGGAGTATCATGTTGATTGGTAGTTGCTGGAGTATGGGTTTGTTTATTTTGCTGATGCCCGTAGCCTTGTTCTTGAAACTGTTTATTGTTCTGTGTATTTCCTCTGCGGTGATTGGATTGATCGGTGTGGATAAATCGTCGAGAGAGTTAATGTCTATGTTGGAACTGTTGGCAGATGTGGGTTGTGTATGTCATGTGATTGGTTACTTGTCGCTCGGTGTTCATACGGAAGTTCGGGTCGTCTTCGTGACATGTTTGAAATATTTTGCTCCAGTATTACCTGAATTCGAGTTCTTGTTCTTTGGGTTAGGTTTAATTTAATTTGGTTGCTGTAACGAATGCAGTTTAATTCGTTGCTGGAGATTCCCATTGGGTGTTTAATTTTCCTCCAGAATTTTTTCGGGTTGTGGTAATTTGCTTCTGTCTGTTGTTAGTCTCTGCCAGTTATTACTATATGCTTCTTTGGACGTGTTTCTTAGTTGTTCGTGTATGGTGTTATATTGTCTTCTGTATTCTGGCATTCATCCTTGTTCTATGATTAATTTTATTTTATTAAGTTACTGAATTGTGTCTGTACAATTCTTGATTGATGTGATATTGAGGGTGTGGTAATATTAGGTGAGTGGTCTTGGGTATGTGTTGTTTCATTGCTTGGCTCCACATCTCTAGTGTGTTGTGTAGTTGGGTGATTTGGTGATTGTATAACTCCTTTTTAAATTCCTCCCAGTTGGACTGGCTGTAGCTGTATCTCATCCTGGCAGGGATCTGTATTAGCGACGTGGAGAGTGTGACTATGATAGGGAAATGGTCACTGGTGGTTATTGGCCGGGTTCCATTAGCAGGTTAAGATGGTGATGCTGGTTTGTTAGTACTATGTCTGGATGTCCGATGTGACCTGCTCTGATGTATGTGGGGAATTCTGGGCCAAGGTGAATTACGTTGTTGCGATTCAATAATGTGTTTAAGATCTGCCCTACGGTGTTGTCCTGGTGCCCCAAGACGCGGTGTCGTGCATTTAGGTCACCCAGAAAATATGCTGTTACATTTCTTCTCATTAGCCTGAGCATGTCTGCTAGTGGAAATATGGGTCTTCTCGAAGTGAAGTGACAGGTGCCGATTATGAGGGTTCTGTTGGGCTGTTTATGTTGATGGCCAGAAAGTTTTCTTGAAATGAGTCGTGTATCTTGTGTTGTATGTTTCGTTTGATGGCTATGACAGTTCCATCATGTAGTGGGTCTTGACTGTTTTTTTGGTAGACTGTGCAGTTAAATATTTTAATTTTTTTCCGAGTTTTTCTTACCATTCGAATTCAGGAGGAGAATATCTGGGTCTATGCTACGGTATGTGTTGTGTAGTTTGCTTTCTCTCTGTGGGATCCATGCTAAAACATTGTGTTGGATTATTTTAAGTTTGTTTATTATGAAGGCTGGTGCCTAGAGCTGGTTTGTGCCATTTTTTGCTGACCGGTGTTCCCCTGACACCCTCCTGTCAGTCAGCAGAACCAGGCAGATTTTTTTTATATGAGGACTGATCAACTCTCTCTCCTGTTGTCTTGTAATGAGTCATCCTTTATTAATTAGTGTTTCAATGTGTGTGTCTTCTAGGTTTATGTCTGTAGTATATGTGGATTTTATCCTGCCATGAGTCTTTCTGTTGAGACTATGGGGGAGCTGTAGTGGAGAACAATCGTAGACCAATTTCGTCTCCTTAGGTCTTCGTTCTCCGTGGTCTTTCTGGGTCAAGGTGGTGGTGCCATAGTTTCTGTTTGATTCTTTTTTTGGAGTGCTGAATTTGGCGGGGTGTTCTGTTTTTGTGGTGGTTTCGTCTTCGTCCGCCATCGTTACTTCCTCGCTTGTTGGGTCAGGATGTATGTCGGGAATAACCTGTTCTTGGGTTGATGTTACTTGATCTGCGGTGCTCTCTGGTTTGTATATACGGTAATGTTAAAAATTTTGGTAATAGGTACGTCGTTTGGGAATGCCATGTCTGGTAGGAAGTTGGCGGCGAACATTTCCCTTGCGGCCTTGGCAAAAGTTCCAGGTCTGGCTATATTCATGATGTGGGTGTGGATTATGGAAGTTATTATTTTTATGGGAAGATTATTTCCAAGTTGCGACAAAATAGGTTGCTTGGGGAGGGGGGTGATTTTTTCGAGGACCTTCGTCGTTTCTTGGGTTAATTTTGTCACAGCTGAATATATTCTGTTTTGCTGTTATTTATTTGTTTGTGTTTTTTTGTGTGTACACACACACATATACAATACAGGTAGAAATTACTGTCTCCAGAACGAATGGCTCCCTATCCCGGCCGCAAAAATGTCAGTAACTTTGGAACTTCCCTTAGATATTTTTGGATACATCCTGGGTATCATCCACGAATTGTCAGTTATTGTTTGGGGAATATTAATTAAATTACTCTAGTAATGGTACAATGTTTCTTATTAGGTTATTATAGGAAAATGCCTGGTTTATATATAATTTTTTTATCACTGAGCCCGTATAAATGTGAGGAGAGACAGTTAATAGAGAATTGTGATGACTGTTAATGGTATCCACAACAATTAAAAGAGAATAGAATCAGTCTAAAAGATCATGTAAAACTAAAAATATGACACACATCATTTATTGGCTCTATATAGATATGAGAAGAAGAGAGATGTATTAATAACTAAACAAAAGACCGGTATAAATGTAATGTAATGTTAATAAAGATGCTTACTGTATTTATTTTAGGTAAAGGTGTAGACAATGGCTACCGCCAGAAATTGTTTGTCGATTTTCGTTATTTTTCCTATAATACTTATTGTTTTGATGATTTTAAGTATATTAAAAGAAACGACAATGTTCTATTATGATTTTAAGTATTTTTTAAGACTTTTTCGTATCCTACGATCATAAATCCCCTGTTAGTGGGCGGGGCATGAAGGATGAGGGAAATTATGGGGTAAAAACACGGCGAATACAGTACTGATGTTATGGCATTAAAAGTACGTGTCTAGGATCATTTATAACGATAGAAATCTTTTTCTTGCCTTTAATGAGTCACGCGTGAAAATTTTCCTACTTCGTCATTGTTCGCTGTTGACAACCTGTATAAGTTCTGTACCATTAATCCTGATCCTTTAAATAAAATAGGTAAAGGTGTAGACAATGGCTACCACCAGAAGGAATTGTCGGAATTGGGTGAACTTTTTTCTACATATTAATACACCTTTACAAAATAGCCGTAACTTTGAAGTAAGCTAACCTCTATTTTACTTCAATATGTAAATTGAATGCCCAAACATTGCCCTCTGTTTATGTCACTTGGCTAAATTTTTCTCAACTTGTGAAGTCATTGACGTTCATTACTGGCCATAGTTAGAACCTCAGATGAAAGAATGGATAACATGAAGATTAGGCCCAGCTTATTCCTTCTGGATTACTATATTGAACACCCTAATGCTAACCTGACCTAACTTAACGTATCTTCACTTAGTTACTTTTAGTAAATATAATTTTTGTTTGTTACAGGAGATGTTACAACAAAACTTTGAAAAATTAAACTGTACCATAACAGCTGAAAATGACCAAGTGGAGCCTGGAACAAGAGGTGCCACCACCAACACTGCACCATCACCACCTATGCCAAGGTAAACTAAAGGGGGTATATATAAATTTTTCTACCCATTATGTAAACTCGCAACAAAAAGTATCGGTGCATACTGTAGTGTGAACAATTTGAGACCAGTGACGATAGGTATTGGGAAAGGCAAGTTGTTCCAGCCGTATGTTGGCAGCCCTGATTGTCAGCCATATGGCAACACCTAGTGGAGGGGGGGGGGGCTATGAGGATACACTTACCAACCTTCCCGACATATCACACTGTATATGTATCTTTTCGGAACTCGTCGATCTCACCCTGCACCGATGGGTGTGTATTCTGTGTGGGAGGTTATAGTAAGTGTGGAAGCAGTGGGTAGTGTATCAATAGTGCATCTGGCGACTCGGCCTATTTCAGTTTAAGTGCACACCACACAACCACCTCTGCTGTAAGTATACTTTATCCTCTTTGCCACTGATTATCAATTTGATTTCAACAGAGAATGTTTAGGAAAAATAATGGAAGCATAAAAAGGCAAAAATTATACAAGATAATGAACATCGCAGCTCAGCTGGGATGTGTTGTCTCTCCAGACTGACCCTTGGCACCTGTTGCTAAAGGTCAGTTGGTAGAGGCACACAACCCAACCCCCCTCCCCTGTGTGGGCAGAAGTATTTATTTGTTTATTTATATCCTTCAGATTGAGTTTTTATTTTTTGTTTATAAATTGTCACAGAAGTGACTGGGGAGAATATAATTTACATTGCTGAGATTCTTTTAAGATAGTGATTAATTTGAATATAAACATTCTATTGTTTGCACTAGACAAATATTTAAGTAATCATTTAGTACATTAGTACATGTACAGTACAGCTGTGCCCTTAGGACAGTGTAGCGTGCCCAGAGAAACAGTAGATGCAAATTTTAAAATATGATGCGCCACATTGACTCGCACAAAATAGGAAAGATTCGCTTTAAATTAAAACATTGTCCTTAATTGTGGGTGTCGCTTTAAGTCAATAACCTTAAATTGAATCGCTTTAAATCGACATTCTACTGTATAGGTAACTTGTATTATTACATCTTATTTATTTTGAAAGATAATAAACATCTTGTAAGAGCTGATGAGTCAGTTTTTTAACATGTAATATTAAATTGTTGTGCTTTATGAATTGCAAATATTTTCAAAGGCAACAAAAAATCAATAACATTAACACTTGTTTTTAACAGCATACACCACAAATCTGTAAAAAACATTAATTTTAATCAACAGAATTCAACATTAAACTGAAACGGACATCTCTCATAGGTGTGAATCCTCAGAGGCAACCGGAATGCCTTTATCACAAATTATATATCGTCATCTGGCCACCTGTCCATTAAATGACAGTCTCTCGAACCATTTCCCACCTCACTCATACGGGAAAATACTTAATAGTTGTAAAAAAAAATCATCACTGTTGTGTTATTAGATTAACTGCAAAAAATAACAAGATGACTAACAATTTGGCCTAAATCAGCTAATAATCAAATATTAGAACATCTTGGCAGCAATGTGTCAACTTATGGTTATACAAAATACTACAGAATACAATTAAATTGGATGTTGAATAGGTGAAGAACTCCAATAATCAGTTCATAATTTTGCATTACTATACAAGATTGACCAACAGTAATTTCTCCGTTAGCTGGGATCTTTCAAACCCGGAAGTCTGATAGATTTTAGATAAACTACTTTGGATTATTATAGTAAAGAAATGAAGTTTCTAACTTAATTAGAACTGCATTAATGGATTCCGGTAGTTCAGGCTCGAGGAAAACTTCACAAGCACCCAGAAACATTCTGGGGAAGTGGGCGAGTGTCTGTCTGTGCAGGATGTTTAGTTTAGACACTGAAACTTTTCCCAGTAACCGGAAAAGGTTCTGGGGAAAAGGAGTTTTTCCGGGTTTGAGAAAGTCGTCTCGTCGCCCAGAAATCTCTCATCCCCGGAAGTGCTCTGCACCAATTGTGTCGGCTAACGGGGATATCACTGTGTGCACGGTCGCATAGGCCTCCACACAGGCATAGAGCAGTACACTGTAGAGCAGCCTTCACACATTTACACTGCCCCCTGCATCTTTTCTTGCTACGAATGTGGCAGAGTTTATTTCTTGTCTTTACCCAGAACCGTCAACTCGTCCATTATGAATAGGTTATTTTGCCATTCTTTATTAACATACTGAAGAAAGAATCCCCATTTGCAGGTGACATGATGCAACATCTTCCCGAGGCAGTGGACCAGAAGGTATGACACTGTAGACACTGGGAAGAATACTTTCCTACCATCACCAAGTGGCATCATCAACATAACCAGCCAACTGAAGTTAACCAGAGATGGACACAAACTTCACCTGCTGCTGTATGGTAAGTCCATTGTTATTAATAGCTAAACTCTTAATTGAACATATCTGTACTCAAGGCCATAACAGGGTGTAAGACAGTACAGTAGGCCCTGTTCAGAGCTAAGAAGGTGGATGGATATTGACAAAGTTTTGCATAGAGATGGGTAGATATGGCGTAGGTATATGGAGCGGAGGGTGGAAACCAGTTAGGTCAAGAGATGCACAAGTCTAAATGTGGAAAGGAAGAGAGCCAGGGGTGGTCAAGTTTATCAACTTTCCCTGCCTAACCTAACCTACTAAAGTTAATGGATAGGGAAGACTGCTGGAGATATGATGGAAGATTACAGAGGGACCCACCAAATTCGCAGGGGTTAGGTTCTCAAAATGGCTGTGAATTGCCAAATCAGCGAATAACATTTGCGGACTGAGGGTGGGGGGGATACATTTTTACTTGTGTACAAAGAAATGTATATTCATTTTGTGTTGCCCTTAGGACAATTATTTCTTTTTACTGTATTGTATATATATGTGTGTAAACACACACACAAAACACATACATACAAATAAATAATACTGTAATGGGAAAATACTCTCACAAAAAATAACAAACAAATTTATTAAAAATGTGAGTCCACCCTCAAGTCCGTGCTTTATTATTAAGTCTGTGCTTTATTACTTTAATAATAAAGCACAGACTTGAGGGTAGACTCACATTTTTAATAAATTTGTTTGTTATTTTTTGAGAGAGTATTTTCCCATTATTATTTATTTGTATGTGTTTTGTGTGTGTGTTTACACGCATATACCGTATATACTCGTGTATAGTTTGAGTTTTAAGACCAAATTTTTAGGCAATAAATTGGGGGTCGACCTTTTCATGGGTAATAGTTTCGTTAGGTTGAATCCGTGCATGATAGGAAGGGCTAGGAGCAACTTTTAGTTTTAGACATGAAATATATTTACCGGTTACTGCCAGTAAACAATGGAAACGTAAAATATGTACCAATTAGTAATGAACAGCTGTGGAGTGCCTTCAGCAGATGATGCTCACCACCTTACAATAGGCTAACCTACCTTACAGCGTGCGTTCAGTAGTCTATGTTGAAGTTGAACCTGATGACACCGTCATGAGTAAAAACTCGCACAATATTCATTGACTGTCCTTATGTTTTAGTCTTTACCACCATTGGTGAATAGAATTTGTTTTACATTTGTAAATATTATTTAAAACATATATGAACAGTAAATAAGTGTTGCTTTCATATTCATATGTAGAGAAATGACGATACGTTTTCACATGTACGCACTTACTGTTCATACGTTGGAGTTCCCAATCGTCTCTCCTTATTTCTTTACCATTAGTGGTAAGCTACTGCTAGTGTTCCATTTATCAACATTAAATAGCATTACTTAAAACATATATACAGGTAAATTTTCAGCCACCGGCTGCAACTCTATTAATAAACCGTTTATTATTATTATTATTATTTTATAATTTTTTTTTAATTAAGTTCACTACAGCTACAACCAGGGTCTTAATTTCTTCAGTTTCTTATGTAGAACCATCGCCACTCACGAAAACAATGCCGTCTTGTCTCCTCGTTTGTGTTTTAATATTCTACTTATTATTAATGAATTGCATTGTTCATTTCACATATATAAACATTAATTCAATGAAATACATATTCGGTAATAAACAATAATGGATCTTTCGTACATATTCTTAAGATAAATGTCTGTTTCCTTGAGTGCACACGTATACATTGGAAGTAAACACTGACAACAATGTCGTCTCTTATACTCTTGTGTGTTTTAATATTCTAAGTATTAATGAATTGTATTGTTCATTTTGCATATATAAAGATTAATTAAATCAAATACATATTCAGTAATAAACAATAAAGAATCTTTTGTATATATTCTTAAAAAGATAAATGACGCGGCATCCTTAAATGTGCACGTATATGTTAGCGTTCCCAATCCATCTCTTTTTTTTTGCCATTACTGTACTTTCATTTTCTTTCGTTGTTCAAAAGATGTTACCGTAATCGCTTTTTGAATGGTTTTCAGTTAAAAAAAACTGTTGTATTACAATAATATTCTATCCTAGTTGACTTGAATAAATACTTGAATGGAAATATGAGATATTTTTTATGAAACTACCCGTGTTTCAGTGTAAAGTGCCGTAATAATAAATGGTAAACAATTTGCCTTCGGTGCTCGGTGTTTCTGGCACGGCGAGCCTCAGTTTATAGGTTGTAGAGTGTTTTTAGTGAAGGTTTTCTGAAATGAGTTTTATATGCTATAAAATATGCCATTACCCTCAA
>NW_024746078.1:0-12585 GCF_018991925.1 Homarus americanus
CACTAGTAACATACCATAATTCTTATCACTTCACAAGGAACCACCTGGTACCTTGAACTCTCATTCAGGGGTTCAATACTTAACCCGGGATACTATATTTCTGCAAGTTATCCCTCCAAACATGGGCGGACACAGCTCCATGCAATAGATGAAGTACAATCTCCAGGTGGAGTCAGGGAGGTTGACTCGTTACACACTATGTTAAAACATGAACACTGATATTCACAAAATTGACTAAGTTAAACTGAATTACTAGGCGGCGGGGAAAACACACAACCATACCTGGAGATACGTTGAGGAAGAGTCACAAATGCGTGATTCTCCCTCGCGTAGAGGTATATACGTGCACCTGCTGGGCAGCTTGGGCCTCCATATTCATGCCAGAAAGGTCAATCTTACCAACAACATACCTTCTCTACCATTTTGGATCACCGTATACTGAATTATGAACTCCGGTATTCCTGATCAGGGTAATTTACTAGGTGGAATATACACGTTGATAACATCAATTCTGCAAGCTCAGGCCTGAGGCGAACAAGGAGCTATTCACAGGGAGACGTTAGATCTGGGAGATTATACCAGTTGACAGAATAATTCAGGAAATTAATGACTTTCTTAAATAGACAACTGACTCTAACTAAACTACAAACATCAGATTCTCTGATGTCGGGGAAACAAAATAACATAACTCCAGTAGCGATCAGAAACTCATGGGTATTCTTAGGGAACAAAACCGATGGGTATCGTTTATCCTGGCAGACTCAACACTCACTTACTTGACAGTTGAAGCGTTCAACACCACTCACAATTGATCTTGAATGTTTCAACTGTAAACAGACATATCTAAGCTGACTCAAAACCAGGGTGTTCTCTCTCACATTCAAATTCATTATATAGAGAGGTTGGTTTCAGTAAGTCAGAGAAAATGGGATAACAGAGGACTGAGGCGTCTTGAAGTGACGAGAAAACGGACTCCTCAGATGGAGGACTCAAAAATAAAGCAGAGGTACATGTTTTGTGGGCTAGTGAGCGTAATATGAATCATTTGATTTTGGCGTTAACTGACGTGTACGACCGTGGTCGTTACAAAGCTTTCCCCTCCCCAAGATTCAATATTATGCGGTATAGTTGACAAAACATTCACAGTAAATACATAATTTTCAAAACACAATATCTTGCAATACTGGGGTAATGGTCATCAATACAGGCAACACACATGGTTACATAATTTTCACATACATACAATTTTGCAACTCAGTTGACTAATCACACAAACTCCCAGCCAGGGCAGATAAAATGAACACAGCACCACTTGTTATGGCACACAGAATAACATAATCATACATCAATATTACAGAACATAATAATAAAAATAACAGGCCGGCCTTAATTACAGTTTTCGTACACTTTTAACTGCACCATCCACCAGGACGGCAGGTAGTTTCCATCTTGGCGATTGATCAGATATGTATGACACTTTTAATTACAACATCCACTCGGATGACACTGGACCCAAGCTTCAAAATTCAACAATTTAGATCTCAAGCTAGGAGTAGATAGACTGACCCCATCCAGCCACTGAAGTATTCGGGTTGACCTTATCACAAAAGAATCATTCTCCACTCGTGGGACGAGGCAAGATCTGAATGGCCAGAGTATGGACTCAAATAGACTTTAATGCCAGCGACCCGGTCCCCATGAAACCCCCAAAACCTCAGTGCCCTTCTGTTACTTTGCAATGCAAGCTTCTTAAACTGCACTAGGCCCATGTACTCTTGTACACGCCTAGCCGTGACTAAAGTCCAGCCCAACTACCTCCTACATTAACCCAGGCCTACTGCAGATAGGACCTCCAAGCAACTTGATCACTCACACCAAACGATGTTCTCACTGCAGTAAGACACATCTACTCATTCCTCTTGTCCATGGTACATACTGACAATCCCTCCCCCAACAGGGTCACTCTGGCCACTTGACTGGCGAAGCAAACAGTTGATGTTTACGATCAACGACTCTCAAGTACTAAGTAAGGGCCATTTACGGCAATTGAGAGACGTGACCGACCAACTGGAAAATCTCTAAACAGTTTTCTCTACTGAACCTTAGCGTTCCCAAATAGATAACAACATCCATGAAAACAGCAGGATTCTCGGAACTCACATGAGTTAACACATAAATGCCTCGGATACCTTTTAAATGGATACTCACCAAAAAAAAAATTTAAAGCCAGTAATAGTATGGGTGACTCACTCAGCAGATTAAGTATCTCTAAAGACAACACTACAAGGTTTCAATTCACACAGTACTCATAGCAGTGCTCAAAATAAAATACTTGATGGTACTTGACGAGAATGTCTCAAGAAAATATAACTGTAGATTTCACGAATGATAAACACAAAGCGGATTTTCTGTACTCACAAGAATTCACTGTCTTTTTCAATTATCTTGACACTGTGTTAACACTACACAATTTACTCTGTGCTTTACTCACAATTGGTGGTCCTTACATGTACAGAGGGTGCTTCCAGCAATCCATTTTCAGAGATTGTATGTCTTAGATGTCCATTTCACCACAGAGTCCTCAACCCAATCAATACTATGGCTGAAAATACACCGGAATTAGTTCTCAAATACATATAACCTCTTTACCAACAATGCATATCAGTCTACACTGTAAGAAATGGTAAGGCGCTATGTAATAAAATTCTCCGTTAAATAAAAACAGGTTGAAAAATACAACAATGAAAAATTTAACACCAAACTTGTGTTATCTCAATAAATTCAATGGTAACAAATTGACTCCAACTGAGAACTAGTCATTTGCTCAGCACACATGAAAGTAACATAGAACACACTAAAAAAAACATGACAACATAGAAGGAACTGGAGGTCAACATTGCAAGTGGAAGGACGATAGACAGACGGGAAATGGAAATGTTAATGGCTGAGTGGAACGGGTGGCGCCAAGTCCTCACTAGACTAATGGCGATTATTCAGTCTCTAGCTGAAAGCAATTTGGCTCTAGAGGGTCAGCCGAAAAACTTAACTGTCAATCCAATGGTAATTTTCTCCAAGAAGTGGAACTTTAAGTAGGGTTGAAAGTAATGCAGGCAATCACAGTCACACTACCTTGGGGTTCCTTGAGGTAGAGAAGTCTACAGGGCTAAATTTGTCATGAATTCTACTCGGAAGACAAACAAATGAACATTTCTTTTGAGGATTGTCGAGGTCAATCCTACGACAATGAAGCAAATATGAGAGGAAACATCAAAGGAGTTCAAGCTAGGCTTCTTCAACAGAATTCTCGGCCCTTATTTGTCCCTTGTGGTGCCCATAATTTGAATTTTATATTAGGTGACGCTGCCAAGAGCTCCCTAAATGCAACTTGTTACTTTGGATATTTAACGAAAGTATTCACATTGTTTTCAGCCGCTCCTCAGAGGTGGCAAGTTCTTTTAAAACATGTTAATATTACTCTGAAATCGTGGTCAGACGTCAGATGGGAAAGCCGAGTAAAAAGTGTGGAGGCAATTAGATATCAACCTCCGCAACTCAAAGAAGCGCTTTTGGAGCACAGAGAATCTGCAACTGACCCTGTCGTCAAAGTTGAGGCTTAATCGTTGGCAGAGGAAGTAGGGTCATACCGTTTTGTCATTTGTTCAGTTGTGTGGTATGATATACTCAGCAAAATTCAGCACGTGAGCAAACTAATGCAGTCGACTACGATACAGCTCGGCGTGGCTGTAGATCTGCTGAAACAGAAGAGACTAAGAACTAAAAAATGTCACTTTAGCTATGAGTGTGCAGACGAACCTGTCAGCGATGTACTCAAGAGGATGGAGACTACATTTTTCAATGTGGTAGTGGATACTGTGATTTCCTCTCTTAATGAGAGGTTCAAGACCTTGGGCGAGGTGAATGAAAAGTTCAAGGTATTGTTGGGGTTCACGGACATGTCTGACAAAGATATTGTCGGAACTCACACATAAGTTGTAACTTATTCACAACTACTGTGACTATCAAAGCACGACATGTCACAACAAATTCCTCACAAAAACAACCCCAATTGCCAAAGATGAATTAATTAACACCCTTCCAGAGCAAAGGGGTAACATTATTGCCAAATGCCTGATACTTTCAATGGATACTCACCAAAAATAATCACAGTAGTATCGGTGACTACTCAGAAAATTAAGTATCTCTAAAGGAGGACACAAACTTAATTGGCTAAAAGTACTCATAGCAATGCTCAAAATAAAATACGACTACTTGACGAATGTCTCAAGAAAAATATAACTCTCTCCAGAAGCCACGATAGATTAACACAAAGTGGATTTTGTATCACAAGAATTCACTGTCTTTTTCTAATTATCTTGACATCAGTTAACACTACACACCCCACTCTGTGCTTACCACAATTGGTGGTCCCAGATGTACAGAGTGGTGCTTCCAGCAATTTCATTTTCAGAGATTGTATGTCTTATGTGTCCATTTCACCACAGAGTCCTCAACCCACTCAATACTATGGCTGAAAATACACCGGAATTAGTTCTCAAATACATATAACCTCTTTACCAACAATGCATATCAGTCTACACTGTAAGAAATGGTAAGGCGCTATGTAATAAAATTCGCTAAAATAAAAACAGGCTGAAAATACAATAATGAAAAATTTAATACCAAACTTCAGGCATTCCAATAAATTTATGGTAAATACAAATTGACTTAACTGAGAACTAGCCATTTGCCCAGCAAGTCAGTTGGCGAAAGTAATATAGGAACATACTAAAAAAAAACATGACAAATATAGAAGGAACTGGAGGTCAATATTGCAAGTGGAAGGACGATATAGACAGATCGGAAATGGAAATGTTAATGGCTGAGGGAGAACGGGTGGCGCCAAGTCCCTCACTAGACTAATGGCTATTATTCGGTCTCTAGCTGAAAGCACGGCCTCTAGAGGGTCAAATAAAAACTTAACTGTCAATCCAATGGTAATTTTCCAAACTTTAAGTAGGGTTGAAAGTAATGTGCAGGGCACCTCACAACACACACTACCTTAGCCTTGAGAGAGAAGTCTACAGGGCTAAATTTGTCATGAATTCTACTCGGAAGACAAACAAATGAACATTTCTTTTGAGGATTATCGAGGTCAATCCTACGACAATGAAGCAAATATGAGAGGAAACATCAAAGGAGTTCAAGCCAGGCTTCTTCAACAGAATTCTCGGCCCTTATTTGTCCCTTGTGGTGCCCATAATTTGAATTTTATATTAGGTGACGCTGCCAAGAGCTCCCTAAATGCAACTTGTTACTTTGGATATTTAACGAAAGTATTCACATTGTTTTCAGCCTCTCCTCAGAGGTGGCAAGTTCTTTTAAAACATGTTAATATTACTCTGAAATCGTGGTCAGACGTCAGATGGGAAAGCCGAGTAAAAAGTGTGGAGGCAATTAGATATCAACCTCCGCAACTCAAAGAAGCGCTTTTGGAGCACAGAGAATCTGCAACTGACCCTGTCGTCAAAGTTGAGGCTTAATCGTTGGCAGAGGAAGTAGGGTCATACCGTTTTGTCATTTGTTCAGTTGTGTGGTATGATATACTCAGAAAAATTCAGCACGTGAGCAAACTAATGCAGTCGACTACGATACAGCTCGGCGTGGCTGTAGATCTGCTCAAAAAGACCAGAGATGATATTGTCAGCTACAGAAATACAGGTTTTGCTGATGCACTAACTATTGCTAAAGAAATCTGTGAAGCGATGAGCATAGACACGGTGCTGAAACAGAAGACTAAGAACTAAAAAATGTCACTTTAGCTATGAGTGTGCAGACGAACCTGTCAGCGATGTACTCAAGAGGATGGAGACTACATTTTTCAATGTGGTAGTGGATACTGTGATTTCCTCTCTTAATGAGAGGTTCAAGACCTTGGGCGAGGTGAATGAAAAGTTCAAGGTATTGTTGGGGTTCACGGACATGTCTGACAAAGATATTGTCGGAACTCACACATAAGTTGTAACTTATTCACAACTACTGTGATCATCGTGCGCTGATGTCACAACAAATCTTCTACAAAACAACCCCACCAAAGATAAATTCAATTAACACCCTTCCAGAGCAAAGGGGGTAAACATTGACACATAAATGCCTCGGATACTTCTTAAATGGATACTCACCAAAATAAATAATCGGCAGTAGTATCGGTGACTCACTCAGAAAATTAAGTATCTCTAAAGAGGACAATACAAACTTTCAATTCACAAAGTACTCATAGCAATTCTCAAAATAAAATACTTGATGATACTTGACGAGAATGTCTCAAGAAAATATAACTCTGTAGCTTTCACGGATGATTAACACAAAGCGGATTTTCTGTACTCACAAGAATTCACTGTCTTTTTCAATTATCTTGACACTGTGTTAACACTACACAATTTACTCTGTGCTTTACTCACAATTGGTGGTCCTTACATGTACAGAGGGTGCTTCCAGCAATTCATTTTCAGAGATTGTATGTCTTAGATGTCCATTTCACCACAGAGTCCTCAACCCACTCAATACTATGGCTGAAAATACACAGGAATTAGTTCTCAAATACATATAACCTCTTTACCAACAATGCATATCAGTCTACACTGTAAGAAATGGTAAGGCGCTATGTAATAAAATTCTCCGTTAAATAAAAACAGGTTGAAAAATACAACAATGAAAAATTTAACACCAAACTTGTGTTATCTCAATAAATTCAATGGTAACAAATTGACTCCAACTGAGAACTAGTCATTTGCTCAGCACACATGAAAGTAACATAGAACACACTAAAAAAACATGACAACATAGAAGGAACTGGAGGTCAACATTGCAAGTGGAAGGACGAGTAGATGACGGGAAATGGAAACAAGCACGGCTGAGTGGAACGGGTATGCCAAGTCTCACTAGACTAATGGCTATTATTCAGTCTCTAGCTGAAAGCAATTTGGCTCTAGAGGGTCAAATGAAAACTAACTGTCAATCCAATGGTAATTTTCTCCAAGGCGGAACTTTAAGTAGGGTTGAAAGTAATGCAGGCAATCACAGTCACACTACTCAGTCTCTTTAGAGTAGTTTGCAGGGCTAAATTTATTGCGAATCACTCGGAAGATAAACAAATGAACATTTCTTTGGAGGATTGGTCGAAAATAACTTACGCATAATGGAAGGCCATGAGGAAACATCAAAGGAGTTCAAGCCAGGCTTCTTCAACAGAATTCTCGGCCCCTATTTGTCCCTTGCAGTCTATAATTGAATTCTTAGAGCAGAGCCAAGGAGTTCTAAATGCAACTTGTTACTTTGGATATTTAACGAAAGTATTCACATTGTTTTCAGCCTCTCCTCAGAGGTGGCAAGTTCTTTTAAAACATGTTAATATTACTCTGAAATCGTGGTCAGACGTCAGATGAGAAAGCCGAGTAAAAAGTGTGGAGGCAATTAGATATCAACCTCCGCAACTCAAAGAAGCGCTTTTGGAGCACAGAGAATCTGCAACTGACCCTGTCGTCAAAGTTGAGGCTTAATCGTTGGCAGAGGAAGTAGGGTCATACCGTTTTGTCATTTGTTCAGTTGTGTGGTATGATATACTCAGCAAAATTCAGCACGTGAGCAAACTAATGCAGTCGACTACGATACAGCTCGGCGTGGCTGTAGATCTGCTCAAAAAGACCAGAGATGATATTGTCAGCTACAGAAATACAGGTTTTGCTGATGCACTAACTATTGCTAAAGAAATCTGTGAAGCGATGAGCGTAGACACGGTGCTGAAACAGAAGACTAAGAACTAAAAAATGTCACTTTAGCTATGAGTGTGCAGACGAACCTGTCAGCGATGTACTCAAGAGGATGGAGACTACATTTTTCAATGTGGTAGTGGATACTGTGATTTCCTCTCTTAATGAGAGGTTCAAGACCTTGGGCGAGGTGAATGAAAAGTTCAAGATATTGTTGGGGTTCACGGACATGTCTGACAAAGATATTGTCGGAACTCACACATAAGTTGTAACTTATTCACAACTACTGTGATCATCGTGCGCTGATGTCACAACAAATCTTCTACAAAACAACCCCACCAAAGATAAATTCAATTAACACCCTTCCAGAGCAAAGGGGGTAAACATTGACACATAAATGCCTCGGATACTTCTTAAATGGATACTCACCAAAATAAATAATCGACAGTAGTATCGGTGACTCACTCAGAAAATTAAGTATCTCTAAAGAGGACAATACAAACTTTCAATTCACAAAGTACTCATAGCAATGCTCAAAATAAAATACTTGATGATACTTGACGAGAATGTCTCAAGAAAATATAACTCTGTAGCTTTCACGGATGATTAACACAAAGCGGATTTTCTGTACTCACAAGAATTCACTGTCTTTTTCAATTATCTTGACACTGTGTTAACACTACACAATTTACTCTGTGCTTTACTCACAATTGGTGGTCCTTACATGTACAGAGGGTGCTTCCAGCAATTCATTTTCAGAGATTGTATGTCTTAGATGTCCATTTCACCACAGAGTCCTCAACCCACTCAATACTATGGCTGAAAATACACCGGAATTAGTTCTCAAATACATATAACCTCTTTACCAACAATGCATATCAGTCTACACTGTAAGAAATGGTAAGGCGCTATGTAATAAAATTCTCCGTTTAATAAAAACAGGTTGAAAAATACAACAATGAAAAATTTAACACCAAACTTGTGTTATCTCAATAAATTCCATGGTAACAAATTGACTCCAACTGAGAACTAGTCATTTGCTCAGCACACATGAAAGTAACATAGAACACACTAAAAAAAACATGACAACATAGAAGGAACTGGAGGTCAACATTGCAAGTGGAAGGACGATAGACAGACGGGAAATGGAAATGTTAATGGCTGAGTGGAACGGGTGGTGCCAAGTCCTCACTAGACTAATGGCGATTATTCAGTCTCTAGCTGAAAGCAATTTGGCTCTAGAGGGTCAGCCGAAAAACTTAACTGTCAATCCAATGGTAATTTTCTCCAAGAAGTGGAACTTTAAGTAGGGTTGAAAGTAATGCAGGCAATCACAGTCACACTACCTTGGGGTTCCTTGAGGTAGAGAAGTCTACAGGGCTAAATTTGTCATGAATTCTACTCGGAAGACAAACAAATGAACATTTCTTTTGAGGATTATCGAGGTCAATCCTACGACAATGAAGCAAATATGAGAGGAAACATCAAAGGAGTTCAAGCCAGGCTTCTTCAACAGAATTCTCGGCCCTTATTTGTCCCTTGTGGTGCCCATAATTTGAATTTTATATTAGGTGACGCTGCCAAGAGCTCCCTAAATGCAACTTGTTACTTTGGATATTTAACGAAAGTATTCACATTGTTTTCAGCCTCTCCTCAGAGGTGGCAAGTTCTTTTAAAACATGTTAATATTACTCTGAAATCGTGGTCAGACGTCAGATGGGAAAGCCGAGTAAAAAGTGTGGAGGCAATTAGATATCAACCTCCGCAACTCAAAGAAGCGCTTTTGGAGCACAGAGAATCTGCAACTGACCCTGTCGTCAAAGTTGAGGCTTAATCGTTGGCAGAGGAAGTAGGGTCATACCGTTTTGTCATTTGTTCAGTTGTGTGGTATGATATACTCAGAAAAATTCAGCACGTGAGCAAACTAATGCAGTCGACTACGATACAGCTCGGAGTGGCTGTAGATCTGCTCAAAAAGACCAGAGATGATATTGTCAGCTACAGAAATACAGGTTTTGCTGATGCACTAACTATTAAGTAAAGAAATCTGTGAAGTTTATGACATGATACGTGCCGAAACAGAAGACCAAGAACTAAAAATGTCACTTGAAGCAGAGTAAAGCAGACGAACCTGTCAGCCGGTATGTACTAAGAGGGATGGAGATCACATTTTTCAATGTGGTAGTGGATATTTGTGATTTCTCTAATGAGAGTGTTCAAGACCCAGGCGAGGTGAATGAAAAGTTCAAGGTATTGTTGGGGTTCACGGACATGTCTGACAAAGATATTGTCGGAACTCACACATAAGTTGTAACTTATTCACAACTACTGTGATCATCGTGCGCTGATGTCACAACAAATCTTCTACAAAACAACCCCACCAAAGATAAATTCAATTAACACCCTTCCAGAGCAAAGGGGGTAAACATTGAAACATAAATGCCTCGGATACTTCTTAAATGGATACTCACCAAAATAAATAATCGGCAGTAGTATCGGTGACTCACTCAGAAAATTAAGTATCTCTAAAGAGGACAATACAAACTTTCAATTCACAAAGTACTCATAACAATGCTCAAAATAAAATACTTGATGATACTTGACGAGAATGTCTCAAGAAAATATAACTCTGTAGCTTTCACGGATGATTAACACAAAGCGGATTTTCTGTACTCACAAGAATTCACTGTCTTTTTCAATTATCTTGACACTGTGTTAACACTACACAATTTACTCTGTGCTTTACTCACAATTGGTGGTCCTTACATGTACAGAGGGTGCTTCCAGCAATTCATTTTCAGAGATTGTATGTCTTAGATGTCCATTTCACCACAGAGTCCTCAACCCACTCAATACTATGGCTGAAAATACACCGGAATTAGTTCTCAAATACATATAACCTCTTTACCAACAATGCATATCAGTCTACACTGTAAGAAATGGTAAGGCGCTATGTAATAAAATTCTCCGTTAAATAAAAACAGGTTGAAAAATACAACAATGAAAAATTTAACACCAAACTTGTGTTATCTCAATAAATTCCATGGTAACAAATTGACTCCAACTGAGAACTAGTCATTTGCTCAGCACACATGAAAGTAACATAGAACACACTAAAAAAAACATGACAACATAGAACTGAGGTCACTGTATGTGGAAGGACGAGACAGACGGAAATGGAAAATGTTAATTTGGCTGAGGAATCGGTATGTCCTTCATAGACTAATGGCGATTATTCAGTCTTCTAGCTGAAAGCAATTTGGCTCTAGAGGGTCAAATACAAACTTAACTGTCAATCCAATGGTAATTTTTCTCCAAGTGGAACTTTAAGTAGGGTTGAAAGTAATGCAGGCAATCACAGTCACACTACCTTGGGGTTCCTTGAGGTAGAAGTCTATGCGCTAAATTTGTCATGAATTCTACCGAAGACAAACAAATGAATGATTTTTTTTTGGAGGATTATCGAGGTCAATCTCACGACAATGAACAAAATATGAGAGGAAACATCGCCGAGTTCAAGCCAGTTTTCAACAGAATTCTCGGCCCTTATTTGTCCCTTGTGGTGCCCATAATTTGAATTTTATATTAGGTGACGCTGCCAAGAGCTCCCTAAATGCAACTTGTTACTTTGGATATTTAACGAAAGTATTCACATTGTATTCAGCCTCTCCTCAGAGGTGGCAAGTTCTTTTAAAACATGTTAATATTACTCTGAAATCGTGGTCAGACGTCAGATGGGAAAGCCGAGTAAAAAGTGTGGAGGCAATTAGATATCAACCTCCGCAACTCAAAGAAGCGCTTTTGGAGCACAGAGAATCTGCAACTGACCCTGTCGTCAAAGTTGAGGCTTAATCGTTGGCAGAGGAAGTAGGGTCATACCGTTTTGTCATTTGTTCAGTTGTGTGGTATGATATACTCAGCAAAATTCAGCACGTGAGCAAACTAATGCAGTCGACTACGATACAGCTCGGCGTGGCTGTAGATCTGCTCAAAAAGACCAGAGATGATATTGTCAGCTACAGAAATACAGGTTTTGCTGATGCACTAACTATTGCTAAAGAAATCTGTGAAGCGATGAGCGTAGACACGGTGCTGAAACAGAAGACTAAGAACTAAAAAATGTCACTTTAGCTATGAGTGTGCAGACGAACCTGTCAGCGATGTACTCAAGAGGATGGAGACTACATTTTTCAATGTGGTAGTGGATATCAGATTTCCCACGAGAGGCTCAAGACCTAAGAGGTGAATGAAAGTCTGAAGATATTGTTGGGGTTCACGGATGTCTGACACAAAGATATTGTCGAACTCACATGTTGTAACTTATCAGATCGTTGATGTCACAACAAATCTTCTACAAAACAACCCCACCAAAGATAAATTCAATTAACACCCTTCCAGAGCAAAGGGGGTAAACATTGACACATAAATGCCTCGGATACTTCTTAAATGGATACTCACCAAAATAAATAATCGGCAGTAGTATCGGTGACTCACTCAGAAAATTAAGTATCTCTAAAGAGGACAATACAAACTTTCAATTCACAAAGTACTCATAGCAATGCTCAAAATAAAATACTTGATGATACTTGACGAGAATGTCTCAAGAAAATATAACTCTGTAGCTTTCACGGATGATTAACACAAAGCGGATTTTCTGTACTCACAAGAATTCACTGTCTTTTTCAATTATCTTGACACTGTGTTAACACTACACAATTTACTCTGTGCTTTACTCACAATTGGTGGTCCTTACATGTACAGAGGGTGCTTCCAGCAATTCATTTTCAGAGATTGTATGTCTTAGATGTCCATTTCACCA
>NW_024746079.1:0-20490 GCF_018991925.1 Homarus americanus
TTATACTCGATTAGGGGATATGTTATACTCGATCAGGGGACTGCGTTATACTGGAACAGGGGACTTTGTTATACTCGATCAGGGGACTTTGTTATATTCAATAAGGGGACTTAATGTTAGACTCGAATAGGGGACTTTTTTATACC
Source organism: Homarus americanus (assembly GCF_018991925.1). NCBI lineage: Eukaryota > Metazoa > Arthropoda > Malacostraca > Decapoda > Nephropidae > Homarus > Homarus americanus. The sequence goes on from NW_024746079.1 coordinate 147, forward strand.
TGACCAATGGACTTTGTTATACTCGATTAGGGGCCTTTGTTATACTCGATGAGGGGGCTTTGTTTTGCTCGACCAGGGGACTTTTTCATACTTGATCAGGGGACTTTGTCATACTCGATCAGTGGACTTTTCTATATTTGACCAATGGACTTTACTATACTCGATGAGGGGCCTTTGTTATACCCGATCAGGGACTTTGTTATAGTCGACCAGGGGACTTTGTTATACTCGATCAGGGGACTTTGTTATACTCGATCAATAGGCTTTGTTATACTTGATGAGGGGACTTGCTATACTCGACCAGGGGAGTTTGTTATACTCGATTAGGGGACTCTGTTATACTCGAGCAGGAGACTTTGTTATACTCGATCAGGGGACTTTTTTATACTCGACCAGAGGACTTTTTTATACTCAACCAGGGGACTTTGTTATACTCGACCAGGGGACTTTGCTATAGTCGACCAGGGGACTTTGTTATACTCGATTAGGGGACTTTGTTATACTCGACCAGGGGTCTTTTTTATACTTGATCAGGGGACTTTGTCATACTTGACCAGAGTCCATTGTTATACTCGATCGGGGGACTTTGTTATACTCGATGAGTGGACTTTCCTATATTTGACCAATGGACTTTGCTATACTCGATGAGGGGCCTTTGTTATACTCGATGAGGGGACGTTGTTATACTCGACCAGGGGACTTTGTTATACTCGATAAGGGGACTTTGTTATACTCGACCAGAGGACATGTTATACTCGATTAGAAAACTTTGTTATACTCGACCAGGGGACTTTGTTATACTCGATCAGGGGACTTTTTTTACTCGACAAGAGGACTTTGTTATACTCAATCCGGGGATATGTTATACTTGATCAGGGGACTTTGTTATACTCAACCAGGGGACTTTGTTATACTCGATTAGGGGCCTCTTTTATACTCGATGAGGGGGCTTTGTTAAACTCGATCAGGGGACTTTGGTATAGTCGACCAGGGGACTTTGTTATACTCGATTAGGGGACTTTGTTATACTCGACCAGGGGACTTTTTTATACTTGATCAGGGGACTTTGTCATACTTGACCAGAGGCCATTGTTATACTCGATCGGGGGACTTCGTTATACTCGATGAGTGGACTTTCCTATATTTGACCAATGGACTTTGCTATACTCGATGAGGGGCCTTTGTTATAGTCGATCAGGGGACATTCTTATACTCGACAAGGGTACTTTGTTATACTCGATGAGGGGACTTTGTTATACTCGACCAGAGGACTTTATTATACTCGATCAGGAGATATGTTATACTCGATCAGGGGACGTTGTTATATTCAAACAGAGGACTTTGATATACTCGACGAGGGGCCTTTGTTATACTCGATTAGAAAACTTTGTTATACTCGACCAGGAGAATTTGTTATATTCGATCAGGGGACTTTGTTATACTCCACCAGGGACTTTGTTATATTCGATCAGGGGATATGCTATACTTGACCAGGGGACTTTGTTATACACGATCAGGGGACTTTGTTATACTCGACCAGGGGCTTTTTTATACTTGGCCAATGGACTTTGTTATACTCAATGAGGGGCCTTTGTTATACTCGATCAGGGGACTTTGTTATACACGACCAGGGGACTTTGTTATACGCAATCAGGGGACTTTTTTATACTCGACCAGAAGACTTTGTTACACTCGATCATGGGATATGTTATACTCGTCCAAGGGACTTTGTTATACTCGATCAGGGGACTTTGTTATACGCGACCAGGGGACTTTTTTGAACTTGATTAGGGACTTTGTCATACTCGATCAGTGGACTTTCCTATATATGACCAATGTTATACTCGATGAGGGGCCTTTGTTATACTCGATCAGGGGACTTTGCTATACTCGACAAGGGGACTTTGTTATACTCGATCCGGGGAGTTTGTTATACTCGACCAGACGAATTTGTTATACTCGATCAAAGGATATGTTATACGCGATCAGGGGACTTTGTTATACTCAATCAGGGGACTTTTTTTTACTTGATTAGGGGACTTTTTTATACTCGATCAAAGGACTTTGTTATACTTGATCAGAGGACTTTGTTATACGCGACCAGGAGCCTTTGTTATACTCGATTAGAAAACTTTGTTATACTCGACCAGGGGACTTTGTTATACTCCACCAGGGACTCTGTTATACTCGATCAGGGGATATGTTATACTCGATAAGGGGACTTTGTTATACTCGTCCAGGGCGCTTTGTTATACTAGGATCAGGGGACTTTGTTATGCTTGATCAGGGGACTTTGTTCTACTCGATCAGGGCCCTTTGTTATACTCGACCAAGGGACTTTGTTATAATCGATTAGGTGACTTTGTTATGCTCGATCTGTGGACTTTGTTAAACTGGGCCACGAGACGTTGTTATACTCGATCAGGGAATTTTTGTTATACTCGATCAGGGGACTTTGTTATACTCGACCAGAGGCCTTTGTTATACTCGATCAGGGGACTTTGTTATACTCAATAAGGGGAATTTGTTAAACTCGATAAGGGGACTTAATGTTAGACTCGAACAGGTGACTTTGTTATACTCGACCAGGAGACTTTGTTATCCTCGATTAGGCGGCTTTGTTATAATCGATCAGGGGACTTTGTTATACTCGATGAGGGGCCTTTGTTATACTCGACCATAGGCCTTTGTTATACTAGATCAGGGAACTTTGTTATACTCGATTAGGGGCCTTTTTTGGACTCGATGAGGGGCTTTGTTATACTCGATCAGGAGACTTTGTTATACTCGATCAGGGGACTTTTTTATACTTGATTAGGGGACTTTCTTATACTTGATCAGAGGACTTTGTTATACTCGACCAGGGGCCTTTGTTATACTCGATTAGAAAACTTTGTTATACTCGACCAGGGGACTTTGTTATACTCCACCAGGGACTTTGTTATACTCGATCAGGGGAATTTGTTATACTCGGTTCAGGTGTCTTTGCTTTACTCGTCCAGTGGGCTTTGTTATACTAGGATCAGGGACCTTTGCTATACTCGATCAGGGGAATTTCTCTTACTCGATCAGGGCCCTTTGTTATACTCGACCAGGGGACTTTGTTATACTTGATTAGGAGACTTTGTTATACTCGATCAAAGGACTTTGTTATATTTGATCAGAGGACTTTGTTATACTCGACCAGGGGCCTTTGATATACTCGATTAGAAAACTTTGTTATACTCGACCAGGGGCCGTTGTTATACTCGATTAGAAAACTTTGTTATACTCGACCAGGGGACTTTGTTATACTCCACAAGGGACTTTGTTATACTCGATCAGGGGATATGTTATACTCGATCAGGGGAGTTTGATATACTCGGTTCAGGTGTCTTTGTTATACTCGTCCAGTGGGCTTTGTTATACTAGGATCAGGGGACTTTGTTATACTCGATCAGGGGACTTTGTTGTACACGACCAGGGGACTTTGTTATCTGTGATCAAGGGACTTTTTTTATCTCGCCAGGACCTTGTTATACTCGATTAGGGGATATGTTATACTCGATCAGGGGACTTTGTTATATACTCGACCAGAAATTGCTTTGTTGCTCTCGATCAGGGGACTTGGTTATACTAAATCAAGGACTTGTTATACTCTGATTAGGGGCCTTTGTTATACTCGACCAGGGGACTTTGTTATACTCGATCAGGGGACATTGTTATACTCGACTAGGGGACTTTTTTATACTTGATCAGGGGAGTTTGTCATACTCGATCAGTGGACTTTCCTATATTTGACCAATGGACTTTGCTATACTCGACCAGGGGACATTGTTATACTCGATCAGGGGACTTTGTTATACTCGACCAGAGAACTTTGTGATACTCGATCAGGGGTTATGTTATACTCGATCAGGGGACTTTGTTATACTCGATTAGGTGACTTTGTTTTACTTGATTAGGGGACTTTTTTATACTCGATCAAAGTACTTTGTCATACTTGATCAGAAGACTTTGTTATACTCGACCAGAAGCCTTTGTTATACTCGATTAGAAAACTTTGTTATACTCGACCAGGGGACTTTGTTATACTCCACCAGGGACTCTGTTATACTCGATCATGGGATATGTTATGCTCGATCAGGGGACTTTGTTATACTCGATTCAGGGGACTTTGTCTCACTCGATCAGGGTCCTTTGTTATACTCGACCAGGGGACTTTGTTATAATCGATTAGGGGACTTTGTTATGCTCGATCTGGGGACTTTTTTAAACTGGGCCATGAGACGTTGTTATACTCGATCAGGGGATTTTTGTTATACTCGATCAGGGGACTTTGTTATACTCGACCAGAGGCCTTTGTTACAATCGATGAGGGGTCTTTGTTATACTCGATTAGGGGACTTTGTTATACTCGATCAGGAGGCTTTTTTATACTCGATCAGTGGACTTTGCTATCCTCGACCAGGGGACTTTGTTATACTCGAAAGTTGGACTTTGTTATACTCGATTAGGGGCCTTTGTTATACTCGATGATTGGGGCTTTGTTATACTCGCCAGGAAACTTTGCTATAGTCGACCAGGGGACTTTGTTATACTCGATTAGGGGACTTTGTTATACTCGACCAGGGAACTTTTTTATACTTGACCAATGGACTTTGTTATACTCGTAGAGGGGCCTTTGTTATACTCGATGATGGGACTTTGTTATACTCCACCAGGGGACTTTGTTATACTCGATCAGGTGACTTTGTTATACTCGTTCAGGTGACTTTGTTATACTCGATCAGAGGACTTTGTTATACTCGATTAGGGGCCTTTGTTATACTCGATGACGGGGCTTTGTTATACTCGACCAGGGGACTTTGCTATTGTCGACCAGGGGACTTTGTTATAATCGATCAGGGGACTTTGTTATGCTCAATCTGGGGACTTTGTTATACTGGGCCTGGAGACTTTGTTATACTCGAGCAGGGGATTTGTTCTACTCGATTAGGGGACTTTGTTATACTGGACCAGGGGATTTTGTTATACTCGATCAGGGGACTTTGTTATACTCGATCAGGGGACTTTGTTAAACTCGTCTAGGGGGCTTTTTTATACTCGATCAGGGGACTTTGTTATAATCGATCTGGGGACTTTGTCTTACTCGATCAGGGGACTTTGTTATACTCGATCAGGGGACTTTTGTTATACTCGATCAGGGAGTTTATATACCAATCAGGGACATTGTTATTTCGATTAGGGGCTCTGTTAAACTCGGCGAGGGGGGCTTTTGCTATCACCAGAGGACTTTTGCTATACTCTAACCAGGTAACTTTGTTATACCTGATTAGGGGACTTTGGTTATTCTCGACCAGGGGACTTTTTTATACTTGATCAGTGGACTTTGTCATACTTGGGCAGAGGCCATTGTTATACTCGATCGGGAGACTTTGTTATACTCGATGTGTGGACTTTCCTATATTTAACCAATGGACTTTGCTATACTCGATCAGGGGCCTTTGTTATACTCGATCAGGTGACATTGTTATACTCGACCAGAGGCCTTTGTTATACTCGATCAGGGGACTTTGTTATACTCGATAAGGGGACTTTGTTACACTCGATTAGGGGAATTTGTTATACTCGACGAGGGGACTTTGTTATACTCGATTAGGCGGCTTTGTTATAATCGATCAGGGGACTTTGTTATACTCGATGAGGGGCCTTTGTTTTACTCGATCAGGGGACTTTGTTATACACGACCAGGGGACTTTTTTATACTCGATCAGGGGATATGTTATACTCGATCAGGGGACTTTGCAATACTCAACCAGAGGACTTTGTTATACTCGATCAGGGGAATTTGTTATACTCAATCAGGGGACTTTGTTATACTCGATAAGGGGCCTTTGTTATACTCGACCAGGGGACTTTGTTATACTTGATCAGGGGACTCTGTTATACTTGATTAGGGGACTTTTTTATACTCGATCAAGGGACTTTGTTATACTTGATCAGAGGACTTTGTTATACTCGACCAGGGGCCTTTGTTATACTCGATTAGAAAACTTTGTTATACTCGACCAGGGGACTTTGTTATACTCGATCAGGGGACTTTTTTATACTCGACCAGAGGACTTTGTTATACTCGATCAGGGGATATGTTATACTCGATGAGGGGACTTTGTAATACTCAACCAGAGGACTTTGTTATACTCGATCAGGGGAATTTGTTATACTCAATCAGGGGACTTTGTTATACTCGATAAGGTGCCTTTGTTATACTCGACCAGGGGTCTTTGTTATACTCGATCAGGGGACTTTGTTATACTCGACCAGGGGACTTTTTTATACTTGATCAGGGGACTTTGTCATACTCGATCAGTGGACTCTCCTATATTTGACCAATGGACTTTGCTATAATCGATGAGGGGACTTTGTTTTACTCGACCAGGGGACTTTGTTATAATCGATCAGGTGATTTTGATATACTCGACCAAAGGACTTTGTTATACTCGAGCAGGGGATATGTTATACTTAATCAGGGGACTTTGTTATACTTGATCAGGGGACTTTGTTATACTTGATAAGGGGACTTTTTTATACTCGATCAAAGGACTTTGTTTTACTTGATCAGAAGACTTTGTTATACTCAACCAGGGGCCTTTGTTATACTCGATTAGAAAACTTTGTTATACTCGACCATGGGACTTTGTTAATTTCGATTAGGGGACTTTGTTATACTCGACCAGGGGACTTTTTTATACTTGACTAATGGACTTTGTTATACTCAATGAGGGGCCTTTGTTATACTCGATCAGGGGACTTTGTTATACTCGACCAGAGGACTTTGTTATTCTCGATCATGGGATATGTTATACTCGATCAGGGTACTTTGTTATACACGATCAGGGGACTTTGTTATACTTGATTAGGTGACTTTGTTATCCTCGATCAGGGGACTTTGTTATACTTGATCAGAGGACTTTGTTATACTCGGCCAGGGGCCTATGTTATCCTCGATTAGAAAACTTTGTTATACTCGACCTGGGGACTTTGTTATACTCCACCAGGGACTTTGTTATACTCGATCAGGGGATATATTATTCTCGATCAGGGGACTTTGTTATACTAGGATCAGGGGACTTTGTTATAATCGATTAGGGGACTTTCTTATGCTCGATCTGGGGACTTTGTTATACTCATCCAGGGAGCTCTGTTATACTCGATCAGAGGTCTTTGTCCTACTCGATCAGGGCCCTTTGCTATACTCGACCGGGGGACTTTGTTATAATCGATCAGGTGACTTTGGTATGCTCGATCTAGGGACTTTGTTATACTGGGCCAGGGGACTTATTTATACTCGATCAGGGGACTTTGATATACTCGATTACGGGACTTTGTTTTTTTCGATAAGGGGACTTTGTTATACTCGACCAGGGGACTTTGTTATACTCTATTAGGCGGCTTTGTTATACTCGATCAGGAGACTTTCTTATACTCGATGAGGGGCCTTTGTTATACTCGGTCAGGGGCCTTTGTTATACTAGATCAAGGGAATTTGTTATACTCGATCAGGGGACTTTGTTATACTAGATCAGGAGGCTTTGTTAACCTCGATCAGGGGACTTTGCTATACTCGACCAGGGGACTTTGTTATACTCGAGCAGGGGGCTTTGTTATACTCGATTAGGGGACTTTGTTATACTCGATCAGGAGGCTTTTTTATACTCGATCAGGGGACTTTGCTATCCTCGACCAGGGGACTTTGTTATACTCGATCAGGGAACTTTTTTATACATAACCAATGTACTTTGTTATACTCGATGAGGGGCCTTTGTTATACTCGATGAGGGGACTTTGTTATACTCCACAAGGGGACATTGTTATACTCGATCAGGGGACTTTTTATGCTCGACCAGAGGACTTTGTTATACTCAATCAGGGGATATGTTATACTTGATCAGGGACTTTGTTATACTCAACCAGGGGACTTTGTTATACTCGACCAGGGGACTTTGCTATAGTCGACCAGGGGACTTTGTTATACTCGATTAGGGGACTTTGTTATACTCGACCAGGGGACATTTTATACTTGATCAGGGGACTTTGTCATACTTGACCAGAGTCCATTGTTATACTCGATCGGGGGACTTTGTTATACTCGATGAGTGGACTTTCCTATATTTGACCAATGGACTTTGCTATACTCGATGAGGGGCCTTTGTTATAGTCGATCAGGGGACATTCTTATACTCGACAAGGGTACTTTGTTATACTCGATGAGGGGACTTTGTTATACTCGACCAGAGGACTTTATTATACTCGATCAGGAGATATGTTATACTCGATCAGGGGACTTTGTTATATTCAAACAGAGGACTTTGATATACTCGACGAGGGGCCTTTGTTATACTCGATTAGAAAACTTTGTTATACTCGACCAGGAGAACTTGTTATATTCGATCAGGGGACTTTGTTATACTCCACCAGGGACTTTGTTATATTCGATCAGGGGATATGCTATACTTGACCAGGGGACTTTGTTATACACGATCAGGGGACTTTGTTATACTCGACCAGGGGCGTTTTTATACTTGGCCAATGGACTTTGTTATACTCAATGAGGGGCCTTTGTTATACTCGATCAGGGGACTTTGTTATACACGACCAGGGGACTTTGTTATACGCAATCAGGGGACTTTTTTATACTCGACCAGAAGACTTTGTTATACTCGATCAGGGGATATGTTATACTCGTCCAGGGGACTTTGTTATACTCGATCAGGGGACTTTGTTATACGCGACCAGGGGACTTTTTTGAATTTGATTAGGGGACTTTGTCATACTCGATCAGTGGACTTTCCTATATATGACCAATGTTATACTCGATGAGGGGCCTTTGTTATACTCGATCAGGGGACTTTGCTATACTCGACAAGGGGACTTTGTTATACTCGATCAGGGGACTTTGTTATACTCGACCAGAGGACTTTGTTATACTCGATCAGGGGATATGTTATACTCGATCAGAGGACTTTGTTATACTCAATCAGGTGACTTTTTTTTACTTGATTAGGGGACTTTTTTATACTCGATCAAAGGACTTTGTTATACTTGATCAGAGCACTTTGTTATACTCCACCAGGGACTCTGTTATACTCGATCAGGGGATATATTATACTCGATAAGGGGACTTTGTTATACTCGTCCAGGGGGCTTTCTTATACTAGGATCAGGGGACTTTGTTATGCTTGATCAGGGGACTTTGTTCTACTCGATCAGGGCCTTTTGTTATACTCGACCATGGGACTTTGTTATAATCGATTAGGTGACTTTGTTATGCTCGATCAGGGGACTTTGTTATACTCGATCAGGGGACTTTGTTATACTCGATAAGGGGAATTTGTTATACTCGATAAGGGGACTTAATGTTAAACTCGAACAGGTGACTTTGTTATAATCGATCAGGGGACTTTGTTATACTCGATGAGGGGCCTTTGTTATACTCGACCAGAGGCCTTTGTTATACTAGATCAGGGAACTTTGTTATACTCGATTAGGGGCCTTTTTTGGACTCGATGAGGGGCTTTTGTTATACTCGATGAGGGGACTTTGTTATACTCGATCAGGGGACCTACTTATACTCGAGCAGGGGGCTTTATTATACTCGAACAGGGGACTTTTTTATACTCGACCAGAGGACTTTGTTATACTCGACCATGGGCTATGTTATACTTGATCAAGGGACTTTGTTATACTCGTCCAGGGGACTTTTTATACTTGACCAATGGTCTTTGTTATACTCAATGAGTGGCCTTTTGTTATACTCGATCAGGTGACTTTGTTATTTACGACCAGGGGACTTTGTTATACTTGATTAGGGGACTTTGTTATACTTGATCAGAGGAATTTGTTATACTCGACTAGGGGCCTTTGTTATACTCGATTAGAAAACTTTGTTATACTCGACCAGGGGACTTTGATATACTCCACCAGGGACTTTGTTATACTCGATCAGGGGACTTTGTTATACTCGATTCAGGTGTCTTTCTTATACTCGATCAGGGGACCTACTTATACTCGAGCAGGGGGCTTTATTATACTCGAACAGGGGACTTTTTTATACTCGACCAGAGGACTTTTTTATACTCGACCATGGGCTATGTTATACTTGATCAAGGGACTTTGTTATACTCGTCCAGGGGACTTTTTATACTTGACCAATTGTCTTTGTTATACTCAATGAGTGGCCTTTTGTTATACTCGATCAGGTGACTTTGTTATTTACGACCAGGGGACTTTGTTATACTTGATTAGGGGACTTTGTTATACTTGATCAGAGGAATTTGTTATACTCGACTAGGGGCCTTTGTTATACTCGATTAGAAAACTTTGTTATACTCGACCAGGGGACTTTGATATACTCCACCAGGGACTTTGTTATACTCGATCAGGGGACTTTGTTATACTCGATTCAGGTGTCTTTGTTATACTCGTCCGGTGGGCTTTGTTATACTAGGATTAGGGGACTTTGTTATACTCGATCAGGGGACTTTTTCTTACTCGATCAGGGCCCTTTGTTATACTCGACCAGGGGACTTTGTTATACTTGATTAGGGGACTTTGTTATACTCGATCAAAGGACTTTGTTATATTTGATCAGAGGACTTTGTTATACTGGACCAGGGGCCTTTGATATACTCGATTAGAAAACTTTGTTATACTCGACCAGGGCCCTTTGTTATACTCGATTAGAAAACTTTGTTATACTCGACCAGGGGACTTTGTTATACTCCACAAGGGACTTTGTTATACTCGATCAGGGGATATGTTATATTCGATCAGGGGAATTTGATATACTCGGTTCAGGTGTCTTTGTTATACTCGTCCAGTGGGCTTTGTTATACTAGGATCATGGGACTTTGTTATACTCGATCAGGGGACTTTGTTATACACGACCAGGGGACTTTGTTATACGCGATCAAGGGATTTTTTATCCTCGACCAGAGGACTTTGTTATACTCGATTAGGGGATATGTTATACTCGATCAGGGGACTTTGTTATACTCAACCAGAGTACTTTGTTATACTCGATCGGGGGACTTAGTTATACTAAATCAAGGGACTTTGTTATACTCGATTAGGGGCCTTTGTTATACTCGACCAGGGGACTTTGTTATACTCGATCAGGGGACATTGTTATCCTCGACCAGGGGACTTTTTTATACTTGATCAGGGGAGTTTGTCATACTCGATCAGTGGACTTTCCTATATTTGACCAATGGACTTTGCTATACTCGACCAGGGGACATTGTTATACTCGATCAGGGGACTTTGTTATACTGAACCAGAGAACTTTGTTATACTCGATCAGGGGTTATGTTATACTCGATCAGGGGACTTTGTTATACTCGATTAGGGGACTTTGTTATACTCGACAAGAGGACTTTGTTATACTCGGTCAGGGGATATGTTATACTCGATTAGGGGACTTTGTTATAACCGACCAGGGGACTTTGTTATACTCGATGAGGGGGCTTTGTTTTACTCGACCAGGGGACTTTGTTATACTCGACCAGGGGACTTTGTTATACTCGATCAGGGGACTTTGTTATACTCGACAAGAGGACTTTGTTATACTCGGTCAGGGGATATGTTATACTCGATTAGGGGACTTTGTTATAACCGACCAGGGGACTTTGTTATAATCGCCCAGGGGCCTTTGTTATACGCGATTAGAAAACTTTGTTATATTCGACCAGGGGACTTTGTTATACTCGATCAAGGGACTTCTGTTATACTCGATGAGGGGACTTTGTTATACTCGACCAGGGGCCTTTGTTATACAGGATCACCGGACTTTGTTATACTCGAGCAGGAGACTTTGTTATACTCGATTAGGCGGCTTTGTTATACTCGATGAGGGAACTTTGTTAAATCGATGAGGGGCCTTTGTTATACTCGATTAGGGGCCTTTGTTATACTAGATCAGGGTACTTTGTTATACTCGATGAGGGGCCTTTGTTAGACTCGATCAGGGGCCTTTGTTATACTCGTTCAGGGGACTTTGTTATACTCGATCAGGGGACCTTCTTATACTCGAGCAGGGGACTTTGCTATACTCGACCAGGGGACTTTGTTATACTCGATCAGGGGACTTTGTTATACTCCATCAGGGGACTTTTTTATACTCAACCAGAGGACTTTGTTATACTCGACTAGGGGACTTTTTTATACTTGACCAATGCACTTTGTTATACTCAATGAGGGGCCTTTGTTATACTCGATCAGGGGACTTTGTTATACTCGACCAGGGGACTTTGTTATATGCGATCAGGGGACTTTTTTATACTCGATCAGGTACTTTGTTATACTCAACCAGAGGACTTTGTTATACTTGATCAGGGGACTTTGTTATACTCAATCAGGGGACTTTGTCATACTCGATCAGTGGACTTTCCTATATTTGGCCAATGGACTTTGCTATACTCGATGAGGGGCTTTTGTTATACTCGATGAGGGGACTTTGTTATACTCGACCAGGGGACTTTGTTATACTCGATCCGGGGACTTTGTTATACTCGAGCAGAGAACTTTGTTATACTCTGTCAGGGGACTTTTTTATACACGTCCAGGTTGCTTTGTTATACTCAGTCAGGGGACTTTATTATACTCGATCAGGGGAAATTGTCTTACTCGATCAGGACCCTTTGCTATACTAGACAAGGGGACTTTGTTTTAATCGATCAGGGGACTTTGTTATACTCGATCAGGGGACTTTGTTATACTGGGCCAGAGGACTTTTTTATACTCGGTCAGGGGACTTTGTTATACTAGTATCAGGGGACTTTGTTATTCTCGACCAGGGGACTTTGTTATACTCGACCAGAGGCCTTTGTTATCCTCGGTCCGGGACTATGTTATAATCTATCAGGGGACTTTGTTATGCTCGATCTGGGGCTCTGTTATACTTGGCCAGGAGACTTTGTTATACTCGATGATGGGATATGTTATACTCGATCAGGGGACTTTGTTATACGCGATCACGGGACTTTTTTTAAACTCGATCAGGGGACTTTGTTATACTCGATCACGGGACTTTTGTTATACTCGATCAGGGGACTTTGTTATAATCGATCAGGGGACTTTGTTATGCTCGATATGGGGACTTTGTTATACTGGGCCAGGGGACATTTTTATACTCGATCAGCGGACTTTGTTATACTCGATAAGGGGACTTTGTTGAACTCGATAAGAGGAATTTTTTATACTCGATAAGGGGACTTTGTTAGACTCGAACAGGGGACTTTGTTATACTCGACCAGGGGACTTTGTTATACTCGTCCAGGGGGCTTTGTTATACTGGGCCAAGGGACTTGTTTACACTCGATCAGCGGACTTTGTTATACTGGACCATGGGACTTTTTTATACTCGATCAGGGAGTTTGTTATACTCGATAAGGAGACTTTGTTCTACTCGATAAGGGGAATTTGTTATACTCGATAAGGGGACTTTGTTAGACTCGATGAGGCGCCTTTGTTATACTAGATGAGGGGACTTTGTTATACTCGATTAGGGGCCTTTTTTAGACTCGATCAGGGGCCTTTGTTATACTCGATCAGGGGACCTTGTTATACTCGAGCAGGGGGCTTCGTTATACTCGATCAGGGGACTTTGTTATACTCGATGAGGAGGCTTTGCTATACTCGATTAGGGGACTTTGCTATACTCGACCAGGGGACTTTGTTAAACTCAATCAGGGGACTTTGTTATACTCGACCAGGGGACTTATTTATACTTGATCAATGGACTTTGTTATACTCCATGAGGGGCCTTTGTTATACTCGACCAGGGGCCTTTGTTGTACTCGATTAGAAAACTTTGTTATACTCGACCAGGGGACTTTGTTATACTCCACCAGGGACTTTGTTATACTCGATCAATGGATATGTTATACTCCATCAGGGGACTTTGTTATACTCGGTTCAGGGGTCTTTGTTATACTCATCCAGTGGGCTTTGTTATACTAGGATCAGGGGACTTTGTTATACTCGATCAAAGGACTTTGTCTTACTCAATGAGGGCCATTTGTTATACTCGACCAGGTGACTTTGTTATAATCGATCAGGGGACTTTGTTATGCTCGATCTGGGGACTTTGTTATACTGCGCCAGGAGACGTTGTTATACTCGATGAGGGGATATGTTATACTCGATCAGGGTCTTTGTTATATTGGACCAGGGGACTTTGTTTTACTCGATCAGGGGCTTTATTATACTCGATGAGGGGACTTTGTTATATTCGTCCAGGGGACTTTGTTATAATCGATCAAGGGACTTCTGTTATACTCGATGAGGGGAATTTGTTATACTCGACCAGGGGCCTTTGTTATACAGGATCACCGGACTTTGTTATACTCGAACAGGGGACTTTGTTATACTCGAGCAGGAGACTTTGTTATACTCGATTAGGCGGCTTTGTTATACTCGATGAGGGAACTTTGTTAAATCGATGAGGGGCCTTTGTTATACTCGATTAGGGGCCTTTGTTATACTAGATCAGGGTACTTTGTTATACTCGATGAGGGGCCTTTGTTAGACTCGATCAGGGGCCTTTGTTATACTCGATCAGGGGACTTTGTTATACTCGATCAGGGGACTTTCTTATACTCGAGCAGGGGACTTTGCTATACTCGACCAGGGGACTTTGTTATACTCGATCAGGGGACTTTGTTATACTCGATGAGGGCCTTTTAGACTCGATCAGGGCCTTTGTTATACTCGATCAGGGGACTTTGTTATACTCGATGAGGAGGCTTTGTTATACTCGATCAGGGGACTTTGCTATACTCGACCAGGAGACTTTGTTATACTCGATCAGGGGACTTTGTTATACTCGACCAGGGGACTTTTTTATACTTGACCAATGGACTTTGTTATACTCGATGAGGGGCCTTTGTTATACTCGATCTGGGGACTTTGTTATACCCGAGCAGGGGACTTTGTTATACTCCATCAGGGGACTTTTTTATACTCAACCAGAGGACTTTGTTATACTCGACTAGGGGACTTTTTTATACTTGACCAATGGACTTTGTTATACTCAATGAGGGGCCTTTGTTATACTCGATCAGGGGACTTTGTTATACTCGACCAGGGGACTTTGTTATATGCGATCAGGGGACTTTTTTATACTCGATCAGGTACTTTGTTATACTCAACCAGAGGACTTTGTTATACT
Organism: Homarus americanus; assembly: GCF_018991925.1. Lineage (NCBI taxonomy): Eukaryota > Metazoa > Arthropoda > Malacostraca > Decapoda > Nephropidae > Homarus > Homarus americanus. The sequence continues at coordinate 15,358 of NW_024746079.1, forward strand.
TGATCAGGGGACTTTGTTATACTCAATCAGGGGACTTTGTCATACTCGATCAGTGGACTTTCCTATATTTGGCCAATGGACTTTGCTATACTCGATGAGGGGCTTTTGTTATACTCGATGAGGGGACTTTGTTATACTCGACCAGGGGACTTTGTTATACTCGATCCGGGGACTTTGTTATACTCGAGCAGAGAACTTTGTTATACTCTGTCAGGGGACTTTTTTATACACGTCCAGGTTGCTTTGTTATACTCAGTCAGGGGACTTTATTATACTCGATCAGGGGAAATTGTCTTACTCGATCAGGACCCTTTGCTATACTCGACAAGGGGACTTTGTTTTAATCGATCAGGGGACTTTGTTATACTCGATCAGGGGACTTTGTTATACTGGGCCAGAGGACTTTTTTATACTCGGTCAGGGGACTTTGTTATACTAGTATCAGGGGACTTTGTTATTCTCGACCAGGGGACTTTGTTATACTCGACCAGAGGCCTTTGTTATCCTCGGTCCGGGACTATGTTATAATCTATCAGGGGACTTTGTATGCTCGATCTGGGGCTCTGTTATACTTGGCCAGGAGACTTTGTTATACTCGATGATGGGATATGTTATACTCGATCAGGGGACTTTGTTATACTCGATCACGGGACTTTTTTTAAACTCGATCAGGGGACTTTGTTATACTCGATCACGGGACTTTTGTTATACTCGATCAGGGGACTTTGTTATAATCGATCAGGGGACTTTGTTATGCTCGATATGGGGACTTTGTTATACTGGGCCAGGGGACATTTTTATACTCGATCAGCGGACTTTGTTATACTCGATAAGGGGACTTTGTTGTACTCGATAAGGGGAATTTGTTATACTCGATAAGGGGACTTTGTTAGACTCGAACAGGGGACTTTGTTATACTCGACCAGGGGACTTTGTTATACTCGTCCAGGGGGCTTTGTTATACTGGGCCAAGGGACTTGTTTACTCTCGATCAGCGGACTTTGTTATACTGGACCATGGGACTTTTTTATACTCGATCAGGGAGTTTGTTATACTCGATAAGGAGACTTTGTTCTACTCGATAAGGGGAATTTGTTATACTCGATAAGGGGACTTTGTTAGACTCGATGAGGCGCCTTTGTTATACTAGATGAGGGGACTTTGTTATACTCGATTAGGGGCCTTTTTTAGACTCGATCAGGGGCCTTTGTTATACTCGATCAGGGGACCTTGTTATACTCGAGCAGGGGGCTTCGTTATACTCGATCAGGGGACTTTGTTATACTCGATGAGGAGGCTTTGTTATACTCGATTAGGGGACTTTGCTATACTCGACCAGGGGACTTTGTTAAACTCAATCAGGGGACTTTGTTATACTCGACCAGGGGACTTATTTATACTTGATCAATGGACTTTGTTATACTCCATGAGGGGCCTTTGTTATACTCGACCAGGGGCCTTTGTTGTACTCGATTAGAAAACTTTGTTATACTCGACCAGGGGACTTTGTTATACTCCACCAGGGACTTTGTTATACTCGATCAATGGATATGTTATACTCCATCAGGGGACTTTGTTATACTCGGTTCAGGGGTCTTTGTTATACTCGTCCAGTCGGCTTTGTTATACTAGGATCAGGGGACTTTGTTATACTCGATCAAAGGACTTTGTCTTACTCAATGAGGGCCCTTTGTTATACTCGACCAGGTGACTTTGTTATAATCGATCAGGGGACTTTGCTATGCTCGATCTGGGGACTTTGTTATACTGCGCCAGGAGACGTTGTTATACTCGATGAGGGGATATGTTATACTCGATCAGGGTCTTTGTTATATTGGACCAGGGGACTTTGTTTTACTCGATCAGGGACTTTATTATACTCGATGAGGGGACTTTGTTATATTCGTCCAGGGGGCTTTGTTATTCTCGATGAGGAGCCTTTGTTATACTCGATATGGGGACTTTGTTATACTCGACCAGGGGACTTTTTTATACTTGACCAATGGACTTTGTTATACTCAATGAGGGGCCTTTGTTATACTCGATCAGGGGACTTTCTTATACTTGACCAGGGGACTTTGTTATACACGATCAGGGGACTTTTTTATACTCAATCAGGGGACTTTGTTATACTCAACAAGAGGACTATGTTATACTCGATCAGGGGACTTTGTTATACTCAATCAGGGACTTTGTTATACTCGATGAGGGGCCTTTGTTATACTCGATGAGGCTTTGTTATACTCGACCAGGGGACTTTGTTATACTCGATCAGGGGACTTTGTTATACTCGACAAGAGGACTTTTTTATACTCGGTCAGGGGATATGTTATACTTGATCAGGGGACTTCGTTATACTCGACCAGGGGACTTTGTTATACTCGACCAGGGGACTTTGTTATACTCGATCAAGGGACTTCTGTTATACTCGATGAGGGGACTTTGTTATACTCGACCAGGGGCCTTTGTTATATAGGATCACCGGACTTTGTTATACTCGAACAAGGGACTTTGTTATACTCGAGCAGGTGACTTTGTTATACTCGATTAGGTGGCTTTGTTATACTCGATGAGGGAACTTTGTTAAATCGATGAGGGGGCCTTTGTTATACTCGATTAGGGGCCTTTGTTATACTAGATCAGGGGACTTTGTTATACTCGATGAGGGGCCTTTTTTAGACTCGATCAGGGGCCTTTGTAATACTCGATCAGGGGACTTTGTTATACTCGATCAGGGGACTTTCTTATACTCGAGCAGGGGGCTGTGTTATACTCGATCAGGGGACTTTGTTATACTCGATGAGGAGGCTTTGTTATACTCGATCAGGGGACTTTGCTATACTCGGTTCAGGGGTCTTTGTTATACTCGTCCAGTGGGCTTTGTTTTTCTAGGATTAGGGGACTTTATTATACTCGATCAAAGGACTTTGTCTTACTCAATGAGGGCCCTTTGTTATACTCGACCAGGGGATTATTTATACTTGATCAATGGACTTTGTTATAATCCATGAGGGGCCTTTGTTATACTGCGCCAGGAGACGTTGTTATACTCGATGAGGGGATATGTTATACTCGATCAGGTTCTTTGTTATATTGGACCAGGGGACTTTGTTATACTCGATCAGGGACTTTATTATACTCGATGAGGGGACTTTGTTATATTCGTCCCGGGGGCTTTGTTATACTCGATGAGGAGCCTTTGTTATATTCGATATGGGGACTTTGTTATACTCGACCAGGGGACTTTTTTATACTTGACCAATGGACTTTGTTATACTCAATGAGGGGCCTTTGTTATAATCGATCAGGGGACTTTCTTATACTTGACCAGGGGACTTTGTTATACACGATCAGGGGACTTTTTTATACTCGATCAGGAGACTTTGTTATACTCAACCAGAGGACTATGTTATACTCGATCAGGGGACTTTGTTATACTCAATCAGGGACTTTGTTATACTCGATATGGGGCCTTTGTTATACTCGATGTGGGGGCATTTGTTATACTCCACCAGGGGACTTTGTTATAGTCGACCAGGGGACTTTGTTATACTCGAACAGGGGACTTTGTTATACTCGAGCAGGAGACTTTGTTATACTCGATTAGGCGGCTTTGTTATACTCTATAAGGGGACTTTGTTATACTCGGTAAGGGGAATTTGTTATACTCGATCAGGGGACTTTCTTATACTCGAGCAGGAGGCTGTGTTATACTCGATCAGGGGACTTTGTAATGCTCAATGAGGAAGCCTTGTTATACTCGATGAGGAGACTTTGCTATACTCGACCAGGGGACTTTGTTATACTCGGTCATGGGACTTTGTTATACTCGACCAGGGGACTTTTTTATACTTGACCAATGGACTTTGGTTATACTCGAAGAGGGGCCTTTCTTATACTCGATCTGGGGACTTTGTTATACTCGACTAGGGGACTTTGTTATACTCGACCAGCGGACTTTGTTATACTCGATCAGGGACTTTGTTATACTCGAGCAGAGGACTTTGGTATAATCGATCAGGGGATATGTTATACTCGATCAGGGGACTTTGTTATGATCGGTTCAGGGGTCTTTGTTATACTCGTCCAATGGGCTTTGTTATACTAGGATCAGGGGACTTTGTTATACTCGATCAGGGGACTTTGTTATACTCGATTAGAAAACTTTGTTATACTCGACCAGGGGACTTTGTTATACTCCACCAGGGACTTTGTTATACTCGATCAGGGGATATGTTATATTCGATCAGGGGACTTTGTTATGCTCGGGTCAGGGGGCCTTGTTATACAAGGCTCAGGGGACATTGTTATTCTCGACCAGGGGACTTTGTTATACTCGACCAGCGGCCTTTGTTATACTCGACCAGAGGCCTTTGTTATACTCGGTCTGGGGACTTTGTTATAATCGATCAGGGGACTTTGTTATGCTCGATCTGGGGACTTTGTTATACTGGGCCTGGAGACTTTGTTATACTCGATCAGGGGATATGATATACTCGATCAGGGGACTTTGTTATACTGGACCAGGGGACTTTGTTATACTCGATCAGGGGACTTTGTTATACTCAATCAGGGACTTTGTTATACTCGATATGGGGGCTTTGTTATACGGGGCCAGGGGACTTTTTTATACTCGATCAGGGGACTTTGTTTTACACGACCAGGGGACTTTTGTTATACTCGATCAGGGGCCTTTGTTATAACCGATCACCGGACTTTGTTATACTCGATAAGGGGTCTTTGTAATACTCGATAAGGGGAATTTGTTATACTCGATAAGGCGACTTTGTTAGACTCGAACAGGGGACTTTGTTATACTCGGCCAGGGGTCTTTGTTATACTCGATTAGGCGGCTTAGTTATACTCGTTGAGGTGACTTTGTTATACTCGATGAGGGGCCTTTCTTATACTCGATCAATGGCCTTTGTTATACTATATAAGGGGACTTTGTTATACTCGGTTCAGGGGTCTTTGTTATACCCGTCCAGTGGGCTTTGTTATACTAGGATCAGGGGACCTTGTTATACTCGATGAAGGGACTTTGCCTTACTCGATGAGGGCCCTTTGTTATACTCGACCAGGGGACTTTGTTATAATCGATCATGGGACTTTATTATGTTCGATATGGGGACT
>NW_024746080.1:0-9415 GCF_018991925.1 Homarus americanus
TGATGTGCCCTTTGGTTCAGTACGTATTGCTCGAACGCGGTAGGCCCTGTGCGTACATTGCCATTTACCTTTACGTTACCTAAATCAGTTACTGGTTGACTGTATGATGGTATCACCTCTTAGAAGCCTTATTTGTTTACGATATAAGTCTGATGGATTCCTATAAGGTTTTCAACATACATTGCAAGCTTGGGTGTGATCTTGATATTATTGCAGTGCGGCCTTGCAGTTAAGTATGTTGAATACGTTTGAAGCGTCCACCAGGAGAACAACCTCTAATCCGCTGCTCAAAGATCGTTCTCATGGCGTGAATGGCAGCTTCCCTCACCTGGTGGCCAGCATACACACACTTGCAGGTTCCTTGCTGCTGCTGACCATCCTTTACCTCCATTATGCATTTTCCTATGATCACCTCCAGTACTTTACCCCTATGAGCCACCATCTAGATTCTTATCCCGGGAATGAGGCGGCAGGCCAAATCAGAAACATAAGTGATGCCAGCACAAGATGCCAGCTTTCTTGCAGGACGGCAATGGCAGTGGAGAGATCACTTGCTACAGGGCCAAACTTGTTAGTGCACAGGGATGACTCTCCAACCGTTGCGTCCCAGGCCTGGAAGGCCGGCTCCTCGTGTCTTTGGTGCCTTTTTCCACACCATCCTCTGTATTTTTCTCAGGTGGGACGGCATTGGTGGGATATAGTCACCCTGGAACTTGATGCCTTCGTCTTCACTTGCGGGGGATGTTTTTCCTCAGTTGTTTTAATGTCTCTCTGTTTATTAGCGGGAACCCACCGGCGGATTCCTCTGTAGAGATCTTACGCCAAGGCGCACCTGCATTTTGTTTGGCTTTCCTTTTTAACGTCATCTGGTGCTTTGCTTTTCCACTCCACCTGTAGGCTGATCTCTCCTGCAGTGTTCTTACTTCACATAGGGAGATCATCAAACAGTCTGCCACATTGTCAATCTTCTCTTCATTGCACATTTTCTTTGCGCTCAGTCTTTGTGTGTGTCCTCTGACAGAATAGATGTGGTATTATTGCCAGTATTTGAAAGAGCTAAGGGGCAAGGAAGCGGTCCTGAGTGTACTCAGTTGATTATAGAGGCAGATCATCTCCAGATATTTTCTTTGGTGCCCACACACTTGGAGTCAATTTCAAATAGGTTAATGGCGACCACCTGACAATTTCTGAGTAGGTTTCTTTTAACCCATATGTCCGCATTTTCCATCGACATGCCATTCCACTGTGATTGTGTCTCCCATTCACCTCATTGTGTGTGTGTGTGTGTGGACGTAAAACTGCTAGACAGCGTTTATTAGTAACTACATTTTTCAGGTTGGTAGACTCACCTTTAGCATTTCGGATGTCATCAGACGGTTGGTCAGCGATATCACTGTAATATCTGTATTAAACCACATCATGTGGGTTCCGTTGGTGTATCCTCTGCAATTACACATGGTCGGTTGTTTCTCGCACATTCACAGCTAATTACGAATTTTGGTACTGGCTAGCACAGATGCAACAATATTTGTTATCCGGCATAATTAATTCACGCACCTTGGGCGGCAGTTACGTCCCGCCTCCGACATCTGCTTTGGTCCCCTTCCACTATCAAACACCACCATCACCATCACCACTACCACCACCACCTCAATCACCATCACCACCACCACACAACCACACACCACTACCGACTTTACCCTCTACCTACCACCACGACCACACTGCTATAGGCACCATCACCACCACCACTACGACCACCACCACTATCAAACACACATACACACACTACGACCACCACCCTGCTGGCCTACCATCACTACTACCACACACCACACACCATCAAACACCACCAACACCATCACCTGATACCACCACACTATCAAACACCATCACCACCACTATCCACAACCGCATCTTTCCCACCACTACAAATACCACCACTACGACCACCACCACTATCCATAAACACCACCACACCACACCCACACCACTGTGAACCACCATCTGCACCACCACACTACTACCACCACTATCAATCACCATCCCACCACCACGACCACCACCACTATCAAACACCACCATCACCACCACCACTACGACCTACCACCATCAACACCACCATCACCACCACCACTACCACACCATCAAACACCACCAACTCCATCACCACACACCACCACTATCAATCACCATCACCTACTAGCCACCACCACTATCAAACCACCACCATCACTACCACCACTGAGCCACACTACGGACCACCACCACTATCAAACACCACCATCACTACTACCACCGACCTACTATCAATCACCACCACCACTACGCCACTATCAACATGTCACTACCACCACTACGACCACCACCACTATCAAACACTACCACCACTACGACCACCACCCACTATCAAACACCACCACTACCACCACCGACCACCATCACCATCAAACACCACATCACTACCACCACTACGACCCATCACCATCAAACACCACCATCACTACCACCACCACCACTATCACTACCACCACCACCCACTACTGCCACCACCACTATGAATCACCATCACCACCACCACTACTACCCTCTCACGTTGGTCGTGTCAGACTCTAGTCTCAGTTTACACTTATACACATGCAAACTGATATTGTTCGTTTATATTTTAGGACTTCCTGCTACCATCGCTACCAACTACTACTACCATCGCTACCAACACTACTACCACCATTTGCTCCAAAACTACTACCACCATCGCTACAACACTACTACACATCGCTACCCAACACTACTACCTACCATCGTTACCAACACTACTACCATCGCTACCAACACTACTACCAATGCTACAACACTACTACCACCATCGCTACCAACACTACTACCATCATACCAGCACTACTACCATCGCTCTGTACTACACCATCGTAACAACACTTACCACCATCCCTACCAACACTACTACCATCATCGCTACCAACACTACTATCACCATCATACCACTATTATTACCACTACTACCACTACCACCACTACCACTACCACCACCACAATCCTACACTACTACCCCCACCACCACTATTATATTAGTAGTATTAGCGACCATCATACCACTTTTACCACCACACATATACTACTACCATATTACCACTACTACCACCAATACCTGCCACCACCATCTCATTGCACCACTACTACACACCAAATGAGCAGTAACCCAACAGGAAATTCGATAAATCATTGCAACACCAAAATAGAAAAAAAAAACCTCACCGGGAAATGGAATCCATATATCTGAGGTATAACTCGAGACTATACACTCCAACATGGCGGTTACATGATGGTTTACACTTGATGGTTTACATGAGTTTACATGAGTTTACTTGAGGTCTTACACTGAGGATTACACTTGAGGATTTACTTGTGGGTTTATGAGGTCTTACACTTGAGGGCTTACACTTGAGATTGTGGGTTTATAGGTTATGAGGATTTATGAGGATTTACACTTGAGGATTTACTTGTGGGTTTACACTTGAGGTTTACGAGGTTTACTTGAGGGCTTACATGAGGGTTTACGACAGTTTAGTCTTATGTCGGTCTATAGCAGGTCGACTTTTTGGGGAGGGAGGGATGAGGAGGGAGGGTAGGAGGGTAGGAGGGAAGATGAGGGGGTAGGAGGGAGGGGGTAGGGAGGAGGGAGAGGGAGGAGGGTAGGGATGGAGGTGGGGAATCCTTATCTTTGTCTTGGAAAAAATATTCAGAACTCGGTGTGATGTGTTATTCACGTGTGTGGTATTGAAGGAGGGGAGGAGGGAATGGGGAGGAAGGGATGAAGGTAGCGGGGAGGGGGAGGAGAGGAGAGAGAGGAAAGGAAGAAAGTGGGAGAAAGGGAAGGAAGAGTGAAAGGTAGCAGAAAGGAAGAGAGGGAGGAGAAAGCAGGGGAGAGGGGAGAGTGTACTCTCCCCCCCTGTACACCTCCGTTGATTCCTCTTACATTCCCTCGTCTGTGATGGTCAAAGGGTTGGATTGCCTTCAACGCTTACTACAGCCTCTCTCTCTCTCTCTCTCTCTCTCTCTCTCACACACACACACACACTAGCCACATCACCAAGACCACCCCATGACCACCAAGACCCTGCCTGACCTGGAGACCCACTTATCCCTGGCTAATGAGATAGATATTGATGGAGACATGACCATTAGATATGTGGGTTAAAACACTAATAAATAAATAAATAAATAAATAAATATAAATTAATAAATAAATCAATATAAATTAATAAATAAAATAAAATAAACCTTAAATCATAACCTGGAGTGGAGGTGAGGTGAAACCGATAACTGGAGGAACTTCATAAGACTACATTCACATTCTTATTTTTAACCAGTGAAAATGGTATTCTTATTATACCACAGAGAGGATTATCATGCTTTCTGTCTGTCTGTCTGTCTGCATCTGTTCTGTCTCTCTGACTTACCCGTGTGTGTCTGTGTCATGAAACATATTACATCTCCGGTTCATGTGATTTTTTCCTCAACTCTCTGTTCTGATATTAAATTTTCTCTATAAATGTCAGGAAATGTAAGAAATACTTCTATGCTTCTAATCTGACAGGAATTCCCAGGGGGAGGGGAGAAGAAGGAGGAAGAGGGGAGGGGAGGGGAGGAGGGGAAGAAGGAGGGAAGAGGGGAGGCAGGGGAGAGGAGGAGAAGAGGAGAGGGGAGAGGAGGGAAAGGGGAAAAGAAGGCAGAGGGAGGGGAGGAGGAGGAGAAGGGGGAGAGGGGAAAGGTAAGAGGAGAAGAAGAGAGGGGAGGAAGAGAAAGAAAGGTATGAGGAAGGAAAGGGAGAAAAAGATAGAAAGGGACGAGAAAGCAGGAGAGAGAGAGAGAGAGAAGAGAGAGAGTGCACATCCGCCACTTTAATATTTCAGGTGAGTGGGGAGTCGTTTAGTATTGATTACCAACCTCACACCTGGCCACTGCTCCGGGTCCTAAAGGTGAAATATGTCCTAATTGATTAAAAACTCACTGAATTATCCTCAAAATATTAGAGGTAAAAAGTATCAGGACCTTGTGGTTAAAACGCCTCTCTCTCTCTCTCTCTCTCTCTCTCTCAACCCGTTATTTATTCAAGTATTGCATTCACAAGACACCTGGACGGACACACACACACACACACACTTAAACAGGTAACCTAGTAAGTCCAGGTAAACACAGGTAATCTAGAGGTCCAGGTAACACTTGGCTCCCCACACCCAATCATCATTATTCTGAACTGATATATCCCTCATATACACACACCTAGTGCTGGTCTTGTACTCACACACACACACACACACACACACACACACACACACACACACACACACACACACACACACACACACACACACACACACACACACACACACACACACACACACACACACACACACACACACACACACACAGAGCGAGCTGGGACCAGGTAGGACTTTGGCGTGCTGTAATTATTGATGACCAAACCTCACCTCCTACCTGGTAATATTATGTAATAAGTTTCCTACATATAGACAGACCCTACCTGGCCTACCTGACTTTGTGTGTGTTTTACCTGGCATCAACTCCACCTGGCGACGCTGGGGATGGCCCCGTGAATATTTGAGAGAGAAGGTTTGGAGGGTAGGTGGTTATGGGCAGGTGAGTGAGTGAACGGATGGATGAGTGGGAGAAGATTGAGTGGGCGGATGGTTGAGTGGGCGGATGGTTGAGTGGGAAGGTGATTGTGAGGAGCAGGAAGGTTCTGTGGACAGGTGAGGAGGGGCAGATGGTTGAGCTGCGATGGTTGGAGTGGGCAGGGGATTGAGCTGGAGGATGGTTGAGTGGGCAGGTGTAACCCACTAAACTACCTAACTAACACACGAAATTATACCTTGATGAAATACCTATATTGTAAATATTAACCCGGTTCTCGGGGCTTCATAACCAGAGCAATTTCAACACAGCAACAACAACCATCACAACAACAACAACAAATAACAACAACAACAACAACCACAAATAAACCACCACCACCACAACAACAACAACAACAACAACAACAACCACAACAACCACCACAACAACCAGAACCACAAACAACAACAACAACAACAACAACAACAACAAACAACAACCACAACAACCACCACAACCACAACAACAACAAGTAATAACCCGAAAGGAATAACCATTTTCACAACAGAGTCTATATTTTGTCATCTTTTCTTAACACACTTGACGGTGGTGTAAAACTTGGCTTCTGTCACATGAGTTTAAAGTTTTCTCGGGTGACGGAAGTATATAAACTATTGGCTGTTGTGTGAACTTGTTTATGGCACTATGTTAATTTAGTGTGTGTGTGTGTGTGTGTGTGTGTGTGTGTGTGTGTGTGTGTGTGTGTGTGTGTGTGTGTGTGTGTGTGTGTGTGTGTGTGTGTGTGTGTGTGTGTCTGTGTGTGTGTGTGTGTGTGTGTGTATAGATGATCCACACACACATGTTATTTACCTAATGGCCATCCGCTAGGCAGGCTACAGAGATGCCAGTGGCTTTGTGTGATTCTTCCATTTTTCTTGTTAATTTTGTCAAGGACTGGTAGATCGTCCAACAGGTTAGGTTAGTTTAGGTTAGGTTAGGTTATTAGGTTAGGCTTGCTTGGTTTGGCTAGGGTTAGGTTAGGTTAGGGTTGGCTTTGGCATAGGTTAGATTGACCCTATAGTACTTTGACCCAGCTACCTACACACACACACACACACACACACACACACACACACACACACACACACACACACACACACACACACACACACACACACACACACACACACACACACACACACACACACACACACACACACACACACACACACACACACAAATTAAATTTAAAGTTTTAGGCTCCTGACACCCAATGGAATTTAATTATGAAAAAAGAAAAACTCGATAGGAAAATGTATTTTTTATGCAGCTTGACTGTACGTAGACGAAGAAGGGGTAGAGGAGAATGGGGAGGCGGAGGAGAGTAGAAGAGAGGAGGAGGTGAGGAGGGGAAGAGAGGAAGAGAGAGGATGAGGTGGAGGGGGGAGCTAGGGAAGGAGGAGGAGGAGGAAGAGGTGAATGGGGAAGAGAGGGATAAGAGGAGGAGGAGAGGGAGAAAGTGGGGGAGATGTGGGAAGAGAGGGGGGAGCACAGGAGGGGAGAAGGGCGAGAGGAGGAGGCAGGAGAATTAGGAGAGGAAAAGTTGTAGTAGGATGGTAAGGGGAGGAAGAAGGGAGGGAAAGAGGAAATGGACAAGGTGGAGGAAATAAAGCAAGAGAGAAAGAAGAGGGTAGGGGGAGGAAGAGAAAGGAGGGTACGGGTGGAGGAGAGGACAGTAGGAAGGAAAGAGAGAGAAGTCAAAGGGGAGGAGGACGAGGAGGAACAGAAGAAAAGGGGGAGTTAGGGTAGTGTTGGTTCATGTTGTCAAACCCTGACATCACTTTGAGAGGCACCAATTGACTAATACATATTCCTCTGAACAATTCTGCCGCCGCCATGTCACTCTGCCACTGTTCATCACTGTTTTTAGGGTACTGTTGTCTGTTTACCTGTTGTTGTTGTTGTTGTTGTTGGTGGTGGTGGTGGTGGTGGTAGTATGGTTGTTATTGTTGCTGTTGTTGTTGTTCGCTTCTCTTTCACCCCCCCCATGCCTCTCTCTTCACCTCTCCTTCATCCACTCATCCTTCCTCCTCCATCTTCTCCTCCTCCTCCTCCTCCTCTCTCCCTCCTCCCTCCCCATCTTCCTCCTCCTCCTGCTCTCCATCTTCCTCCCCTCCTCCATCTTCCTCCCTACTACCCATCAGTGTTGTATTGTATTCCGATATCTGTGAATACAGAATAGGGCAGCACTGTGAGTGTTCCAGCATGGAGGAGAGAGAGAGAGAGAGAGAGAGAGAGAGAGAGAGAGAGAGAGAGAGAGAGAGAGAGAGAGAGAGAGAGAGAGAGAGAGAGAGAGAGAGAGAGAGAGAGAGAGAGAGAGAGAAGAGAGACACAGAGGACCCAGCAAGTCATAAAGACAATCTACACAGGATGCTGCTGGCGGTAATAAATAAACCAGGTGAACCACTCTCCTGGTCCTCTCCTGCTGGGCCACCACTACCACTGCTGGGCCACCCACTGACCACTGCTGGAACCACCACTACCACTGCTGGACCACCACCACCACTGCTGGGCCACCACTACCACCTGGACCACCACTACCACTGCTGACCACCACTACTCACTTCTGACCACCACACACCACTGCTGGGCCACCACCACTGCTGGGCTACCACTAACTGCTGGACCACCACTACACTGCTGGGCCACCACTACCACTGCTGGACCACCACAACTACTGCTGGACTACCACTACCACTGCTGGGCCACCACTACCACTGCTGACCACCACTACCAATGCTAGGCCACCACTACCACTGCTGGGCCACCATTACCACTGCTGACCACCACTACACTGCTGGGACACCAACACCACTGCTGACCACTACACACCACTGCTGGACCACCACCACCACTGCGCGACTACCACCACCGCTGGACGACCACCACTACTACCACTGACCACCACCACCACTGCTGGACCACCACTACCACTCACCGCTGACCACAACCACTGCTGACCACCACCACCACTGCTGGACCACTCACCACCAATGCCACAAAACCACCACCGCTGACCACCACCACCACCACTGGGCCACCACTACCACCGCTGACACCACCACTACCCGCTGGGCCACCACTGCCACCGCTGGGCCACCATTACCACTGATGGGCCACTACTGCTGGACCACCACCACCCTGCTGGACCACACTCACCACCACTGCTGTGGTCCTCCCACTACCACTACTGGGCCACCACCACACTGCTGAACCACCACCTCACCACTGCTTGACCACCACTACCACTGCTGGACCACTCACCACCACTGCTGGACCACCACCACTGCTGGACCACCACCACCACTGCTGGACCACCTCCACCACACCACCACACCACCACTGCTGATCCACCACCACCACTGCTGGGCCACCACCACCACTGAGCCACCACACCACCACTGCTGGACCACCACCACCACTGCTGGGATCTACCACCACCACTGCTGGACCACTACCACTGTTGGACCACCACTACTCACTGCTGACCACCACTACTACTGCTGGGCCACCACCACCACTACACACCACCACCACCATGCTGGACCACCCTACCACCACTGCTGGACCACTCACTACCACTGCTGGACCACCCTACCACCATGCTGCTGCACCACTACCATCATAGACCACCACTACCACTACTGACCACCACTACCACTGCTGGGCCACCACAGCAATACGTAACTGAACGTTTGAT
>NW_024746081.1:0-62500 GCF_018991925.1 Homarus americanus
GTGGGAGTGAGGGTGGTGGGTGGTGGTGAGTGGGGTGAGGTAGTGGGTGGTGGTAGTGTTAGTGAGGTGGTGGGTGGTGGTGGTGGGGAGTGAGGGGGTGAGTGGGTGGTGGTAGTGTTAGTGAGGGTGGTGGGTGGTGGTAGTGTTAGTGAGGTGAGTGGGTGGTGGTGGTGGGGTGGGGGTAGTGGGTGGTGGTGGTGGGGTGAGGGTAGTGGGTGGTGGTGGTGGGGTGAGGGGTGAGTGGGTGGTGGTGGTGAGTGGGGTGAGGGTGGTGGGTGGTGGTAGTGTTAGTGAGGGGTAGTGGGTGGTGGTAGGGAGTGAGGGGTAGTGGTGGTAGGGAGTGAGGGGTAGTGGGTGGTGGTAGTGTTAGTGAGGGGTAGTGGGTGGTGGTAGTGGAGTGAGGGGTAGTGGTGGTGGTAGTGTTAGTGTGCGGCCACCAAAGTGAATCTGGGAGATGATCATGACTGATTACACTCAGGACCGTTTCTCGCCCTCGCTCTTCAAATATTGTAATGGAGGGGTAGTGGTGGGACAGTGTGGTAGGGAGCAGTGGTGGGGTGGGTAGGGAGGGAGTGGTAGTGGGATGTAAATGTGGTAGTGGGTGATGGTAAAAGGTGAGGTAGTGGGTCAGGTAGAAAGTGGAGGGTAGTGGGGTGATGGCAGTGTTAGTGGAGGGGTAGTGGTTGTAGTGTTAGTGAGGGGTAGTGGGTGATGGTAGTGTTAGTGAGGGGTAGTGGGTTGTGGTAGTGTTAGTGAGGGTGGTAGTGGTGATGGTAGTGCTAGTGAGGTAGTGGTTAGTAGAAGTGAGGAGGGTAGGATGGTAGTGTTGGTGAGGGGTAGGGTTGTGCAGTGTTAGGGTGAGGGGTGGGTTGTGGGTAGTGAGGGAGGGGTAGGGGTGGTGGGGAGGGAGGGTAGTGGTGGTAGTGTTAGTGAGGGCAGGTGGTGAGAGGGTAGGGTGGTAGTGGGGAGAGGGTAGTGGGGTGGTGGTA
Organism: Homarus americanus; assembly: GCF_018991925.1. Taxonomy (NCBI): domain Eukaryota; kingdom Metazoa; phylum Arthropoda; class Malacostraca; order Decapoda; family Nephropidae; genus Homarus; species Homarus americanus. The sequence goes on from NW_024746081.1 coordinate 990, forward strand.
GTGGGAGTGAGGGTAGTGAGGGGTGGTAGTAGTGGTATATTACAGACAAGTGGTTACAGTCACATACATGAACCCATTAATACAACAAATACATCTTATACATAAGAGGAAGACTTATACCATTTACGTTAAAACGTTATTATTGTTGAAACATACACTTATAACTCCTGTCGCTCAAGAAATAATAACACTGAAATAATAAACAAAAAACAATAAAGCTTGATGTTGTTTATTACAGGCATTACACCTTACACGTGTCAGCTGTCATGCATTACATCTCTGTGTGTCTGACATATCATGTTTTAGGGGAGGTCGCTTCTTGACTGAGGTGTCAGTGCTGACAGTTCATCTTGTCAATGAACCTGCGCACTTGGCAAGGTGTTGGGGTGGGGGATGAGAGGAAGGAGGGAGGGAGGGGATGGGTGGGGGATTGAGAGGGAGGAGGGAGGGGAGGGGGCGAAGCAAGATGACAGTCTTAATGATTTTGCGTGAAATTTGTATCTACTAGCAGGCAAACGAGGTAGAGGAGGGGATGGGCAAGAGGAGGAGCAGGGAGGGATGGGTAGGGAGGAGGAGGAGGAGGAGGAGGAGGAGGGAGGAGGAGGAGGGAGGAGGAGGAGGAGGAGGAGGAGGAGGAGGAGGAAGAAGAAGAGGAGGGGAGGAAAGAGGATGGTTAGGGGAAAGCAAGAAGAGAAAGAAGGAAAAGAACCAGAAGGATATTTATATTCTGATGGTTGCTTGACAGCCTGCCCACTTCATCATTGCTATGTGTCACATGCCATGAATGGTATCCATACACACATACACACACACACACACACACACACACACATACACACACACACAACACATACACAACACACACACACACACACACACACACACACACACACACACACACACACACACACACACACACACACACACACACAACACACAACAACAACCTCCCAGCCAAACTATTCTTCCTAACCTAATATAACTCTAACCCTATTCTCACCTAGTTAACTGTACTTACATCTGTTACTAATTCATAATCTCTTCTAATCACATCAACTTTAACCTTGTTCATGCTAATCACTTTTAAATCTTAATCAACTTACTGCACACTTTCATTTCTACTCTTATCATTTTTAAATTAACAGAGAGAAAAAATAACGATGAACGACGTAAATATTTTGGTGTTTTGCTATTGATAATTTGAACAGACATTAAGGGGGAGAGTCGCAGGTAGGCTTTCGAGGGGGAAGATATGTGTTATGTAGGTGTGAGTTTAAGGAGTGGTGTGTGATGCTGGTTTTTTTGAAGGTTAATTGTTAGGCATTTGTGTGTGGGATAAGCAAAATGGGGCATGGTGTGACAGGTATGGTGTGACAGGTAAGGTGTAACAGGTAAAGGTGTATAGGGTGTGACAGGTAAGGTGTGACAGGTATGGTGACAGGTTAGGTGACAGGTAGGGTGTAACGGTAAGGTGTGACAGGTAAGGTAAATAGGTAAGGGTGTGTTTAGGTGGGTGTGGATGAGGTATGGTGTGGATATGGTACAGGTGGTGGGTATAACGAGTAAGGTGTACAGGTAAGGTGTAAATAGGTAAAGTAGGTAAGGTGTGTTAGGTAAGGTTGTAACAGGTACGGTGTGACAGGTAAGGCATAAAGGTAAGGTGTGACAGGTAAGGTGACAGGTAAGGTGTAACAGGTAAGGTGTAACAGGTAAGGTGTGGTAAGGTGACAGGTAAGGTGATTAAGGTTTTGTAGGCCCTGGGCACTTTTTATCATAGGCTCCCTAAATTTCCTGATGCACCATTATCTGCCCTTATTTTACCCCGACCTCAAACATCACGCCACACCGTGCGTGCTGCCACCTATGGGTAACAGCAACTAATGGGTTAGTTGACACAGACAGAGATGCTGAGATGTAAGGTTTTTCCACAATTTTAGGTTCGTCTGTTTTTATTGCGGTTTTTGATGTTAAATCTAACAAACATACTCTTGTTATTAGGTTTAGAATAATTATGGTTGCATATGTGCATAGCAAACGCATATTTTAGCATTTTGAGCTAAAGCGTATATTCATTACTTTTTGTTTCATAAGTCAATTTTTTGGAAAAATCTGGTATTATGATAAATGCTTCAACCTGTTATGGTAATTAGAATCGTAATATCAAAAGGAATATACAGCACATAGGGTACATTAGGCTGTGGATAGCTAGGCCGTGACTGGCTGGTCAGCGGACAGTACGTGATGGGGTCTTGTACAGTTAGTGACTCTCCAGGCAAGCACCAACAAACAGATACTAAATTAATGTTTATAACCACTTAGTCTATGACTGCAATCTATTTCTTTGTCAAATTTATCGATTATTTTTCTTTACCCTGTTGGAACAAAGGTTAATGAACCACAGTGAAAATACATACATTATATATCAATTTCATAGACCCTTAAACCTTCGAAGGCCTGGGCACTGTGCCCACTGTGCCCACTGTGCCCCTGGATAATCCGGTCTGGTGTTAGGTAAGGTGAGCAGGTAGGTACAGGTAAGGTATAACAGGTAAGGTATAACGGTAAGGTGTGACAGGTAGGTGTAACAGGTAGGTTTTATAGGTAAGGTGTAATAGGTAAGGTGTGACAGGTAAGGTGTAACAGTTAGGAGTAACAGGTAAGGTGTGACAGGTAAGGTGTAACTGTAAGGTGTAACAGGTAAGTTTTTGTGACAGGTAAGGTAATATGTAAGGTGTGACAGAAGGTAATAGGTAGGTGTGACGGTATGGTGTAACAGTTAAGGTGTAACAGGTATGTATGAGTTGGTGTGATAGGTAAGGTGTAATAGGTAAGGTTTAATATTAGTGCGTAATATGTAAGGTGTGACAGGTGTAACAGTTAGGTGTGATTGGTAAGGTGTAACAGTTGTTGTGTAATGGTGTTGTGATATGTAAGGTGTAATAGTTAGGTGTGATAGGTAAGTTGTAAAAGTTTGACAGGTAAGGTGTAACAGTTAAGGGAAAGGTTATGTGTAATGGTATGTGTGACATGTGGTGTGTAACAGTGTAGTTTTATAGTGGTGTAAAAGGTAAGGTGTGACAGGTATAGTGTAACAGTTAATATATGGTGATTATATGTGATAGGTATGTGCCATGTAACAGGCGGTGACAGGTATGTGCAAATATAAGGTGCGATTATGTACAAGGTGTAACAGTTACGCGTAACAGGTACATAACCTGGTATGGTGATAAGGTATGCGTAACAGGTTGTTTAATTATGGGCGGCGAATATATAAGGTGTGATTATACGCAATGCGGTATAAGTGGTTATGGTATGTGCAATTGTTTTACAGTGATTAAGGTATGCGGCAACAGGCCATTGCGTAATGAGGTAAGCAGTGACAGCCAGATGCAACAGCTATTAAAAGTGATTATGGTATGGTGTAAATTGTATGTGTGACAGGTATGGGTTAATTTAAGGTGTAACAGTTAAGTTGGTTGAGAGGTGGGTGTAAATGTATGGTGTGATAGGTAGGTGTTACGGGTTTTGTTAACAGGTAAGGTGTTGAGGTATGGTGTGATTGTTGTATGTGTGACAGGTTAGGTGTAACAGGTGGGGTGTATTTGGTTTGGTTGGTTTGTGGTGTTGGTGTACAGGTAAGGTGTACGGTAAGGTGTGAGGTAAGGTGTGACAGGTAAGGTTTAATAGGTAAGGTGTGACAGGTAAGGTGTGAGTTGTGTGACTGGTAAGGTGTTTTTGGTGTTTGTTTTGGTTTGTGGTTGTTTGTTGTTTTTGTGGTTGGTGGGGGTTGTTGTGTGGTGGTTGGTGACAGGTATGGTTTTGGGTATAAGGTATTTGTGACAGGTAAGGTGTTGGTGTGACAGGTATGGTGTATATGTAAGGTGTACAGGTAAGGTGCAACAGGTTAGGCGTAACAGGTGAGGTGTGACAGTGTGGGTGTGACAGGTAGGTGTACAGGTATTTGGTGTGTTTGTTGGTTGGTTGGTTTGGAGGTTTAGGTAAGGTGTGACAGGTAGTGTGTGAAAGGTAAGGTGTTGATATGTAAGGTATAAAAGGTGTGGGTGTGAATGTAAGGTGTAGCAGTTATGGTGTAATGGTAGGTGTGTGACAGGTAAGGTGTGACAGGTAAGGTGTGTAACAGGTAAGGTAACAGGTAAGGTGTGACAGGTAAGGTGTAGTGTACAGGTAAGGTGTAACAGGTTGTGTGGGGTAAGGTGTGAAAGGTAGGTGTGCTGGTAGGTGTGATATGTTGTGTACAGGTAATGTGTGACATGTAGGTGTAAATGTAAGGTGTGACAGGTAAGGTGTGACAGGTATGGTGTGATTATGTAAGGTGTGACAGGTATGGTGTGACAGGTATGGTGTGAGGTATATGTGTAACAGGTAAGGTGTGACAGGTATGGTGTGACAGGTATGTGTGACAGGTAGGTGTGACAGGTAAGGTGTGATGGGTGTTGTGTGTGGTGGTGTTTGGTGTGGGTTGGGTATAAAGGTGGTGTGGCAGACAGGTAAAGAAAGGTAAGGTGTAACAGGTAAGGTGTAACAGGTAAGGTGTAACAGGTAGGTGTAACAGGTAAGGTGTGACAGGTAAGGTGTAACAGGTAGGTGTACAGGCGTGTACGGTATGACAGGTAGGTGTAACAGGTAAGGTGTGACAGGTAAGGTGTGAGGTGTAACAGTTAGGTGTGACAGGTAAGGTGTGACAGGTAAGGTGTGACAGGTAAGGTGTAACAGGTAAGGTGTGACAGGTAAGGTGTAACAGGTAAGGTGTGACAGGTAAGGTGTAACAGGTAAGGTGTGAAAGGTAAGGTGTAACAGTTAGGCGTGACAGGTAAGGTGTAACAGGTAAGGTGTGACAGGTAAGGTGTAACAGTTAGGCGTGACAGGTATGGTGCGACCGCCACTGCTCGGGGTCGCCGTAGCAACTACGGCTGGTTCGTCACCGGCGACTTGGCAAAGACAATGATCTGAACTGTCTGGCAAAAGACTTGACACCCCATACTACCATGTCTGTCTGCGTGTCTGTCTGTGTGTCTGTCTGTGTGTACGTATAGATGTAATCTATATGCAAATACACACGCACACACACAGACACACACACCTGCGGTCATACACAGCCACATCCAACCCCATCAGCTATCAACCCCACCCCATCACCCATCAACCCACCCCACCACCCATCAACCCCACCCCATCACCCATCAACCCACCCCACCACCCATCAACCCCACCCCATCACCCATCAACCCACCCCACTACCCATCAAATCCCACCCCACCACCCATCAACCCACCCCACCACCCATCAACCCACCCCATCACCCATCAATCCACCCCATCGCCCATCAATCCACCCCATCACCCACATCAACCACCCCTTCACCCATAATCCACCCCATCACCCATCAACCCACCCCATCACCCACCACCAATCCACCCCATCACCCATCACCCAACAATCCACCCCCATCACCCATCACCCAACAATCCACCCCATCACCCAACAACCACCCCATCACCATCATCCACCCCATCACCTGTCATCCACCCCATCACCCATCACCCAACAACCACCCCATCACCCATCAATCCACCCCATCACCCATCACCCAACAATCCACCCCATCACCCATCACCCAACAATCCACCCCATCACCCATATGAGAATTTGATTGGCATACTTTGGGTCATATGGCTGCAGCATCTGACGCGGTCCATAACACACCTACACCTGCTTGTTACAGTACAGAGAGGTGTTACTCCGTACTCAAGGTATGTGGAGGTGAACCCTAAGTATTTGATGCATCTAGGGCACCCTTTCCCCAACCCAGGGCACGTTACTGTATGATAAACCTAACTTAACCAAACCTAACCTAACCTAGCCTAACCTAACCTAACCTAAACTTACCTAACCTAACCTAACCTAAACTAACCAAGACTAATCTTACCCGGGTTCTTTAAAGTTATTTATGAATTAATGGTTTTATTGTTATTATTATTATCTGTTATTATTATTATTATTATTATTATCTATACAGCTGTCAAGTGATAATCTAACTTTTCCTGTTCTTTTACTATCCACAGTTTGCCTGGTAATTAGTTGTCTCTGATTTTACCTGATACCTCCTAATTACCTCACCTGGATTACACACACACACACACACACACACACACACACATAAGAGCCCGCACCGATAGATATAAGAACAGCACCATCCCATCTATTGTTAAAATAATAAACAACTCATGATTTATGTACTGTACAGCCCTGTAAATGTATTCAATGCATATTATATCATTATGTCTAAATCAAATGTAAGTCTGTATATTTTCAGCCACCGGCTGCAACTCTATTAATAAACCGTTTATTGTTATTATTATTATTATTACACACACACTCTATATCCTTGACCACCGGAGGGTCAAGGCCTATCAGGTGTTGCTCCTGCTGGGCAGCTGCCCCCCTTGGCCAATGCTGGCCCATTCCCCAAGTCCCTCTCCTCGACCCATCCTCACCACCGGGATATCAACATAATCCCGTCAAAAGTGACAATTTCGTTTCGGAAAGAAGTGGGTTCAGTGTTGAACAGTGATGAACAGTGTTTAAGCCAGTGAATTCATCACTAGACAGTATCAGCGAGAGCAGTGACCCACCAGTGAGATAAGCACTTCTGGGAACTGACCACCATCTTCTGACCAGCCGGTGTTAATCAGTCCACACCTGACTATGAGATAACAAAACACTACCTAGCAGAGAGTGAGGTACTGTGACACCACCCCACACCACACGGTGTCTCCATAACCACGTAAGGTCCTTCATGTCGTCAACACCGGAGGACGAGTCACTATACCACGTGAACACCACCACCCGATGTCTCCATGACCACGTCAGGTGTTTTTTTTTTTAGGTTGCCCCCGAGGGGGCTAGTTTATTGGGCACCCCCTTACATCCTTCATGTTATCTATGGACGAGTTGCTGAACCAATTGGCCTACGTGACCTCACACAGTATGGCAAGTGTTATCGCCGCTGGATTCAGCTACAGTGCTGGCGTGTGCTGCCATTAAATCTTTCGACCTGTGACCTCGCCAGATGTAGAAGTGCTTACAGACAAGTCCTGGTTCTGCTGAGTGGACTGTCTTCGGCAGGTGGCGGCGCTGCCCGCCCTGTCATGAGGCAGATCGCCTTCTCTAGTGATGCTGTGAAGACCAGCATCTCTGCTCGCACTGGTGAACACCAACTCACAATCCTGTCCAAGGATTTGTGCTGAGACAATTTACGCATTACTGTTGTCTCTTGGAACACCATCCTGATCTGCACTGACCCGCACTTGTAAGTACAGCCTAAGTGATGACATACCCCTCGGTACTGAAATATTGTTGACTAATTACGCCTACTCGTTTCTGCCGTATCTGGAGTAATAAGACAATGCAGAATGAAGCATAACTAAGATTAATAGAGTTATGAACTTTGTGTTATGTCACTATGTTTAATAAATTGTAATTAAGATAAAATTGTGTGAGACTAACTAATTATGTATCAGATGGATCACCGTGTAATATTATGAACGCCTTCTCCTCTGCAGGTTTTGATCACATCAATAAATATTGAATGCGTCAACAGGCGGGTTTCAATCATTCCGTTTGACTTGCCCGTCACCTGAACGTCCTTAACCAAGGCGTTTACAGCAAGAGACCAGCCCAGGCCATCAACTGCAAACTATAATAATTTGTTTGTTCAATCATGTTCCTTCTCCTTTTAGTAATGCAAGCTTTTGTTAAACGACCCACCTACCCCCAAGTCTTTGTATGTAATAAGTTATTTTTGTCTAATGTACAGTAATTTTCTGCCTTCGGGCTGCAGAAACTTTTCAATAAACCGTTAATTAATTATTATTATTACACACACACACACACACACACACACACACACACACACACACACACAGGCGTTTTATTAATAACACTGTCTCTATGTACTGTGACAGCCAGCTAAGTGGACCATCTCATCATAGAAGCGTTAAGAGTTACCTCATTCGAATAGACCATTGTGTAAGGTATGACTGACAGGTGCCACCACCAGGTAAGGGGGACTGAACCTACTATACATACCTGGCCGCCCGCGGACGTCAGATTTAGTGGCTCCTGCCGAGAAGAATCTTAAACCCACCCCTGGCAACACAGATATTTGCTGACCAGATTTTACAATCTGATTCTCGTGTAAACTTTACCCTTACAGCTCGTGATCTAACGCGGTGACGTATATAAAATCTTTTGTCACTAAAGTAGACATATAAATAAGGTCAGTGATGCTTGTATCTAATGTATAGTAACGAAACTACACTATGTAATGAGTCTCCAACGTTCATACATAGTTTATACATATACATCATGACGACCCCCCTCCCTACACACAGGTGATAGTCAAAGCTTCAAAAAAGATTCACTTACTATGAGGTAACACGTCCCTCGAGTGCCTCATAGTCATGCTTCACGGCGAAGGGTCTTGGTGTAGTGGTCGGCTGAGACACGTCCCTCATTCACTTCCTGGTCAGGTAGCGTTATTAGGGATCTGTAGGCGGAAAATAGTCGTGTTTATTATTTAATCCGTGTGTGTGTGTGTGTGTGTGTGTGTGCAAACGTACATCAGTCAGCAGGTAAGTGATTTTCATAACTAATTCCTACATTAATACTAAATAACTTTCTGTCAACACCAGGGGCATTGTTGATGACTGGCGCAAATACAAATGCCTTGCGCCATCATATTCACTGGCAATATGTATAGGGCCAAGTCGTCCTGCGTAAGAGGTTAAGAATTCGTATTCAAGGAGGTGAAACTGTCCCATTCAATGACTAAATAAACGTACTTAAGAAGGACGTAAAAATAAACGTACTTGAGAGGTGTATTAAAGAACGTATGTTAAATAAACGTACTTGAGAGGTGTATTAGATCGGTGTTAAATAAACGTACTTGAGAGGGTATTAAAAAGAAGGTGTTAAATAAACGTACTTGAGAGTGTATTAAAGAACGTAAGGTGTTAAATAAACGTACTAGGGTGTATTAAAGAACGTAAGGTGTTAAATAAGCGTACGTAAGGTGTTAGAGGTTAAAGAACGTAAGGTGTTAAATAAACGTACTTGGAGCGTAAGGTGTTAAATATACACGGGGTGTATTAAAGAACGTAAGGTGTTAAATAAACGTACGTACGATTAAGAACGTAAGGTGTTAAATAAACGTACTTAGAAGGTGTATTAAAGAACGTAAGGTGTTTAAATAAACGTACTTGAGAGGGTGTATTAAAGAACGCAAGGTGATAAATAAACGTACTTGAGAGGGTGCATTAAAGAACGTAAGGTGATAAATAAACCTACTTGAGAGGGTGTACTAAAGAACGTAAGGTGTTAAATAAACGTACTTCAGAAGGTGTATTAAAGAACGTAAGGTGTTAAATAAACGCACTTGAGAGGGTGTATTAAAGAATGTAAGGTGTTAAATAAACGTACTTAAGAAGGTGTATTAAAGAACGCAAGGTGTTAAATAAACGTACTTGAGAGGGTGTATTAAAGAACGTAAGGTGTTAAATAAACGTACTCAGGAGGTTAAGTTATACTCACGGGATTAAGTCACTAAACCCCCACAGGATTAAATTACTCTGTACTGAAGAAGACGTCATCATCACGCGTCATACTTGGAAAAAAAATCCTCTACTCGTATCATATACCCGAAGTTCCTTTAGTAAACCTTTAAAAACTCAGAATACTGTGTCTGGTGAAGAGCCATTTATATTTGATGTGGAATGAGATGCTCGAACTAACAACCCGTAGGAGAAGAGATGAGTGATGTTACCATACAGCCTCCGCATCCCTCGAAACATACTTTTAACTCGTGCCTGGTAATACCCCCACCTCCCCCTCACTCCTTCCACCTACCCTTCCCTCTCACTCCTTCCACCTATCCTTTCCCTCTCACTCCCTCCACCTACCCTTCCCCTCTCACTCCCTCCACCTTCCTTTCTTCTCGTGGCCGTTGACTCCGTTACGTCATGCACAACAACAACAACATCAACATCAACAACAACACTAACAACAACAACAACATCAACAACAACAACACTAACATCAATAACAACAAAAACAACAACACTAACAACAACAACACTAACAACAACAACAAACTTACAACCTCCCAACACTTCTTGATCACTTACAGGTTGTGACGTGTAGCGGGAAGCAACACATTTATTCTGGCTCTCAGTAAGTTGTTTTGACAAGTGTTAACTCCTGAGACTAAAAATTAAGGTGGAGATTTAGTAGTTAGTTTGTTTATGAAGATCAACCTTAACGGGGTGTTGAGTATTAGGGGGATATTATTATAGAAACCTAACCTAACCTAACCCAGTCCTAACCTAACCTAACCTAACCTAACCCAGTCCTAACCTAACCTAACCTAATCTTGTAATATTAACCCTAAAAATATAACAAAAATGAACAAGAAAACACAAACAAGATATTTTTTATGTTACATTTTTCAAGACTTCTCCCTCTCCCTCTCCCTCGTTCCCTTCCCACACCACCTCACCCCACCCCACCCCACCCCACCTCACCCCACCCCTACCCGCACCCCCCCAAAAATGTGTTAAGGTATGTGGGCAGATGTTGGAGGAGCCGGGGTCAACATCCTCATGCCTGCAGTAGTTACGTAACCAATATGTTTTATTTGGGATCAACATGAACGTATTAACCTGTGTGGCACGTCATTAAAACACCTGTGCCAGATTAATCTGTGTGACGCGTCATTAAAACACCTGTGCCAAGTTTTGTAGACACATTTCATATGTTTGTATTTTTCAGCAATATATGATATAATTATCTGGCCACATCAAAACAAACATACTAAGATGTTAACCAATAAATGTTTATATTATGTTTGATGATACGATAACGAAGTGTTGATTTTGTTTACAGGGTTTAAGTCCTACAGTAAATTCTGTTATGTTATATATTGTTGATTCGGGAATGACAGACTAAGGTTAAAGATAAACAGGGATACAGGTACAGATACAAGCACAGGTACAGATACAAACACAGGTACAGGTACAAGCACAGGTACAGATACAAGCACAGGTACAGATACAAACACTGGTACAGGTATAAGCACAGGTACAGATACAAACACAGGTACAGGTACAAGCACAGGTACAGATACAAGATCAGGTACAGGTATAAGCACAGGTACAGATACAAACACTGGTACAGGTACAAGCACAGGTACAGATACAAACACAGGTACAGATACAAGGACAGGTTCAGATACAAGTACAGGTACAGATACAAACACAGGTACAGATACAAGGACAGGTTCAGACATGGGGCACAGTGCACAGATACAAACACACAGTGTACAGATACAAGCACAGGTACAGATACAAGCACAGGTTCAGATACAAACACAGGTACAGGTATAAGCACAGGTACAGATACAAGCACAGGTTCAGATACAAACATAGGTACAGGTATAAGCACAGGTACAGATACAAACACTGGTACAGATACAAGCACAAGTTCAGATACAAACACAGGTACAGATACAAACACAGGTACAGACACAAACACAGGTACAGGTATAAGCACAGGTACAGATACAAGCACAGGTTCAGATACAAACACAGGTACAGGTATAAGCACAGGTACAAGCACAGGTTCAGATACAAACACAGGTACAGGTATAAGCACAGGTACAAACACAGATACAAGCACAGGTACAGGTATAAGCACAGGTACAGATACAAACACAGGTACAGATACAAGGACAGGTTCAGATACAAGTACAGGTACAGATACAAACACAGGTACAGATACAAGGACAGGTTCAGATACAAGTACAGGTACAGATACAAACACAGGTACAGATACAAGCACAGGTACAGATACAAGCACAGGTACAGATACAAACACAGGTACAGGTATAAGCACAGGTACAGATACAAGATCAGGTACAGATACAAGCACAGGTTCAGATACAAACACAGGTACAGGTATAAGCACAGGTACAGATACAAACACAGGTACAGATACAAGCACAGGTTCAGATACAAACACAGGTACAGGTACAAGCACAGGTACAGATACAGGTACAAGCACAGGTACAGATACAAACACAGGTACAGATACAAGCACAGGTTCAGATACAAACACAGGTACAGGTAGATACAAGTACAGGTACAGATACAAACACAGGTACAGATACAAGGACAGGTACAGATACAAGCACAGGTACAGATACAAGCACAGGTACAGATACAAGGACAGGTACAGGTATAAGCACAGGTACAGATACAAGCACAGGTACAGATACAAGCACAAGTTCAGATGCAAATACAGGCACAGTTACAAGCACGGGTGTCAAGGTCAATCGTTTTCGTCTTCCACACAGCCAGCATGAGTCATCAAAGATTATAAACAAAGGCTTATATATGATAGGGGAGAGGAGAAGAGTAAGTAGGGGGAGGAGGAGGGGAAGGGGGGAGCGGGAGGAGGAGAAGAGGAGGAGAGGGAGGGGGAAGGAGGAAAGTGAGAGGGGGGTGGAGGAGGAGGAGGAGGGGAAGGGGGAGAGGGAGGAGGGGAGGGGAAGGGGGGGAGAGGAGGAGGAGAAGAGGAGGAGAGGGGAGTGGGGAAGGGAGGAGAGGGAGGGGGAAGGAGGAAAGTGGAGGGTGGGGAGGAGGAGGGGAGTGGAGGAGGGAGGAGGGGAAGGAGAGGGGAAGACACACAAACAACTCTCATGTCTTCTTGAGGTTTATCACTTTATCATCAACCTTCTTGTTCTTGTTCTTCTTCTTCGTCTTCTCCAAAACGTAAATAACGGGAGATCACTGCACATGCTCTGAGTATGATGGACGAAGGAAGGGGAAGGGGGTGGATATGGGGACTTAGGGGAGAAGGAAGGGGAGGAAGGAGAGGGAATATGGTGGATGGGGGAGGGGGAAGGAGGGAATATGATGGATGGGAGGGGAAGGAGGAGAAGTGTGATGGGGGAAGGGGGAAGAGGGAATATGGTGGATGGGGGAAGGGAAGAGGGAATATGGTGGATGGGGGAGGGGAAGGAGGGGATAAGTGGTATGGGGAGGGGAAGGAGGGCATATGGTGGATGGGGAGGGGAGAGGGAATATGGTGGATGGGGAGGGGAAGGAGGAATATGGTGGATGGGGAGGGGGAAGGAGGGAATATGATGGATGGGGGAGGGGAAGGAGGTATATATGGTGGATGGGGGAAGGGGAAGAGGAATATGGTGGATGGGGGAGGGGGAAGGAGGGCATATGGTGGATGGGGGAAGGGAAGAGGGAATATGATGGATGGGAGGAAGGAGGGCATATGGTGGATGGGGAGGGGGGGGGGGGGGGAGGAGGGGCATAGTGGTGGATGGGGAGGGGGGAAGGAGGGAATATGGTGGATGGGGGAGGGGAAGAGGGAATATGGTGGATGGGGAGGGGGGAGGAGGGCATGGTGATGGGGGAGGGGAAGAGGGGAATATGTGGATGGGGGGGGAGGGGGAGGAGGGCATATGGTGGATGGGAGGGGGAAGGGAGGGAATATGGTGGATGGGGGAAGTGGGAGAGGGAATATGGTGGATGGGGGAGGGGGAAGGTGGGAGTATGGAGGGGGGTGGAAGGGGGCATATGGTGGATGGGGGAAGGGGAGGGAGAATATGATGGATGGGGGAGGAAGGAGGGCATATGGTGGATGGGGGGGGGGGGGAGAATATGATGGATGGGGAGGGAAGGAGGGCATATGGTGGATGGGGGAGGGGAAGGAGGGCATATGGTGGATGGGGGAGGGGAGAGAATGGTGGATGGGGAGGGAGGAGGGCATATGGTGGATGGGGGAGGAAGGAGAATATGATGGATGGGGGGAGGGAAGGGGGCATATGGTGGATGGGGAGGGGGAAGGAGGGCATATGGTGGATGGGGGGAGGAGGGCATATGGTGGATGGGGAGGAGGAATATGGTGGATGGGGGGAGGGAGGCATATGGTGGATGGGGGAGGGGAAGGAGGGAATATGGTGGATGGGGGAGGGAGAGAATATGGTGGATGGGGGAGGGAAAGGAGGGAGTATGGAGGGGGTGGAAGGGGAGGAGGGGGGAGACTTAAACAATTTACAGGTATGTGGAACAACTAACAGGTCTCCCTCCGGCCTACACTAGCGGCCTATCAAACGGGCCTAATACTTTCAGGCACTAGCCTCATTGTTAGGAATGTGCGCCAAACATCTAATGGTAAGGGTCAATTTCAGATTGGTGTCTAATTGGACTGGGCCTATTTAGACTGAGGCCTATTTTACCTATAATTCCTCCTTATACTGACGGTTGATTCAGTTCCTCTCTACCAATAATAATAATAATAATAATAATAATAATAATAATAATAATAATAATAATAATAATAATAATAATAATAACAACAATAGCAATGATATACTTGCAGCTTACTTCTCAGAAATGGGAACTTGTATAACTGTGTGTGTGTGTGTGTGTGTGTGTGTGTGTGTGTGTGTGTGTGTGTGTGTGTGTGTGTGTGCGCGCACCATTCGTACCCAACAAGACTGACCATGCCACACCTGCCTCACTGAATATACCCTGTTCATCGCGCGTCACGTGTGAGTGAAATGCATATGAGTATATCACTTTCCTCTCCCAATGAACAAGACAATGTCATGCAATAATGTATGTTGTCTTGTGGTTGTGTACGTGATGTTGTGTTGTGGGTGTGTACGTTAATGTTGTGGTTGTGTACGTTAATGTTGTGGTTGTGTACGTTATGTTGTGTTTGTGTACGTTAAAGTGTACTTTGATCGCTGTGAAATGTACGTAACACCTGTACTTGTGTCTGTACCTGTCCTTGTAACTGTACCACTGCTGTTGTCTCTCTGAAGTTTTTTTGAAAATTATATCAACGTTCGTCCTCACCTTACCACGTCACCTCATTAATTTCGTCTCTTTGTTGTCTTACCTGGAGAGTCACGACACGAAACGGGGAATTTCCCTTCTTCAGGTACTTAATTAGTCTCTCCTTTATCTTTTCTCTTCTCTCTTACAGTAGGAAATACAAGGAGGAGGAGGAGGGTATAATAATAATAATAATAATAATAATAATAATAATTAACGGTTTATTGAAAATATACATTGGACATAAATGACTTATTACATACATTGGTGGTTTAACAAAAGCCTTCATTAGAGAAAGGTAAAGGAACATACAGTGAACATACAGATTAATGTAGGATTGTACGTGTTGAACAGCAAACACTTAGTGTAGTAACTCCCTCCCAGATGGTGTTAGGAGGGACCTCACGTGATGTAGTAGTTCCCTCAGATGGTGTTACGAGGGACCTGACGTGGTGTAGTAATTCCCTCGCAGATGGTGTTATGAGGGACCACGTGGTGTAGTAATTCCCTCACAGATGGTGTTGTGGGGGACGTCACGTGGTGTAATTACCTCACAGATGGTGTTATCAGGGTCCTCACGTGGTGTAGAAATTCCCTCAGAGATGGTGTTATTAGAGACCTGACGTGGTGTAGTAATTCCCTCACAGATGGTGTTATGAGGGACTTGACGTGGTGTAGTAATTCCTTCACAGATGGTGTTATATGAGTGAGGTTTGGTCCCAGGCCTTCCTATCGTAGACGGATTAACACATCGGTGGTTGTTGTTGGGTCTCATGGGCCGTTATCACTGGGTACCTGGGACCTCACTGTGTGAAGGTTAACTTGGGTACGACTGTTATTGTTGAGTTGTTCTCACTGACTTAAGCACTGTTCACCACTGTTCACCTCTGTTTAACACTGGTTCCATTCCTTTCCTAAATGAAATTGTAACTTCTGGCGAGAACTTGTTGATATTCCGGTGGGGAGGAGGGTTCAGGGGAGGGGGTTAGTATGGGCCAACTTAACAGTTGACCTGGCTGCTCCGAGAGGAGCGCCAGGTACGTCTTGACCCTTCAGTGGTCACTTACGCCGAAAAGGAAGGTGTGAGTGTTCAGTAGAGTGGTACCTGTACTTACATAAGCCAGTACCCACAGGCGGTGTCCATAAGAAACAAAACACGAAAGGAAAATACATACCCATTAAGGAGCCTATATCCTTCTTCAAGCTTATAAAGGAAGAAAGAAAGACATGGGAAGTGAAAGAGAGAAAGAGAGAGAGAGAGAGAGAGAGAGAGAGAGAGAGAGAGAGAGAGAGAGAGAGAGAGAGAGAGAGAGAGAGAGTAGCAGGCACATGAGGGAGGCCACCTGCCAGACCTTTGCAACACACTTGTTATATAAAACGATAAGTTAAGTGACGAGGAACCCTTAAGGTCTTCTGCTTCCCTCCTTGAGCTTATTCACTCTTACTACCTGCCGTTATTGTTCATCTCTCTCTCTCTCTCTCTCTTTCTCTCTCTCTTTACGTAACGTTTGCATTGCACATTAGATCATATCGAAACACACATGTGAGGGCTATAAAGTTTGGAGATATACTAGAATTGTGATTAACATACGGCATTAAAACGATGTATCTTTTCAACTTAAAGTTATTATCCGCAAGACAGATCAAGTAATGGTGGAATTGGGTACCACGTTTGGAAACACCGCTTCTTGTCCGATCAGCTAAGTTAATTGGGTCTGGTTAGCACTTGGATGGGTAAACGCCTGGCCCTAAGAACACCAGATGCTGTTGAAATAAGGACCTTACTGGAAACAAGCTTCTCGTGGCTGAATATGAATTATTATTATTAAAACACACAGCTCATGACCAAACCACTTGTACCATCTTGGACCCTCCTACACCACCTGGCCCTCACGCTCGTGCCACCTGAGATAAAACTCGAGGAGGAGACTGGAGGAGGAACTGGTTAGGAATGAAGAGGGTAGGGGGCAGTGAAGGGGGAGGAGGAAGGGAGGGAACGTTGTTAAGGGGTGTGGTAGTCGGTAGAGAGAAAGGGGGGGTCGTTAGTATGGTGCTTGATGTAGTAGGAGGGAAGGAGAGAGAGAGAGAGGAAGGGAAGGAGGGAGAGAGGGACGAAAGGAGAGAGGGAGGGAAGGAGAATGGGATGGAGAGGGGAGGGGCTGAGAGAGAGGAGGGAGGGGGGGAGCTGTTGTTGGTGAGTGAAGATGAGGCAAGATACGAATGGAGGAGTCAAGTGGTCATATGTTTGTAGTCTAACAGGAAGGTTGGGGGAGGAGGGGAGAGGGGGGGAGGGGGGGATAAGTGAGTGAGGAGAGGAAGAAGGCTTAAGGAGAAGAATGTCAGTGGGGATATGAGGAAGGGGAAGAAGATGTGAGGAGGAAGACTGACGTTGAATGGATGAATGAGTGAAGATAGGAACACCGAAGGAAGAGGAAGATGAAGAGGGAGCAGGAAGAGGAAGGACACGGTTAAGGTGATTATGTTGATCTGAGATGTGTTTGTATGTTCCTTTTAGGGTGATTTTTATGGCTCGCTGTTTTGTGTCTCGTGACGAGTAGAATTCTTGTATGTGGCCTTTATGGTGTGTCTTATGAACCCTACCCTAACCTAACCTACCCTACCCTAACCTACCCTACCCTAACTTAACCTACCCTACCCTAACCTACCCTACCCTAACCTACCATACCCTAACCTAACCTACCCTACCCTAACCTACCCTAACCTACCATACCCTAACCCACCCTAACCTAACCTACCCTAACCTAACCTAACCTAACCTACCCCACTCCCACCCTTAACCTACCCTACCGTAACCCACCATACCCCATCCCACTCCCTAACTTCTAACCTACCCTAATCTAACCTAACCTAACCTAACCTAATCTCACCCTAACCTAACTTCCAATCTAACCTGCATCTCACCCCTACCCCTGCCCCAATCTCAATCTCTAACCTAACCTAACCTTAACCTAACCTAACCTACTCCCTACCCTACTCCCTGCCCACCCTACCCTAACCTAACCTAACCTAACCTAACCTACCCTAACCTACCATACCCCTAACCTACTCCTACCCTAACCTACCCCTACTCCCCTCACTCCAAACCTAACCTGTCTATTCTACTCCCTACCCTACCCTACCCTACCCTAACCTAATCTACCCTATCCTAACCTAACCTAACCTAACCTAACCTAACCCAATGTCAGATAAAGAATGTTAATCAACCAGTCATTAATCACAAGGGTTTAAAGGAGTACTTGATGATGATGATGATGATGATGATGATGATGATGATGATGATGATAATGATGATGATGATGATACTGTTGCTGTCCACACACACACACACACACACACACACACACACACACACACACACACACACATACACAGGAATGTTGCACCAGACCCATATGAAGACAACGACCTTCAGCTTCAGGTCGGAAAGGACAGGTGATGACCCACCTCCAAGGATGAACCAAACGAACCCCTCCTCCTTCTCTTCCACCTGTTCCACATCTTCCTCTTCCTCTTAGTAAGCAGATGGAGGTGGTGATTTGAAGTAGTTTGGGTAAAATTACTCAAAGAGGGAACGAGATCCTTCAATTCTCTTAACCAATATACGACCTCCAAATCATCACAGAACAACCTTCAAACAGAGAACCGAATGACCTTCAAGATAGAAATAGTTAAAGATCTCTGTAAACAAACTGGAAGTAACAGCAAACAACTCCTAAACTCGCCACAGTCTAATAAACACGACGATGTATAGTATTTACCTAACGACATGAAAATATGGTATATAAGCTTTTTTTTTACAACTTGTTAGTTATTGTGATCAGGGAGGAAAAGTTACGTGATGCGTGGTTACCAGGGTATGAGGTGTGGTTCCTGGGTATAAGGCGTGGTTGGCAGAGTATGAGGCGCGGTTCCAGGGTATGAGGTATGGTCCCCAGGGCAGGAGGCGTGGTTCCAGGGTTTAATGGTCCTCGAAGTTCAGTCATGTTGAGGTGATAGTGTTTTGTCTCACCTTTGAGTTGCTGTTGTTTAGTATGTACTGTGCCGTACACTGACGAGGAGGGACCATTATCGTCATGAGGCTGATGATGTTGAAGAATCAATGTAACAATAAAATAATAAATGATAAGAGAGACTCCCCTCTCCCCCCTAGAGCCTCCCTCTCCTCCCCCACCTTTCCTCCACGTAGGTACTGAGGCACACTGACCTAAGGACCTCACTGCTTAAATCTTTTCCTCCTCCATCATTGCTTTTACTTGTAACTCTGCCAACTATGCCAGTACATTGCCTTCGCCCTGGCTGACGTGGCATGACAAGCGCTCTGTTCACCTGCTCCTCCGCCAGGCTAAGGTTCTCTCTTCTGCCACCTGAACATGTGACATTGACTTTGATATAATTTATTGATCCAGAATGATACAGATATATAGTGATCAACAGCATTGACACGGCTGAGTGTTTCGAGTGCTCCAGCTCTCTAGTGGGGCAGCAATATGGAGTGGCATCATACAGAACTCGGAACAATTGGTTGTGAGAGTGCATGGTGGCTGTTCCTTTGGTTTGAGTGAAGGCTAATAGGCAGTGTATGGTTTTAACTTTCGTTGCCTGCATATGAGTAGAGAACCTTGACCACATCAAACAATAGACCGTCATAAATCTTGATGTCCTTGACTGTGACTGTGAGCTGATTGTGTTCAAGTTCCTTACTATGCCACCTTAGAACTTGTTATTGTCAAACAAGATTCTTGTGATGCCACTGTCAGTGGTCAGTGGTCGATGGTCAATGACATCATGATGGCAAGGTCTTGTTGGGAACCTTCCAGCTCCTGCAGGTTGTTGAGGATGATGATTATGTCAACTTATCCCCGCCAAGATGATGTAATAGGGAATTCAACTCCTTGAACACAAATCTTCAGCTCACAAGACGATGAAACGAAAGCCTCAATAAAGTTGTCGACTAAGTACGGCCACTGTCATGAGTCACCGTGGCAATTCATAGTACCTAATTAATTAAACTGCTTCGAAAAACAATCTTTCGTAAAACTTGACTTCACTAAAAAAGTTAAACACAGTTTATATCCACCAAATTAAATACAAGTGGAAGAAGTGATGGAAAACAACCTTCTAAAAGTCTCGCCTTATTTATACATTCATCAGCTGCAACACAAAATGATCTTACAAATAAACTTTATCACGTGAACTATTGTACATAGCTCTTAGAGACTACCTGTCACTCTGATGCTGGTTTATCATCAAAAGACTCTAACTAACAGGTAAACAGACCGCACACACACAGTAGATGTCATCAGTCCAGCACAGTGAGACCCTCGGGACTGTCAGGAGCAATACCTCGATCATGACGAAATAAAATAAAATCACCCCTCACTAGCTTTCAAGGGGTGGGAATACTCGGTGACTTCTGAAGATATTCGAAACTGTACCATAACTCAAATGCGAAACTAGAGCGCCATTTATGGGCTAGACAGGAAGTTCGGAGGTTCGTTTCAATATTTCGAGTCTCAGGTGTGTGTGTCAAGGGACTTTAGTTCGTGACTGCACCGTGGTCCTAGTTAGTTCAAGGGCAGGAGGTGTGGTCCTAGGGATGGAGAGGTAGTCTCAGGGCAGGAAGTGTGGTCCTAGGGATGGAGGGGTAGTCTCAGGGCAGGAGGTGTGGTCCTTAGGATAGGAGTAATGAAGGAGAGTGGAACACGTGGCACAGCTCATGGAGGAAGGAGGTGGTGATGGTGGTGTTGTGTGGGCGTCCCTCTCAGTTTGTTGACCCACGCCCGCCCGCCTGCCTGCTAGAGGTCGCCAGGCCTCACTCAACCTTCCTCGCTGCGTCCTCCTCCTCCTCCACCTACCTCCTTAACCTTCCTTTTTGCGTTTTCCTCCTCCTCCTCCTCCTCCTCCCCTTTTATTATTTACCCTTTTCATCCTCTGTTACCTGAGTACGAGAAGGATATATGTTTATGTATCTAAACATTATTGTCCCCGGCGTCCATACAAGAGCGCATGCGATCTGTGCGTCCGTCTGTGCGTGTCCATGCTTCCGTTTGTGCGTATCCGTGCGGCCGTCTGTACGTATATGTGAGCTGAAGATGAACCCCCTGTGTGTGTGTGTGTGTGTGTGTGTGTGTGTATGTCAAGGCAGATAAAGTGAAGACGATTGGACTTGTTTGTATACATCAACCCGGACGATAATAATAATAAAACAGATAATTCAGGGGCACAGTGAGGAATACTGATGAAGTGGCAGTGGATGACGTCTAGTGATTACACACAGTATTAAGATCTCAATCGTTTGTTTACTCCGTCACCTAAACTTTCTTCCATGTGTTTGTTTGAATACTATTAAAATCCTTGTGTGCTTGAGATTTAATGCAAGAAATATTTATATACGTTCGAATACAATAAAACTTTCTTGCGTTTGACAAATAGTGTTTTTTTTTTCCTTGTTCGAGTTGTGCTTGAGGAAAACAAATTTTTTTCCTCGTGTATAATCGAGGAAAATTTTGCTTCGTTTGCTTTTGAATACTACGAATATTATGCCACAGTGATACACAATTAGCTTACATATGACGAGGAAAAATCTTATATGTATAATGCTTTCGAGTTACACCGTTGTTTATCAGTGAACTCTGTTATTAAACAACCAAAAGCGAAAACAAAAATACAGTGACCAATAAACCTTGAATCCTGTCCTACTATGGGTGACAATAGTTAACTTTATCTTAGAGTATCTTAAGAGAGAACATAGAAGGTGCAGCTTTTCCTAACTGTGATTTAGCAAGAGGAAACTTTTAAGATAATTGTTTCCATTATCTCATTTACATGTTGAGAGGGGAGGTAGGGTGTGTACTGGTAGGGTAGGCAGGGTGTGTACTGGTAGGGTAGGCAGGGTGTGTACTGGTAGGGTAGGCAGGGTGTGTACTGGTAGGGTAAGCAGGGTGTGTACTGGTAGAGGAGGCAGGGTGTACTGGGTAGGGTAGGCAGGGTGTACTGGTAGGGTAGGCAGGGTGTGTACTGGTAGGGTAGGCAGGGTGTGTACTGGTAGGGTAGGCAGGGTGTGTACTGGTAGGGTAAGCAGGGTGTGTACTGGTAGAGGAGGCAGGGTGTGTACTGGTAGGGTAAGCAGGGGTGGGGTACTGGGTAGGGGGAGGGGCAGGATGTGTACTGGTAGGGTAAGCAGGGGTTTGTACTGGTAGGGGTAAGCAGGGTGTGTACTGGTAGGGTAAGCAGGTGTGTACTGGTAGAGGAGGCAGGGTGTGTACTGGTAGGGGTAAGCAGGGTGTGTACTGGTAGGGGAGGCAGGATGTGTACTGGTAGGGGTAGACAGGGTGTGTGTACTGGTAGGGGAGGTGTGGGTGTGTACTGGTGGGGGAGGCAGGGTGTGTACTGGTAGGGGGAGGCAGGGTACTGGTAGGGTAAGCAGGGTGTGTACTGGTAGAGGAGGCAGGGTGTACTGCAGGGTAAGCAGGGTGTGTACTGTAGGGCAGGGTGTACTGTAGGGCGTAAGTAGGGTACTGGTGAAGTGGCAGGGTGTGTACTGGGTGAGAATAGAAACAACACTAGGCATCAGGTGTAGTAAGAGTGTAGGTACGTAAGGTGTAGTCTGTCCTATGTAATGTGTGGGGTGTACAGTAAGTAAAGATACACAGAAAATGGAGTGTTGTTGGTGTGGGGTGGTGAGTGTACTACCACACACACACACACACACACACACACACACACACACACACACACACACACACACACACACACACACACACACACACACGCACTGGGGTGATGGTCTGCCAGCACTAACGGTGAATTTCAGACAGGTTCTGAACACCAAGAAGAGCCAGAAGAGAGGCCAGAAGAAAGGGGGGAGGGGTAGGGGAGGGAAGGGGAAGGAGGGGGAGGAGGAGGTAGAAGAGGAGGTGAGGGAGAAAAGCAATAGGGAGTAGTAGCTGTGTGTGTGTGTGTGTGCGCGCGAGAGAGAGAGAGATGATCCCAGCTAGTTATGACTCAATCTGGCACTAATTAACATATACAATCATCTGACATATATCTTTACGCCTGGTTCAGCTTACACGTGATTAGAGCTCACCGTCACGCTAGGCCAGGCGATATATTAATAGTCTATGTTTATACCCGGATAATATCTTTCTCTCCTGGGACGACCCTTTGGGAGAGAGAGAGAGAGAGAGAGAGAGAGAGAGAGAGAGAGAGAGAGAGGAGAGAGAGAGATTGAACATGCAAAGAGACAAGCGTAGATTGAAACCGAGAAAGTACAAAGAGAAAGAGACAAAAGAGACAGACGCAAAGAAAGAAAGAGAGAGAGATAGGGTCAATGTTAACCAGGACCTCAGCAACAAGTAGGTAAGACGGTGTGTGTGTGTGTGTGTGTGTGTGTGTGTGTGTGTGTGTGTGTGTGTGTGTGTGTGTGTGTGTGTGTGTGTGTGCGTGAGAGAGAGAGGCCGAGGCTGTGTGCTTGACCGACCCTCTCACCCACACCCACATGTCTGGGCCACCTGAGAAGAGAGCTGTGTTTTATCAGGTATACAGCCCGTCGCGTCGCCCAACCTGTCAACAACAACAACAACAACAACAACACTCCTTGGGGAACTTCACAAATAATAACCTAATTAAAATATCCACAGTAATTAGCAAGATTAGAGTCAAGGGAGGTACTGTGCTTCTTCGCTCCCTCTGTGACCTTACACTTTGACCTCTTGACCTGAAGTTAAAATGACAAGATATATTTGTACGTCATTATGTTACTGCTGTTTCTATTCTCGAGTTGTGGGTCATGAAAACTTACGGTTATTACCTGCACTGTCTATGTACAGTAGCTAAAACAACTATCTGTGCAGGTGGGGGTCGATATGCTCCGAAATTTTACGTGTGACTGGTGACAGCCATCATATACCAAAATTTATCGTCCATGGTCTCATATTGTTTCCCACAAAGTATGCACAGATAGTTGTTTTAGCTACTGCACATTGTTTGTATACCTGTACTATCTATGTACACTGTTCGTACACCTACACTGCCTTATGGATGTATGGACATAGAGTCACTCAGAACACCACATCTTGACAAACGTTCAGTCTCCAGAAAAATGACTTCAGGTGACAACAGACTTGGGTTTTGATTCAATTACCTGATACTTTATTGGGGGTACAGGGAGTGAGAATGAAACTGCCTATCGAGTAACTTACATTGTAAAAAAAAAAATACGTTCGAACCTGGACGCTGTAACACTCGGCTTAATCTGCCCACGGTTCTCAATAGCTACACGGGAGTCGCTTCATCCTCCCTCGTACTCAATATGACAACAGTTTTTATTTTCCTTTAGACATATCCTGGACTGACTATGGACCCTGTGTACCCTAAACCAACTGTATTCGTCCTCATAAAACTCCCTGTACCCTGAGCTGACTTCACACTACCTGACCAACTACTACGTCTCCTGGATGGATAATTGTTTCCACGGATTTAAAGTCACTTCCGTCTGCTGCAGTTGTTTCATTGTCTCTAAACTATACAAAAACTGGATCTATTTATTCCAGGTTTAACACAAGTCTACCACCTCACATAGATAAATCATTATTGATCTACAGCAGCCACACACACACAACCTTGTTTACTACAGAACCCCCCCACCCCCACCCCACGACACCTGTACACGGTCTCACTCGTGTACAGGGGACCCATGTCATCCTGGCTAAGTAAACCTACAGTAAGTTACATAAAAGATCATTTAATTCCTCTATAATAATCTGTATGGGAGAAGGAGTGTCAGGATAGAGTAAATAAGACACACTCGACTATGGTACCATAGATCTAGGACGATGGGTCCCATTATACAATGAATCACTCCCGCTGACCCACTGACACACATTCTGAGGGTTCGAATCCCCTGAGTTGATCACTGTTCTCCCAGGAATACATTTCACGACACGCTTGAACACATCCCCTTGTTGGGTAGAGGGAACCTGTGGCCACGAGGACGAGCACTGAGTCGCGTTGATGCTCAGCCATACATCCGAGGGTTTCTTTTTTGTGGTGTCTGGCCTCGACATGCAAATTTTGACACCATTTAAAGCTTCACTCACTTCATATCACTGACTGAATCATATCAATTCTCAATATCACTAATAGAAAAAATAAAATAAGGACCACTTTTACATTAACCCCAGCTTATTTTACCTTAATATTAACCACCTTAATACTAACCTAACCCAAATTACCTAAATCTAAACTAATCTAACCAAACTCCTCAGGTAGCGTTCAGGTGTTTAATCATCAGGTGAAACATGCTGTAGGGGACTAAACTTCAGTTGAACCAAAAGTAAAAATCACTAATAATCTTTCACGTCAAAACCATTAATTGACTCATGACGTGACTGAGTCTTACCACAACAAACTGTATTAACGTGTTTCCTTTACGGGTGTGTGACGTGTGAGGAGGGTGGGGGGAAGGAAACAAACAAATGATGGCTTTATAGATTTCCCTTACTGTTTACCTTTGTTTACATACCTGGACTGTTTATATACATTGTTTGAATAGCTACACTGTCTATACACTGTACCTCAATTATACGTGCACTATCTATACTGAATCATTGTGAACTTGTACAACGATTCTATTGGGTAAATATCTACCTATCTATCCCAGGTGGGTCACGGGATAAGGCGGATTAAATTATTCGTATCACTGGCACGGAGATCTCTTTGTACGCATATTGCTTCCACACACACACACACACACACACACACACACACACACACACACACACACACACACACACACACACAACACCACACCTCGTCGAGAGTTCTTGCAACCTACTACAGGGAATCTCTTCAAGGTCTCTCTCTCCCTATAGTGGATCCAGTTAATCCCTCCGGTGCCGAGATGAATGCGAGTGAAGTAAACATATTCAACTTCCGTATAGAAGAAGGACAAAAAAATCAGGGCCAGGTTTACAAGATAGTGTTATTCTTACAAGAGTTGGACCGTCTCTCACTGACAGACGAGTCACCCCTGGAAAACAAACCTTGAGCTACATAAACACACAGAGCGCGGGCGGCCTGGAGGGTGCCACGGTGCCATGACCAACCAACAGCTAACGTGGGCCAGGTGAAGCTTGGGTGCCATGACCAGCTAACAGCTAACGTGGGCCAGGTGAAGCTTGGGTGCCATGACCAACCAACAGCTAACGTGGGCCAGGTGAAGCTTGGGTGCCATGACCAGCTAACAGCTAACGTGGACCAGGTGAAGCTTGGGTGCCATGACCAGCTAACAGCTAACGTGGACCAGGTGAAGCTTGGGTGCCATGACCAGCTAACAGCTAACGTGGGCCAGGTGAAGCTTGGGTGCCAAGTGACCAATAACAGCTAACGTGGACCAGGTGAAGCTTGGGTGCCACGACCAACCAACAGCTAATAAATGCCAGGTGAAGCTTGGGTGCCATAACCAGCTAACAGCTAACGTGGGCCAGGTGAAGCTTGGGTGCCATGACCAACCAACAGCTAACGTGGGCCAGGTGAAGCTTGGGTGCCATGACCAGCCAACAGCTAACGTGGGCCAGGTGAAGCTTGGGTGAGTCAGACCTTGGTTTAGCGTTAGTAGGTTGAGACGAGGAGTAAATAATACGCTGTTTTAAAGGGATTCAAAATACAGGTCTGGTATAAATATATTGAAGTTAAAATCGAGTATTTATCGTTTAAGGAAAAAAGTTTAGCTGATAATGGTTTGTTGAGAGAGATAATGTTTTTACACCAAGGTCGTTCTTACTCATATAAACGAAATGAGTAATAATAATAACTTAAAATTTCCTCATCAATGTGATTTAATCTCATAACATTTTGCGTAGAGTTACACATAATTTTTTTTAATGTTTTAGTGGGAAATTTTCACTGATTCATTTAGGGAAAAAAATTATTTTGTTATGATTTCCATGAAGATTTTAATGTAAGCTTTGTCCACGAAACCATTTTTTCTTTTCTTTTTTACATTTACAAAGTGATGAACGAAATAAAACCACGGATTTTTAGAAGCTTGTCAAAAAAAATCGATCTAAAGACAATATTCTTTTATCTTAACAAAGTCCTGACTGAAGAGGCTTGACTTTTACGCCGCTTCACACACAAGAAAACTGAGAATTAATCCTGATAAACCGGTTTAAAAGTTATAAAAACAGAAGAAAAAACCCTTAACGAACGACGGTCTCAAGTTCTACAGAAAATAAAACAATTCAGCTCTTAGTGAAGCATCAACCATGAGACTTAAACCTTAATAGAAATCGATTTTTTCTCTCAACAATTACAGTTACTTCCGCATCGTTGGTTGTATTAGAGATAACAACAACAATAATAATATAAATAATAATAATAATAATAATAATAATAATAATAATAATAATAATAATAATAATAATAATACACCAAAACCAGTCAAATAAAAAAGTCCCCTCAGAACAATACTCCACATTTCGTCATTAAGAAAACAATAAATTAGCTTAAAATAATTGACGTGCCAGACCAATGACTAGACAGTAATCCTGATTGATTTAGCCTTACCTCGTATCAACCCAATTCTGAATTAAATAGGGAGGAGAGATAGGAGTGCCAATTTAAGTCGCGAAATGGGTGTAAGAAACGGGGATGAGATTTAGGAAACAATAGGAATGAGGAATATGAAAAAAATAGGAAATAGGAACGATGGGGAATGAGAATAGGAATAATAAATAGGGATGAAAATAGGAGGGAAATGTGACTTATTGAAGCTTTATATTAGAGCAAGGAGGGAAGGGGGAGGGAGGTAGCGCCTTTAAATTGGCATCAGGTGTAAAAAAAAAATATTCTGGGGTATTTTAAATCATAGGAGGGGGAAGGGGGAAGGGGGAGGGGGGAGTGGAAGGGGTAAGGGAGGGGAAAAACTAAACATCGTCGAGGGTGATGATAGAGATGTTAAATTTCTATCATACTATTATTGGTGTTGTATATTTAGTGCTGTGAGTTGGTATGTCTCTGGTCATTATATCTCCAACACTTAAATTTAGTAAACACCAACACCAACACCATCATGTTTTTAATCTCCAACACCAACATGTATTCCTCTCCAACACAAATCATCACCAACAATTAAAAAAAAGAATCATCTCTGTTTCTTGAGTTTGAAAAAAGTTTAGAATCCTTAGGAAGAATCTTTTAACTATCTGAAAGGACTTGGCATATTGAAGACACAACTTTGAAACTAATGAATGCCCTTAATATCAACTTAATACCAACAGTTCTATACGGTAGAGAATCTAATCCTCCATCGTCTTCAAGTCTCAGGGAACGAGAGAGTGAACATGATTTCATCCTTCACTGTTCTCCAAGTCTTAGAGAACAAGAGAATGAAAGCATCTTCATCCTTCACTGTTCTTCAAGTCTCAGAGAACAAGAGAGTGAACATGATTTCATCCTCCACCGTTCTCCAAGTCTCAGAGAACGAGAGAGTGAACATGACTTCATCCTTCACTGCTCTCCAAGTCTCAGAGAACAAGAGAGTGAACATGACTTCATCCTCCACCGTTCTCCAAGTCTCAGAGTACGAGAGAATGAACATGACTTCATCCTCCACCGTTCTCCAAGTCTCAGAGAACGACTGCCCGAGGTGTGTGTACTCCAGCAGCCAGCCATGACGACCTCAATGTACCCTGGTCCTGTTAAAACTTTGAAGATTTATAAAACTTCCTTTGATTAATTAAAGTTCCGAGAATTAGAGCTCCTCCACCTGGCCTCTAGGGATGATTAAGCTCTCACAAGGTCTGGCGAGTGTCGTGTAGGTAAGTTTGTCTTCTCGCAACACCAGTGAGATACAAGAAACACCGACATCTGTCTAGGGCAGCCTTTGTTTAGGGGTATTGGGATGACGCAGGTAAGTCAAACTAGTATGTGTGTGTACTTACAGGCAGGCAGGCAGGCAGGCAAGCAGGTATGTATGTATGTATGTATGTATGGATGTATGTATGTATGGATGTATGTACTGTATGTATGTATGTATGTATGTATGCATAATTCTTCCCAATGTCAAAATTGAGTCTTAACAAAAACGAGAGAGAATTTTAGAATGGACACAAAATAGAAGAAGAAGAAGAAGAAGAAGAAGAAGAAGAAGAAGAAGAAGAAGAAGAAGAAGAAGAAGAAGAAGAAGAAGAAGAAGAAGAAGAAGAAGAAGAAGAAGAAGAAGAAGAAGAAGAAGAAGAAGAAGAAGAAGAAGAAGAAGAAGAAGAAGAAGAAGAAGAAGAAGAAGAAGAAGAAGAAGAAGAAGAAGAAGAAGAAGAAGAAGAAGAAGAAGAAGAAGAAGAAGAAGAAGAAGAAGAAGAAGAAGAAGAAGAAGGAAGAAGAAGAAGAAGAAGAAGAAGAAGAAGAAGAAGAAGAAGAAGAAGAAGAAGAAGAAGAAGAAGAAGAAGAAGAAGAAGAAGAAGAAGAAGAAGAAGAAGAAGAAGAAGAAGAAGAAGAAGAAGAAGAAGAAGAAGAAGAAGAAGAAGAAGAAGAAGAAGAAGAAGAAGAAGAAGAAGAAGAAGAAGAAGAAGAAGAAGAAGAAGAAGAAGAAGAAGAAGAAGAAGAAGAAGAAGAAGAAGAAGAAGAAGAAGAAGAAGAAGAAGAAGAAGAAGAAGAAGAAGAAGAAGAAGAAGAAGAAGAAGAAGAAGAAGAAGAAGAAGAAGAAGAAGAAGAAGAAGAAGAAGAAGAAGAAGAAGAAGAAGAAGGAGAGGAAAGACTAGCTCAAAGACGCTCCACAACAGAGAACAGAGTGACGTATGAAGAATAAGACGTGTTTTACTGAGAGAACTGGCGTCGAGGAGTGGTATAAACATGACCTATAATGATGGCAGGATACTTAGGTAAACGCCCATTACCTATCCTGGCGAACAGGCCAACAGGAGACTTATAAACAGGAATCACAACAGAAGAACACCTACAACAGAGATCACAACATAACGAACACTCAGACACAACACCTACAACAGAGATCACAACATAACGAACACTCAGACACAACACTTACAACAGAGATCACAACATAACGAACACTCAGACACAACACCTACAACAGAGATCACAACATAACGAACACTCAGACACAACACTTACAACAGAGATCACAACATAACGAACACTCAGACACAACACCTACAACAGAGATCACAACATAACGAACACTCAGACACAACACCTACAACAGAGACAACATAACGAACACTCAGACACAAACACCACAACAGAGATCACAACATAACGAACACCAGACACAACACCTACAACAAAGATCACAACATAACGAACACTCAGACACAACACCTACAACAGAGATCACAACATAACGAACACTCAGACAACACCTACAACAGAGATCACAACATAACGAACACTCAGACACAACACCTACAACAGAGATCACAACATAACGAACACTCAGACACAACACCTACAACAGAGATCACAACATAACGAACACTCAGACACAACACCTACAACAGAGATCACAACATAACGAACACTCAGACACAACACCTACAACACTCCAGGCACTCACTCCTAAGGGAAAGTTGTAAACACGAGAGCTATGTAACAAGTGCCAGCCGCAAGAGTCAAAGTATTAGTTGCTATAACAGGACATATCAACAACACACAAACTAGTTATGATAACCGAGAGACAGATTTTATTTCCTTCAATAAAAAACAAGTGCAAAAATTAATATGCAGCCAGATTTTACATTACCAAACGATGATGCAAAATCGGACACGAACAAACAGCTGGCCCTTCTATATTGTTTATGCTTCGAATTCAAAGTCCAGAGACGATTTTAAGTGTATTTCTCTTATATAACTGTATGTTAAGTATGTTATCTTAATATATGTATCTTTTAACATAACCCGATAACATATATATATTTATTACGTTATCTTGACTCAAAATACAGTACGTAATTTTTCGATGTTTGCTGTACGATAAGTTTTACCATCGCTGTGGCGTCGGGGTATAGTATGAGTGACGTCACTTCATTCATAAACGTAAGCTGAGAAGAGGTTGACGACCCTACGTCCTGGGGTAGGCATAGAGAGTTACCGAACCTTTAATCATTACAAAAAAAAAATAGATTACGTCAAACTTTAATAATTGGCATCACGAATTTAACTCATATGGCGATTTTGTAACGAGCGTTTTGACTCAAATAATCGAGACATTACGTATTATGCAGAGATATACAAAGCTCAAGACGCAGCTGAACGTGACGTATAATGAATGCCTTGACTTAAATCTCCTTTTGTTTGAGGTTCAGATTCAGTTTCAGATTATAATCCCTTGAAGAAAGACACATAGCTTCCTGTATGAATAAGAAGCTTAAACGCATTTGGTCGTTGGTGTCGGCTATAGTTAGAAGACTTTTAAAATGGACTTTAATTAATTAGAGCTCAGTGTGACCAGATGTTACGTCCATATACACGAGAGAGTAGAACTTCATGCGCCAGAGGTATATATATAAGCTTCACATACCAA
This sequence comes from Homarus americanus, assembly GCF_018991925.1. NCBI lineage: Eukaryota > Metazoa > Arthropoda > Malacostraca > Decapoda > Nephropidae > Homarus > Homarus americanus. The sequence continues at coordinate 32,484 of NW_024746081.1, forward strand.
GGGGATTAGTCGTACTTCCTGGCAGATTTAAAGGGTCTATTGTTTACCTAAGCTTAATTGATGGCACACTTTACCTTCTGTGTTTACCTGCTGTCAGTGACTTTATTAATGACGTACGTACCTGTGTTTAGTCTTTTTGTATTATTATTATTTGCTAGTAATTTATTTTCGGATTGTTGAATTTATTATTTTATTTTTTCACCTGTAATTTGTGGCGTGCGTGTGTGTGTGTGTGTGTGTGTGTGTGTGTGTGTGTGTGTGTGTTCGCCATTACTTACTATTCCCTTCCACTTATTTACTTATCCTCTTCGCCACTTACTTACTACTTATCCCCAAAGAGCACTTATCAGCAAACTTAACCTAACCTAACCAAGAGGGACAAACATTCTCCCCGCTCGCTAGATGAGTGTACTGGTTCATCATTAACATAACCAACTCTCCTTATACACGGCCGAGGCTATACAATATATGTATATCATTGTTATATATTGTTACTGCATTTACAAGCGTTTGGTGTAAATGTAAATTATATCAAACTACCCAACCATTTTCTTTTAATTTCGGCTGTTACCAGTTTGGTCATTCACCTTCATTGTTCCTCATATAAACTATTACTATTACTTTGCAATTATTAACAACAAAAAAGTTATTATTAAACAATTTAAATTATCTGTAAAATAATATCAGGTATATTGTTTAATTAATAACTCACCTCCGTCGTGGCGCCGAATAGAAGTTCCCGTTTTCTATGGAGTTTAAATCAGCGAGTTGACCATTACGCTCCGGTGATTTAATCCTTTTAAATCATCGCTTCTCGTGTATATTCATCAGTTTTTCATATATCACTAAACACTACAGTCATTCAGTATATGTTTAAACAAATTCACTTTTAGTAATGTTGTTTACAAATACGGATTAAAAAAACGCACACACAAATAATAGAACTGTCACTTGCATAGTCCGACGAGCACTGAGGCGGTTCTTCATTAAACTTCAAATGACCGACCCCGCCGCCTCCCTAATTGGTCATTACAACCATCCCTGGCTTCTAATTGGTCAATATCCCCTTCCAAAGTTTAAAATATTCCCTTTAAATATTCTTCTATCAAAAACGTTACTCTATTTCTCCACTTTATTTACGTAAAGTAAATTATTAAAATACCTTAAAAAACAAAAACATTATGAACTAAATATTCTAATTCATGCAAATATAGACCCGTATAGAGCTTAATTATGTATTTTAAATCGAATTAGTTCTGTGAAGTGACATTTGAAAACCAAGAGCCGTTAAATTGACAAAAATCAACTGCCTTTCTTCCACTTCCCTCCACCCACAAATACTACCCTCCACTACCCTCCACCTACACCTACTACCCTCCACTACCCTCCACCTACACATACTACCCTCCACTACCCTCCCACACACATACCACCTCCACTACCCTCCACCTACACATACTACCCTCCACTACCCTCCTACCACATACCACCTCCACTACCCCTCCACCTACACCCACACCCTCCACTCACCCTCCACCTACAAATACCACCTCCACTACTCCCCCACTACACATACCACCCTCCACTACCCCCCACTACACATACCACCCACTCACCCCACCACACACACACCCTCCACTACCCTCCACCTACATACCACCCTCCCACTACACATATACCCTCCACTACCCTCCATACACATACTACCCTCCACCACCTCCCACTACACATACCTCCACTACCCTCCACCCACATACCACCTCCATCCTCCCACCACATACCACCTCCACCACCTCCACCCACACATACCACCCTCCACTACCCTCTTATTACACATAATACCCTCCACTAACTCCACTACCCTTCCACCACACACCCTCCACTACCCTCCACCTACACATACTACTCTACCCTCCCCACCACACATACTACCTCCACCACTCCCTCCACCCACACATACTACCCTCCACTACCCTTCCACTACACATACTACCCTCCACTACCCTCCACCTACACATACCACCCTCCACCACCTCCCACTACACATACTACCTCCACTGCCTCCTACCACACTACCCCTCCACTACCCTCCACTACCCTCCACTACCCTCCTACTACACATACCACCCTCCACTACCCTCCTACTACACATACTACCCTCCCTACCCCTCACCCTCCCTACCCTCCACCTACACCCACTACCCTCCACTACATACCCTCCCACCTACATACTACCCTCCTACCCTCCCACCTACATACCCACTACCCTCCTACTACACATACCCTCCACTACCCTCCACCTACACACATACCCTCCCACCTACACACCTCCCTACCCTCCTACTACACATATACCTCCACTCCCTCCTACTACACATATACCTCCACTCCCCTCCACCTACACTACCCTCCACTACCCTCCACCTACTACATACTACCCTCCACTACCCTCCTACTACATAATACCCTCCACTACCCTCCCTACACATAATACCCTCCACTACCTCACCTACTCATACTACCCCTTCACTACCCTCCTACTACACATACCCTCCACTACCCTCCACTACACAATACCCTCCACAACCCTCCCTACCATACTACCCTCCACAACACATACCTCCCTCCTACACATAATACCTCCCTACCTCCACCTACTCCTTAATACCCATACCACCCTCCACCTACACATACTACCCTCCACTACCCTCTACTACACATAATACCCTCACTACCCCTCCTCCTCCCACAAATACCCTCCTACCCTCCCCCTCCTTACCCTCCACTACCCTCCACCTACTCATACTACCCTCACCTACACATAATGCCCTCCACTACCTCCCACACCACACATACCCTCCCTACCCTCCACCTACTCCTTACTACCCACTCACTACATACCTCCCACTACCCTCCTACTACACATACTACCTCCCTCCCTACACACACTACCTCCACCCTCCACCTACACCTCCCTACACATACCCTCCACTACCCTCCCACCTCCACTACCCTCCTACTACACATACTACCCTCCACCTACACATACTACCCTCCACTACCCTCCTACTACACATACTACCCTCCACTACCCTCCTACTACACATAATACCCTCCACTACCCTCCTACTACAGATAATACCCTCCACTACCCTCCTACTACACATACTACCCTCCACTACCCTCCACCTATACATACTACCCTCCACTACCTGCTCTCTCTCTCACTTTTATCACCACCTCACAATGAACAGGTCCAGACACTGAGCCACACGTCTTAAACCCGTCATTTTTCTCAGGAGAGGAGAATCAACTTTGTGTGTGTGTGTGTGTAAGCGGACGCAACGTTCCCCGCAATCTGTACTTCGTCATATTTGCTGATTCTATCCGCTCTTTAATTTAATGTAAACGTCTCGTGTAATAATTATAACAACAACAACAACAACAACAACAACAACAATAATAATAATAATAATAATAATAATAATAATAATAATAATAATAATAATAATAATAATAATAATAATAATAATAATAATAATAATAATGACAAAAAGGCAAATTACATAACCATAAACGTTTATAAAGTGAAATAACAAACACTAATGTCATGACGTATAAGCAGAAACGCTGATTAGTTGATGATACAAGAACAATGACGTAATAACTCTGCTGGCGTGAAGTAGATGGTCTCTTACCTATGACGTGTTGCCGATGATAGAGACACGAACGCTGATTGGTGAACGAGACGTGACGTAGAGGCATCCGTCAAGAGAGAACGTATATAATCTTTAGTCCTTTATTAAATAGAGGAGTAACTAAATCATTGTTCTTTACTAAACCAAAAATGAGTAAAAATCTTATGAAGTGAGAATTAATTTACCGACTATATTGTGATGATTGTGAGTCATGCTTCTTTCTCGATGACCTAAGGAGGAGGAGGTCACACCGGGTCAAAGGTCAGAGTCAAGATGATATAAACTATGTGACCCCTGAACTGATGCTTCATGAACCCTTTAAAGGTAAATAAACACATCATGAGACGAGGAAAGAGGCTTCGAGGCGGTCATCAAGTGTGTGTGTGTGTGTGCGTGTGTGTGTGTGTGTGTGTGTGTGTGTGTGTCCTGAGTTAAAAGAGATTAAAGGTCAAGATCAAGGTCACGTAGAGGTCACTGAGGGGGTGTGAGGAGCCTCTAGTGGGCGCAAGGAGGTGAAAGAATTATATAATTTATTAAACCAGAAAAATGAAGCAAGAATGTTACGTAACCATTAAACCAGAAATTAAACTTCCTTATGTTTTATTGTAGGTTTTATTATGAGAGGAATTTGAGGGGGGTTAGCGGAGGAGGTTAGAGTGAGGTTAGCGGAGGAGGTTAGAGGGAGAGGAGGAGGTTAGAGGGAGGGGAGGGAGGTTAAGAGGGTAGGGTGTTAAGCGGGGTAGGAGGTTAGTGGGAGGAGGAGGTTAAGAGGGGTAGGGGTTAAGGGGTAGGAGGTTAATGGGAGGAGGGAGGTTAAGGGGTAAGGGGTTAAGGGGAGGTTAATGGGAGGGAGGGGAGGGAGGTTAATGGGAGGGGAGGTGGAGCAACACATCTCAGCAAGAGAAAGGGTAAAAAAAAAAATATCGACTTTGAGTAAAAATGGAAAAAAATCAAACCAGTCGCCATATAATAATATTGATCCCATCTGTAGGAACAAGTGAGGACAGCTACAGTTACACCAACAACACTCTGATACAACAACAACAACAACAACAACAATGGGGTCTAAACACGTCCTAAACACGCTATTCCCACCAGGTAAAACACTAATTACCCAGAGAACTGAAACAACTAGATAAATATTAGTGTCATGGGTTGTGTTAGGCTTACCCACGCAACCAACTCCAAAGTTTGTTTTACTAGAGATAAGACACCAGGCGAGGCATAACTGGGACATGTATTTTCCATTAGTGTATGTTAGCCAGCCTTTAGGGGGGTGGGCAGTGAAACAGTGTTGTACTGTTCATCGCTTCACACACAAAAACCTCATTTTACGTAGTATCCCGACAGCCATGGCTTAGTTAAGACGTCGTTTCCATCCACTCCCTCCTGAAAGGGAGTGGGACACCACACCACACAGTCCTCCCCCGCCACCCTGTCCTGTGGACCGTCGTCGACACGAGACTAAGTGTGTTAACTTAGGTTGTTATCCCCGTGGACATATCACGTGTGGATGCCTGGTTGCAACAAGAGCAATCCAGGCTGGCCTATCAAACCTACAGTAAATGGTTAATCAATTCATGCTAAGAGTTTTCCTGCACGACACCCGTCTACAGTGACCGTGATCGACACGAGACTAAGTGTGTTAACCTAGGTTTGTTATCCCCGTGGAAATATCACGTGTGGAAGCCTGGCTGCGATAAAAGCAATCAGGCTGGTCTATTGCACCTAAGTGATTAATTCAAGTCACGCTTACCAGTTCTCCTTGCCGCGACAACCGTCTACAGTGACTGTCAGTGACACGAGACTATGTGTGGTAACCCAAGAGTACTTTTTGTTGTTATGGCCGTGGAAAGAAGTTCTTGTGCAGAAACCTGGTTGCAACAAAAGCAATCCAGGCTGACAGTAAATGTATCACTTGAAGAATTAAGGCTCTGTTAAGTCATACCCATAGTAGAGTAATCACATGTGCCCCCAAGTTGAAAATTCTCTTTTAGAAGATTAATTTTATTACAGCATGAACGTGAGTGATTCATATATCCATGCAAATTGTAAATCATTGCATGGAAGCTTGACAAATAAATGTAAGTGCAATTATCTGCCCGTATCTGTGATCCTATCTTATTATTACTGAAGGTAATGACTGATTGGTTATGACAAAGTATAACCAATAGCTGAGATAGATGTTGGAAATTAATGGAATTCATTAAATCATCATTTATCAAGTATAAATCATGGAATGTCGAGTGGTGGAGTGAACTTCTAAGTAGATACACCACAATCTCCTGTAAGTAACCAGTGTGAAGGTATCGAACTCTACAGTAAGAAATAAGAAACACAACATATTATAATCTTCATATAATATAATCCACTCATATACCTCCGATCCACCCAAAATCATGACAATTGGCGCCCGAACAGGGACACAGACCGCGGATAATTGCACTCTTGTCAGCAGTTTGTGCAAACGCGTATATTGTACTACGAAATGATTACCAGTACATTTGAGGGGACCTTAAGAAACTTTGAATCTGAAGTTAAAGATGGAAAATATAGAAACAGAAGAGGACTTGTGATGTTTGCCAGAACCAGCGACGGAGGGCGAGTTCTACCTGCACCCCTGTGGCCTCTCACAGTGATCCCCGAACCCTTGACAGGGTGGCGGCGGACATTGTGGTCAGTAAACCCAGTTCCACATCAGCCACCTGATTCAGTACGAGGCGGTGGACTGCCCACCCAAGGGTGAGTGACGGGAAGAGTACCTCCACACCTTTGGGGGTCCTCATCAACGGAGGGACCCAGTTCCACCTCAGCCTCTCGATTCACTACGAGGCGGTGGACAGTAAACCCAAGGGCGAGTGACGGACAGATTTACATCTTCATTTTGGTGGACTTCAGCTTGAGGCGGTGGACAGTAGACCCAATGGTGAGTGATGGGCAGAGTACACCCCTCACCTTGGGGATCCTCAGCGACAGAGGGACCCAGTTCCACATCAGCCGGCTGAAGGAATCCTTCTTTTCACCCACCGGGGGAAGTTCATTTGACATTGCAGAGCGTGTCTAGGACCTGACTTATGTGTGGGAGTGTCCATATGTTCCGGTCAACTCGAACCTCCACGCATCTTACGACTCTTCAAATGTTATGTAAACCTTTGAAACACCTCTCTACACTTAAGAACATAACACGACACCTGTACCACCTAAACAACGTCTACATACCTACACTACACAACACGTTGCTGTAACATAAATGTAGCGTGATTACGCTTAGCATGATCTATAGCTCGGGAATTGTCACCCTCGCCTCGGAGTTTTCCTCCAGCCTGAAAATCTAAAGTAAATGTTGAGGTTTTCTCTCAGTGGCGATTGGCGACTACATTCCGTTGCAGTGTTAGTGTCACATACACACACCACAGTATGAATGTTGAATTGTGTGTCTGGGCTAGGCATTCTCTTGATTGTATACAGGTGCTGAAATTTTATTCTCCGAAGAAAAATTTTTCTTAGTAGGGGCGATTGTCATGGGTTATGTTAGGCTTACCCACGCAACCAACTCCAAAATTTGTTTTACTAGAGATAAGACACCAGGCGAGGCATAACTGGGACATGTATTTTCCATTAGTGTATGTTAGCCAGCCTTTAGGGGGGGTGGGCAGTGAAACAGTGTTGTACTGTTCATCGCTTCACACCCAAAAACCTCATTTTAAGTAGTATCCCGACGGCCATGGCTTAGTTAAGAAATCGTCTCCATCCTCTCCCTCCTGAAAGGGAGTGGGACACCACACCACACAGTCCTCCACCGCCACCCTGTCCTGTGGACAGTCGTCGACATGAGACTAAGTGTGTTAACTTAGGTTGTTATCCCCGTGGAAATTCACGTGTGGATGTCTGGTTGCAACAAGAGCAATCCAGGCTGGCCTATCAAACCTACAGTAAATGGTTAATCAATTCACGCTTAGAGTTCTCCTGCACGACACCCGTCTACAGTGACCGTGATCGACACGAGACTAAGTGTGTTAACCTAGGTTTGTTATCCCCGTGGAAATATCACGTGTGGAAGCCTGGTTGCGACAAAAGCAATCCAGGCTGGTCTATTGCACCTAAGTGATTAATTCAAGTCACGCTTACCAGTTCTCCTTGCCGCGACAACCGTCTACAGTGACTGTCAGTGATGCGAGACTATGTGTGGTAACCCAAGAGTACTTTTTGTTGTTATGGCCCATGGAAAGAAGTTCTTGTGCGGAAACCTGGTTGCAACAAAAGCAATCTAGGCTGACAGTAAATGTATCACTTGAAGAATTAAGGCTCTGTTAAGTCATACCCATAGTAGAGTAATCACATGTGTCCCCAAGTTGAAAATTCTCTTTTAGAAGATTAATTTTATTACAGCATGAACGTGAGTGACTCATATATCCATGCAAATTGTAAATCATTGTATGGAAGCTTGACAAATACATGTAAGTGCAATTATCTGCCCGTATCTGTGATCCTATCTTATTATTACTAAAGGTAATGACTGATTGGTTATGACAAAGTATAACCTAGTAACTTAGATAGATGTTGGAAATTAATGGAACTCATTAAATCATCATTTATCAAGTATAAATCATGGAATGTCGAGTGGTGGAGTGAACTTCTACGTAGATACACCATAATCTCCTGTAAGTAATCAGTGTGAAGGTATCGAACTCTACGGTAAGAAATAAGAAACACAACATATTATAATCTTTACATAATATAATCCACTCATATACCACCGATATATTCAAAATCATGATAATTAGTTATCTTTCTTAGTTTTCACCTTCTGTACTTTTCTTCTCCTTCCTCTTTAACTTTTTTTATTTTTTTTTTTTTAAATTCCCTTCTTTTATAAACTTACAAGAGCGGTGTGGGGGGTAGGGTGAATAGGGTAGCCAACGAACGCTACGAAGGAGGAGAAGTTGGAGGGGGTGATGGAGGGGGTGAAGGAGGGGCGGAAGGAGGAGAAGGGGAGTGGTAAGGTAGAGAGGATTGCGTCGTGAGGTAAGGTGAGCCAAAGTATACCTACGACAAGCCAAATGAGATACAGGTAAACGTGCCCACTTACTTATATTTTCCGCTTCACATACCTGGGAGTCACAAGACGCACGTAGTTACAGTACATAAGACGTATGTAGTTACGCATAAGGCGTACGTAGTTACTCACAAGGCGCACGTAGTTACTCACAAGGCGTACGAAATTACTCATAAGACGCACGTAGTTACTCATAAGACACACGTAGTTACATAAGACGTACGTAGTTACTCACAAGGCGCACGTAGTTACTCATAAGACGCACGTAGTTACTCATAAGACACACGTAGTTACTCATAAGACGCACGTAGTTACTCACAAGGTGCAGGTTGCTACTCACAAGGCGTACGTACTTACTCACGGGGCGCACGTAGTTACTCATAAGACGCATGTACGTAGTTACTCATGGGTTTATAATCCAGTTACATAACCATGAGTTATGGGTTCTGATTACATATATAATCGGGGTGGGGGATCAGTTTACCACACTACTGTACACTAACTATAATTCACCACACCATACGACACCATACCACTCACCACCATACTCATCAACACACCACACCAAACCACACCATACCCCCCCCCCACACACACACACCACATCAACTCCGAGCAACATCTTTGGCAGGGTTTCAAACAAGACCCACCCTGACCTACCTCAAGTCAGATGGTAGTGGTCGCCTTACTATAGGTTCAGTAATTCTGTAGTAGCTATTTGGCTCAACTGTCTTTGTAGTTCGTTTAGTCCTGAGTCGAGGCGCTGCGGTTGACTGAGTGTATTGTACGCTGACTTTACTGACTGAGTGGGGAAATGAGTGGCTGAGCATAAAAGGGAAATAATTCTAACGTAGGGGTAAATTCATCTCTCTCTCTCTCTTGGCCATAGTAGAGGCCCACACGTGACTCAAGAGCCCCGTGTTGTGCTCTAGCCAAGGGTAAGAAAGGTGATGATCAAGCTCGTGTGGTAGTCGAGGAATTGTTTAGAGTTTCGTAACGGGAGGACACACACACACACACACACACACACACACACACACACACACACACACACACACAGTGGAATGGTAGAAATGAAACAAGAAAAAGCTGCTGGCTCTCCGAAAACTTAATTCCTAATATGTTTGTTTTAACTAATGGCTCCGTGATTGAGTGTTTGTCTCGTTATGTGAGTGTTTGTATAAGTAGCTTAATTAGTTGTTCTTGAAATAACTCTGGTTTTATAACTACCTAATTGACTGTTGTGTAACCGGTTGCATAACTAGTTAAAGGTTAAGTAACTGGTGTGTAACTGATTATCCAGTCAATAGAACGGTTATGCTACTAGTTAAGTTACAGACTGTATAACTAGCTAATTGATTGACTGTCCAACTCACTGATTGAATGTGCAGCTGGTGAACTTACTGACTGTCTATCTACCTTGGACATAACCTCAGGACACAACATTAGGGCACGACCTCAGGGCCTAACCTCAGGACCACAACCTCAAGACACAACCTCAGGACACAACATTAGGGCACGACCTCAGGGCCTAACCTCAGGACACAACCTCAGGACACAACATTAGGGCACGACCTCAGGGCCTAACCTCAGGACACAACCTCAAGACACAACCTCAAAACAACCTCAGGAAACAACCTCAGGATATAACATTTTTTACACAACCTCAGAATATAACATCAAGACACAACCTCAGGGCCTAACCTTAGGACACAACCCTTGGACACATTACTAAACCTCTTCTCCACAGAGTTATCACTCCTACACTCCTGGCTGTCGTACAAGTCCCATTACATTAGATGAACCTGGAGCGGTGCCCACCAGAGTCTTCCAGAGATCCAGGAATTATCATGTGGGAGGAACGTCACACTAACACCAGCGTCCTCGTACTAACACCACCACCAATACCACCACCATTACCACTACTACCTGTATTTTAAGACGAGGATTACCCAGCACTAGATGTGATGGAGTGGTTAGGTTAGGTTGTTAGTGAATGGCTAGATGGATGACGTAGAGAGTCACATTATGAAGACCACTTGGAAAATAGGTTAAGTAAGTGAGGCTGTTAGATGGCGTGTCCTCCTTGGCGGTGGCTGCTTCACTAACAAGGTCATCAGCCCAGTCTTGGTCGACTAGTTGGCTTGTTAACATTGTGTCTTCCTAGGTGATTATACCTCTACTATTAATAAGCTCATTAGGGGTTACCTGGCTCACTAAGTATAGATTGTTACCACTGTACTACATTATTTGGAGTCATCTTGGTGTTATTGCCAAGGAAGACGTGACACTGACTCGAGAGACTCAATAAGACAGTATCGACCACAACTAACTGTCCTGGTATTCGTCAACAATAAGCAGCGGTGCCAAATACTTTCACGGATCTTTATGACTATCAGTTTATAACCTACCCCACCTAGCTAATACTTGTGGACGACCCGGCTCCCTGCCTTCTCTACTTGAATATACCATCTCTCTCTCTCTCTCTCTCTCTCTCTCTCTCTCTCTCAGCTGATAACTTACTATCAAAGCCACCAAGAGGACTTTTGGCACCCAGGTAACATGATTGGCTTCTCGTTTGAATGTTTTGGTTCTGCCTGCGTTATCTGACTGACTGCTTGTAAATATGTCTACTAAGCTACTGTACATGGGTGGGTGACTACTGGTTGACCAACTGCTTGCTTGGCTGACATCACATCATCACACAGCAACACTCAGTCGTCACACAGCAACACTCAGTCGTCACACAGCAACACTCAGTCGTCACACAGCAACAACCAGCGGCAGCAACCAGTGGAGAGACCATCCCATCAGTGGGTGCGGAAGAGGGAGTGGTTTAACCTACAGTGTCCTAAGCGACCTTGACTACACTACACGCTCTCACCAATCATGTCACACACACACACACACACACCGTACACCTCTTCCCACGCATCCTGTAGTGCTGGGAATCTCTATTAGAAAATTGTCCTTACTCGTAATATTATGTGGGAGGCTAAGTGCGCGCTTGCGTAGATCCGTCTCATTATCTCACCCCCCTCTCCCTCCCTCACCCTCCCTCCCTCCTGCAAATTTTCATGTTAGTATGATGTCATGCAGCGTTGATTGATGCTCATGTGTTTTCACGGGGATTCTTGATGGACTTTTGGTGTAATATCGGGTTGAGATTGATGGTTGGAATGGACTGGTTGACGTGTGTCGTAGTGGTTGGTGTGTGGTTAATGGGGGTGAGGCAGGGGAGGCGTATTGTTGTTGGGAACCAAATGTAACAGGGGCCGCTTGTGTAATGCAACTAAATGCACGTTGAGGACTTCCCGCAGGTGTGTATATGTGTAAGACCTCACACACACACACACACACACACACACACACACTATTGCATCTCAGACACTCTCATTTCCACGGGTGATAGTGGCCGCCCCTCCACATCCCCCTCCGCCCTCACACCCACCCCTCCGCCCTCACACCCACCCCTCCGCCCTCACACCCACCCCTCCGCCCTCACACCCACTCCTCCGCACTTCACACCCGCCTCACGTCACTCTAGCACAAATCGGACCCTGTCTGCCCAACTAAGCACTACACGCCCACGCCATTACGCCCACGCGACCCTGTCCTCCAGTGCCCAATTGATTACGCCCTCTCCTATCCAGTCTCATTGCCTCCTCCTCCACCTCCTCTCTCATTACCTACGCATCCTTTCCTCTTCATCTCAGAGGTCTTATCTCTCCACTCCCTAACCTCTGCCCCTTCCACAACTCTTCCATCCGTCCATCCACTGTCCCACAACCCCTCTCTGCCCCCTCCAATCCTCCCCCATCTCACAATTCCCCCCAACCCCTCCTCCCCCACCCGCCCGTATGAACCACCACCCTCGCCCGCATTTCTCACGCCCTCACACGCCCTCAATTCCTGGCTGCATTATGTGGAGGGTCGAGGCTAACACAGAGGGTAGTAATGACCACCATGAGAGGAAACAAGACTACTGTAACACCGGGCCCGGCCAGCTGTAAGGGTCGAAGACGTGGGTAAATTTGGGATGGTTCTTCAGAGGAGCTAACTAATGCATAATAGATTTTGATGGTGATGTTTGGAGGTAAATATTGCGTCATAGATTTTGATGGTGATGTTTGGAGATAAATATTGCGTCATAGACTTTGATGGTGATGTTAGGAGGTAAATATTGCGTCATAGATTTTGATGGTGATGTTTGGAGATAAATATTGCGTCATAGATTTTGATGGTGATGTTAGGAGGTAAATATTACGGCTGATTACATTCCTAATATAACATAACTTAACCTACACTACCCCACCTCTGTGTGTGTGTGTATTTTTTTTTGCTTTCACTCTTTTTCTCCATGTCTAAGGATTATAGCTTTAATATCTGGAGCAATGAATGGTTAAGAGTTAGCAATGAATGGTTGTCAAGGGCAGTTGGTGTCAACGGCCGTCTTGACGGATATTGCAAGTCAATATCAGTCCCATTCATTGACAACTGGGACAACTTCTACGGCAGAAGGGACCTTTATGCTAGGGATGGGGTACACTTGTCTCGGGATGGGGTACACTTGTCTCGGGATGGGGTGGCAACCCTGGCTGGGTCTCTAGAGGGGGCAGTTCAAAAGATATCGAAGTCTTTAAACTGCTAGGGGAACATGTGGGCACGGGGGTGGAGGAGACTGCAGTGGGAACGGGTAAACAAAGTGAAAGATTACAGGGAAATAGTGTTAGGAATGATGACAAAACTAAATTAAACAGGGAGTTTAAACCTAAACGCGGTAAAGGGAGGACTCAGAACACGACTAACTTAAATGTCTACTACGCGAACAGTAGAAATATGAGAAACAAAATGGATGATATTAGGGCCTTGGTATGTACCGAAAAAATCGATATAATAGCATTCACTGAAACATGGATCAACCTAGACTCAAGTGAGTTACCTGTCGAATACCAAATTGCGGATTACAAATTGTTCCATACTGATAGGCCGTCCAGGAAAGGAGGCGGAGTAGCCATCTATGTCAGGGATAATCTGAAGTGTGAAATAAATAAGGAAATAAAAACTGAGCGGAATACAGAAACAATTTGGATAGAATTAATCGACGGTAGGGAAAAATTAATCATAGGAGTAATATATAGACCTCCCAATCTTGATAGAGTCAATGAGCGACTTATTTGGGATGAAATGCGCAGGGCTTCCATACACAACAAAGTCTGTATAGTAGGCGATTTTAACCTTGGCCAAATAGATTGGACTGACCTTACGGGTAACTCAGAATCAGAGGATTTCCTCGAAACGATCCAGGACTGTTTTCTAAGTCAACATATAACCGAACCCACCCAGGGTAATAATATACTCGATTTAGTTCTGTCGAACAGAGAAAACCTCATTAGCAATGTCGAGGTAGGGAACGAACTTGCAAACAGCGATCACAAAGAAATTAGATTCCAGTTAGATTTTCAGGTCAGACGTAAAGGGAATTCCATTAAAGTCCCAGATTTCAGAAGGCAGACTTTGATAGTTTAAAGAGGCAGCTGAGAGAGGGGGTGTCCCACTTGGGTGTGAGCCTGACAGATGACACCGACCTGATAACGAGATCTGAGATTGCCGAGTTCCACAACAATTTAAATAATGAGTTACTTAATGCACAAAGGCAGAACATACCATACAAAAAACTCAAATCAGACAACAATGACCCTAAATGGATAAATAATTATTTAAAGAACATTATTGGCCAAAGGAAGGCTATAGGTAGAAGGATAAAGCGTGGTGAAATTTACCTCCAGGAGTATTATAAGGTATTGGCCGGTAGGGTTAAGACCGAGATAAGAAAAGCGAAGAGGAATTATGAACTGAAGATAGCAGGGGAGGCGAAAACAAACCCCAAAGGATTCTACCAAATGTACCAAACTAAAACACGAGATAAGATTGGACCAATACGTTCAGATACTGGCGAGCTAACTGATAACGACAGAGAAATGAGCAATAATCTGAATAAATATTTTTCAACAGTTTTCACCACCGAAAATTTAAACATGATACCCGAGGCACCGACTCTATTCAGAGATAGAGAAGAAAACAAATTAAGCGAGATAGTAGTGACTAGTAAAGATGTTAATAAACAAATAGACAAACTGAAGCCTATAAGTTACCTGGTCCCGATGAGATATTTGACAGAGTATTAAAGGAATGTAAGGAAGAGCTTAGTATGCCCTTAGCAAAGTTGTTTAACATGTCATTAAAAATAGGTGTAGTACCAGAATCCTGGAGGATAGCGAATGTAATACCGATTTTCAAGAAGGGGGATAGATCACTATCCTCTAACTACTGCCCAATCAGTCTAACATCAATAGTAGGCAAATTACTAGAATTAATCATTTCAAACTCTATTTGAAACCACCTGGAGAAGCACAAGTTGATCAATGATTCCCAACATGGCTTCACAAGCGGCGTTCATGTCTAACTAATCTATTAACATTCTTTTCATCAGTTTTCGAATCGGTGGACGAGGAGCACAATTATGATGTGGTATATCTCGACTTCAGCAAAGCCTTCGACAGAGTCCCCCACGAAAGACTAATTAGAAAGGTAGAAGCACATGGCATCAAAGGTAATATCCTTAAATGGATTAGGGCGTGGTTACGGGACAGGAAACAGCGAGTGAGCATAAACGGCACTAAATCGCATTGGAGCAATGTCACTAGTGGAGTTCCCCAAGGCTCAGTACTTGGACCATTATTATTTATTATATACATAAACGACATAGATATCGGCATAGACAGTAACATAAGTAAATTTGCTGATGACACTAAAATAGGACGTGTAATTAAATCTGACGAGGACTCTACAAAACTACAGGAAGATCTAAACAAATTTTTCGAATGGTCGGAAAAATGGCAGATGAAATTCAATGTGGACAAATGTAAAGTACTCAGTATAGGAGATGTAAACAGGGAAACCAGTTATCAGATGAACAACGATGCCTTGTGGAATCCGACTGCGAGAGAGATTTAGGAGTAATGATAAGTAGGAATCTTAAGCCAAGTAAACAATGTGTTTTTGCTAGTAACAAGGCTAATAAAGTACTTGGGTTCATACAAAGGAGTGTTAGTTACAAAACTAGCGAGGTCATCTTAAAATTATATCTAGCGCTTGTGAGACCTCACCTGGATGACGCAGTTCAGTTCTGGTCACCTTATTACAAAATGGATATAGAATCCTTGGAAAGAATCCAGAGGAGAATGACAAGACTAATCCCGGGCATCAGGAACCTTGAGTACAGAGACAGATTAAAGCATCATAATTTGCACTTCCTCCAGAGACGTAGAGTGAGGGGCGACATGATAGAGGTGTATAAATGGAAGGCAGGGTTAAACAAAGAGGACATTACAAAGGTACTCAAACTATCCAACCAGGAGCGAACTCGTAGTGGATGAATGGAACAAGTTACCAAATATCATCATTAACTCGAATACTCTGGATAGCTTCAAACATAGGTTGGATGCTTATATGAGCAATAGGGGTTGGGTATAAACGGGACTGCCCAATATGGGTCAATAGACCCGCTGCAGTTTCCTCCATTCTTAAGTTCTTATGTGTGCAAGAAGGAGGGGTAGTGAGTGTTGGGGGGGAAGGGGCAGGGGAGTGTAGAAGGGGAGGAGACAGGGATATAGGAGGGAAGGGAAGGGAGGAGGACAGGGATAGGGATTATAGGAGGGAGGGGTAGTGACAGGGAGTATAGGGGCAAGGGGAAGGGGAGGTGTAGAAGGGAGGGCAGACAGGGATAGGGAGTGTAGGAGGGAAGTGGCAGGAGTATAGGGGTAGGGAAGGGGAGGAGTGTAGAAGGGGAGGAGACAGGGATGAGGTGTGGGGGGAGGACAGGGATAGGGGGTATAGGAGGAGGGGGTAGTGACAGGGAGTATAGGGGCAGGGGAAGGGGAGGAGTAGAAGGGGGGAGGACAGGGATAGGGAGTATAGGAGGGGAGGGGTAGTGACAGGGAGTATAGGGGCAAGGGAAGGGGGAGGGAGTATAGAAGGGGGAGAGGACTTAGATACAAGAAAGGGGGGCCGAGAGAAAGAGAGAGAGGGAGGGAGGGGGAGGGGTATGTGACTCACCTGGTAACAGAGGTAGCCGGGTGACGCGCCCTCCTTCACCACCTCCACTCCCCTCCTATACCTGACCTCACTGATGGATGCTTGAGTGAGGAATGTATACAACTTTCTTTAATATCGTCCTTGAATTCCACGTAACTAAACCAAGGACACTAGTTATCTCTGTCACCGTCGTGGGGTTTTTTTTTTCTATTTTTGTTTATTTTTCTTCTTTTTCTCATGTTTTTGTTTTTATTTTGCTTTTGTTTTATGCATCACCACCACCACGATACCGACGTCACTAAATACTTCTCAGGTGACAGGTGACTCCTCTCACCTTCATCACCACCCCCTCCCTTTGTATCATCCTGTCTCCTCCCCCTGCATCTTCTTTTTCCACTCCTTTCCACCCTCCTCCTCTTCCATTCCCTCCCATCCTCCTTCTCTCCCCCTCCCTCCCATCCTCCTTCTCTCCTCTCCCTCCCACCCTCCTTCTCTTCCTCTCCTCACCCCAGCCTACATTACCCCCATCCCTTGACCCCAATAGTCTTCCCATCCACCCTCCCTCTTCTCCCCCTTTGGCAATTCTTCTCCCTTTAACCCCCCTTCCTCTTCCCAATCCCCCAATCCTACCCCCCATTTACCCCTTCCTTCCCCATAATTACCTCTTTCCCTTTTCCTTCTTTTCCCAGTTTCCTCCTTCTCCTTCTCTCCTCCTTTCCTCATTCTCCCTCTCCTCCCTACCCCCCTCTCTTGCTCCGTCACGACCAACGTCACCAATTCAACGTCACACATCACCAAGGAGGAACACTGCCTGGTTAGAGACGCCCCCCTCGAGACGTGACCCGGCGCTACCATAGGTTATCAACACAACCATAAAATAACTACCGGGCTACTAATCCGTGTAAGGTAGGATGGACTGTGGTAGAGAGCTGTGGTAGGATGGACTGTGGTAGAGAGTTGTGGTAGGATGGGTTGTGGCAGAGTTATGGTAGAATGGGTTGTGGTAGAGAGTTGTGGTAGGCTGGTTTGTAGTAGGGAGGGTTGTGGTAGAAGATTGTGGTAGGTTGTGTGTGGTGGTAGGTGTGGATTAAGTTTGGATGGAGATTAACGCAGTAGTTTTCTGATGATTAAGTTTTTATGACCACATCCTTCGTGTACGCTCAGCCACATCCCCAGATAACTTATGTACACACACGCACATGATATCTTGACACATAGAAAATTTATACACGCGTGGATACTCACATATACGTCTAAAATGCACACACACACACACACACACACACAAGGACACACTTACACCGGAACATAGTGTCGTGTGTACCCGCATAGTGACAGAGTACCCTACATCCTCCCCCGTCCCTATTCCCCTATATCCTCTACTTCTCCTTCCCTCCCTTGTACTTCCTCCCCCTCCTCTTCCTCTCTATCTCATCTTTACCCCCCTTTCTCTACTTCTCATCTCCCCCTCCCTATTATATAACCTACTTTCTCCCCCTACCCAACACCTCCTCTTCACCACCACCACCCCCCCCCCTTAACAAATATATTCTCCCTCTCACTATTCTCCCTGATCTCTTACCTCCCTTAATTCCTTTTCCCTCGTTATCTCCTCTTCCCATCTCCCTCATTTGTCTCACCTTCCCTCTCTCACTTTCCATCTACATTTATCTTTCCCATCTTTCTCTCCTTTACCGATCCTTTCTTTCCCACTACCTCTCCTTCCCACTATCCTCCCTCCGTACCATCTCAGCCCCACTTCTCCCACCCTTCACCCTCCCCATCTCCCCTCCCTAATCTCTCTCTCTCCCCTCTCCCCCATCTCCCCACCCAGGTCACGTCCGAGTCCATCTGTTGACAATAACAGTCTCGATACTTGATCCCTCACCAGTTTGTATGGGCGGACGGTGATGACTGCTCACACACACACACACACACACACACACACACACACACACGTCAGGGTGAATTAAAACAAACATCACCTGCACGAGAGCACAGTAATGGGACGCTTTTATCTCTCTAATTAGGACACAGAAGATAATTAGGAACCAGGTAAACACACACACACATACACACACACACACACACACACACACACACATGGTACCTGCTGGTATCTTAATTAAGTCATTATTACTAAAAAGAGTCAGCTTAGGTTAGGTTAGGTTAGGTGAGGAAGTGAAGGCCTTTTAGGGCAGTGCCGGTCATACTGCTTCTTAATATACCTGTTTAGTCACCCAATAACGTCACTACACACCTGTTTAGTCACCCAATAACGTCACTACACACCTGTTTAATCACACCAATAACGTCATTACACACCTGTTTAATCACCAAATAACGTCACTACACACCTGTTTAATCACCAAATAACGTCACTACACACCTGTTTAATCACCCAATAACGTCACTACACACCTGTTTAATCACCTAATAACGTCACTACACACCTGTTTAATCGCACCAATAACGTCACTACACACCTGTTTAATCACCCAATAACGTCACTACACACCTGTTTAATCACCCAATAACGTCATTACACACCTGTTTAATTACCCAATAACTTCACTACACACCTGTTTAATCACCCAATAACGTCATTACACACCTGTTTAATTACCCAATAACTTCACTACACACCTGTTTAATCACCCACCGCACAACACAACACAACACAGCACAACACGACACAACACAGCACAACACGACACAGCATAACACGACACAGCACGGCACAATACTACACAACACAAGACATCACAACACAGCAGAACACAACACGACACAGCACAACACAGCACAACATGACACAACACAACACAGCACAACACGACACAACAAAACACAGCACAACACAACACGACACAACATAACACAACACGACACAACATAACACGACACGACACAGCTTAGCACAACACAACGCAACACACACACAACACGACACAACACAACACGACACAACAAAACACAGCACAACACTTAACACAACGCAACACAGCACAGCACCAACCCGACACACGATGCAACACAGCACAACACGACACAACACGACACAACACAACAACACGATACAACACGACGCAACACAACACGAAACAGCACAACGCAACACAACACAACACGACACAGCACAGCACAACACGACACAGCACAACACAACACGACACAGCACAACACTTCATAACTCTCGATCGTGATGACAGGTGGCACTGATTAATTATTGATCCCATATAAGAACTCGTTGTGTTTTATCCACCGGAGGAACAGACGGGAGGGAAAGACGGGAAGGAAAGA
Source organism: Homarus americanus (assembly GCF_018991925.1). Classification (NCBI taxonomy): domain Eukaryota; kingdom Metazoa; phylum Arthropoda; class Malacostraca; order Decapoda; family Nephropidae; genus Homarus; species Homarus americanus. Next base: position 52,638 of record NW_024746081.1, read on the forward strand.
TGGGAAAAGACGAAGAAACGGAGCAGAGAGGAAAGGCAGGAAGAAGGAAAGACGGGAGGCACAGATGGGAGAGAGAGGAAAGACAGGAGGAACAAGAAAGGAAAAGACAGAAACAGACGAGAGGAAAGACGGAAGAAGGAAAAGACGGGAGGAACAGATGGGAGGGAAAGACGGGAGGAACAGAGGAGAAAGACGAGAGAAACAGACGAGAGGGAAAGACAGGAAGAAGGAAAGACGGGAGGAACAGATGGGAGGGAAAGACGGGAGGAACAGAGAAGGGAAAGACGAGAGGGAAAGACGAGAGAAACAGACGAGAGGGAAAGACGGGAGGAACAGACGGGAGTGAAAGACGGGGGGGACGGGAGGAATAGACGGGGGAGAAAGACGGGAGGAACAGACGGGAGTGAAAGACGGAGGGGGGACGGGAGGAACAGACGGAAGAAAAAGACGGGAGGAACAGACGGGAGGGGCTGTGTTCTTCCCAGGAAGATCATAGACTCTAAAAACTCATAAATGTGCATCCTTGAATTAAACACTCACATTATGGCGGACACGAAAAATAAAATATAAACAAGAAGTAAATTTGTACTAAATGGTGAGTTAAGTGAGAAATTACTGAGGTTTTTGTTCATTAAAGTAAAAAAAGTCTTAAGAGTGTAAATAGTGAAGCTGTTCCTTTGTCTCTTACAGCACTGTTAAGAGGTACAGCCTGGATAATATATAACAGGCGGAGTGGTAAAACTATACACACTATATAATATAAATACAACACCTACACACACACACACTATATATATATATATATATATATATATATATATATATATATATATATATATATATATATATATATATATATATATATATATATATATATATATATATAGTCAGGCAGTTGGTAGCTGACTGACTACCAACTGTGGTGATCCTTGTTCGAGCCCGGCACTCAGAGGTGTATATTGTTTTCATTAAAACCAATAGTAAGTTTGACGCTGTTAAACTTTCATCTATATACAGTACAAAGTAGTAGTTCGTTGTAATAAAGTATTCGACATATAGTAGTGCGGTATATAGGAGTTTTTATTCCACAAAACCATCGTTATGCCAACATGTTCTGTTTATTAAGATTAAGTAGTGAGAAAATAGTACAGTGCACTTATACATTCATTTTAAAAAGAGTTCACTAAACAAGAGTGTCTACTGTTAAAAAGTGTTCTCTTTAAACTGTGGTATAGAGAGTTCACTAGTGAGTCGTGTTTACTCTATCAGGATATCTTTTGGTTTTACAGAGGCTTTTGTTATATAAAATAGAGTAGGGTTGTCTATAATACATTGGTTGGTATTAGGGAGGTGTTCAGTAGAGAGAGGTGGCCGTCAGAGCGAGGTGCGGGGAGCAACAGACGGTGATCACCACCAGGCTGAGTGTTGGTCCACGCGCGGCTCTGTCAGCTGTCAATAGCCAGGCGGCGTAATTTCATTAGCGTAGACACACGACGACTGACGCACGCACCAGAGTTCAAATATTCGCACTTACGCTCGTACCCACAGGCGTAGGTCGCAGGTGGCAGATGTAACAAAGGTCTAACTGATACGCATTTACACGCACACACATATATACAGCATATATATTTAAATGCCCACAATATACAACGGTGCATATTCATTTAGATAAGGGAAGGAATATGTCACGAGCGTAATCAGATAAGAACACTGACATTAAGTTTCAGGAAAGGAATGTGATGTTAGAATTATGTTCGACATTAAACTGAGAGGTAATGGAGAAGTGGACTGGGGACAGGTGAAGGGAGTAAAGTCCAGTATGTCTGTAAAGGAATAAGCCAGAGAAGATGTAACTGTGCTGTGTTGTTAAGACATATAATAGGATCTGTGTCAGTGTGTAAGAGAGAGACTATTGTGGGGACATGTGTACCAATGAGTGAGGAAAGAAAGAGAGGTTTTGGAAAGACTTGAAAAATTACACTGAAGGTTTCAATGGCAGAGAAAGATGGCTAATCATGGAGGATTTAAACGTGGAAGAGGATGATAGAGAGGATGGGATTATGGGAGGGGGAGATACAGAGTGCAAAGAATAAATGAAATAAAGATAGAAAGTGATAGAAATGTTTATACTGAGAGAGATGACATTAATATATAGTTGACTAAGGATATAATTCATCACTATACATGCACGCTTGACACTGAGGAAGACAGAGATTTATTAGACTATGTGTTGGTGGAGAAAACAATGGGATGAAAGTTGAATGGTGTGGCTACCAAGTGGGGCTGCAGTGAAGTGTCTGGCAGATATTGGTGAACAAACGAAGCATAACAATGAATGGAAAATTAATAATGAATGAGAAATGACAAAATGAGATCATAAAAGCTAATAAATTGAGGAAAGAAAATGTAACATAGAGAAAGTTGTCATGTATGAATTGGGATCAAGTGAGAGAGATTAAAGAAGAATGGAAAAAAAAATTATATATATATACTGTATATATATATATATATATATATATATATATATATATATATATATATATATATATATATATATATATATATATATATATATATATATATATGTGTGTGTGTGTGTGTGTGTGTGTGTGTGTGTGTGTACAGTTACTCAAAAAATTATCTATACAAAATTATGCCGAAAAAATATGACACAACAGACGAAAGATTGTGACAACCCTACCGAGACAACAGGAGTCGCAGTGTTCATTCTGAAATTCATCGATCACCCCGAGTACAGATAGTTTTTTTGAGTGACTGTACAAGAGAATAAACATGAAAAACAAAACAAAAAGGTTAGTGGGTTGAGGACTGATTGAGGTAATTAGGGAGACGAGAGGTCATAGGCGCACCATATGATTAGTAGAGCATGAGGGAAGGAGGGAGGGATGGGGAGGATGGAGAGAGGGAGGGAAGGAGGGAGGGATGGAAGGAGGGAGGAGGGATGGAAGGAGGGAGGGAGGGAGGGAGGGAAGGAGGGAGGGATGGAAGGAGGGATGGAAGGGGAGGGAAGGAGGGAGGGAGGGAGGAAAGGAGGGAGGGTGGGAGGAGGAAGGAGGGAGGGAGGAGGAGGGAGGAGGAGGGAGGAGGGAGATGGAAGGAGGGAGGGAGGGAAGGAGGGAGAGAGGAGGGAGGGAGGGAGGGAGAGGGAGGGAGGGGGAGGAGGGAGAGGAGGAGGGAAAGGAGGGAGATGGAAGGAGGGGGAGGGAGAGGGAGGGAGGGAGGGAGGGGGGGAGGGAGGGAGGGAGGAGGGGAGATGGAAGGAGGGAGGGAGGGAAGGAGGAGGGGGAGGGAGGGAGGGAAGGAGGGAGGAAGGAGGGAGATGGAAGGAGGAGGGAGGAGGGAGGGAGGAGGGAGGAGGGAGGAGGGGGAGATGGAAGGAGGGAGGGGAGGGAAGGAGGGAGGAGAGGGAGGGAGGAGGGAGGGAGGGAAGGGAAGGAGGGAGGGGAGGGAGGGAGGGAGGGAGGGAAGGAAGGAGGAGGGAGGGGAAGGAGGAGGGAGGGAAGGAGGGAGATGGAAGGAGGGAGGGGGAGGGAGGAGGGAGGAGAGGAGGGAGAGGGAGGGAAGGAGGGAGAGGGAGGGAGGAGGGAGGGAGGGAGGGGAGGGAGGAAGGAGGAGGGAGGGATGGAAAGAGGGAGGAATGGAGGGAGGAGGGAGGGAGGGATGGAAGGAGGAGGGATGGAAGAGGAAAGGTGGTGGAGGGGGGAAGGAGGGGGAGATGGAAGGAGGGAAGGGGGGTGGAAGGATGGATGGAAGGGAAGGAAGGAGGGGAGGGAGGGAGAGAGGAAGGAAGGAGGGAGGGAGGGAGGGAGAGAGAAGGAAGGAAGGAGGGAGGGGAGGGAGGGAGGGAGGGAGGGAGGGAGGGAGGGAGGGGTTGAAGAAGGGAAAGTGGGGTATGGATAAGACAAGTGAAAAGAAAAGAATGGAGGACAAATCTAATGAAGAAGAGAAAGGATGTCACTAGTCGCCAAAGAGGCAAAAAATACTTTATAAAGGGATAAAATATAACGAAAACGATAATAAAAATGGAAACATAAGACACGTAATGAAAGTAGGGGGATATACGGGACTAGAGTAAAGAGGGGAAATAAATACGGGATAAGAGAAGAAGAATGTGATAAACTGATGAATGCAACAGACAAGAATGAGCCGGCGCCATCATATTTGGGAAGTGGAAGAGTGAAAAGTAACGAGACAGACAGACACATCAAAAACTCATACCAATGAAAGAGGCGAAATAAGACACCAAAAGTAAATAGAATCGCTTATAAAAAGTCAAGAGAAGAGGAAGTGAAAAGACAAAATTAAATAGATTATTTTTATTCATTTGAAAGTTTTTTGGTATAACGGGGTCGAGGCTATGACTCAGCCAGGCAGGGCAGGGATGTGGGTGAGGGCGTGGCTAGACACAAGAGTGGGGAGGGAGAGGAGGGCGATTGTGGGAGGGAGAAGGCGATTGTGGGAGAGAGAGAAGGCGATTGTGGGGGGAGGTGATTGTGGGAGACAGGAATCAAATATGGGAAGGAAGAGACGATTGTGAGAGAGAGCAATTGTGGGGAGAGGTGTGGGGTGGGGAAGGAGAATAGTAAGGGGTCCTGTGGGAGAGGTGATATTGGGAAAGTGGGAAAGGAAGAGAAAAAAAATGCTAAGGTAGATGCTGTGGGAAGGGTAGGGGAGGAGAAGAGATACTTAGGGAATACTGTGAGGAGAGAGAAGGAAAAAGAGAGTTAAGAAAGTACCGTGAGGAAGAGAGATGGAAGAGAAAGAGAGAATGATTATGGGTTGTTGTGAAGAGGGGAGGAAGGGGAAATAAAGAGGGATACGAGGTGTGAGGGGTAGAGACTAAGACGAGGGGGAGAAATCCTACCACTAATGGGAAGAGGGAAAAGAGAGGGGAGGGGAGGGGATAATGACTGAGGGGAGGAGGGAGGGGTGACCACTGCCTATCACATTCAGCAATAGGTTTATTGTCGTTGGCCTAATAGGACTTAATAGGGAAATTTCATGTCTTTAGCCGAGGGAAAGAGGGTGACGTGGGTGTGAAGTGGACGAATGCTGTGGGTGTGTAGTGGATGTAGTAGGTGGAAAATGGGTGTCGACGGGTGAGTGTAGGTATAAAAGCGGGTGGTGTGGGTGTAATGTTGGTCGGTATGGGTCTTGGTTAATGATCTAGGCGGGTGTAAACAGTTATGTAGGCGTGGGTAAAAGGTGGGTGGTTAGTGTAAGGGGGGTGTGGGTATGGGTGTGATTGCACGAGGGTGTGGTTGTTTTCTAAGCATAGATTGATATGGTAAGATCGATGCGGGTGTGGTTAATGTGTGTGTGTGGGGGGTAGGGGTGTGGGCGAGGTGAAGGCTAAGCACAGTCTGGGAGGTAAGGGGAAGGGGAGGGGGTGAGTTGAGTTGGTTGCTATCCGGCTCTCTAAGGCTCGACCCACTGACCAGACGGCGACAGTTGCGGGCGTGAGAACCAAACACAACCCAGCCACGGCCCACCTTACCTAAAGACCTTCAAATCTTAACCCCGACTGATCATTCAACCCGTACAAGTCGTCAACTCATCAACTCAAACAGGACCTTAAGCGGGTATATGTCACCTTACTGTTTGTTTATCTCGTGGTTACAGGTGAGTGAGACAGGTGTTAATGATCACGTGTACAATCTCAGGTCTTAGGGCGAGATACATAATCATATTCTTCGGTCTTAACATATAAATGAGATTTTTACTGTACTATAAATATAAACACAAATAATAATAATAAATATATAATAATAATAATAATAATAATAATAATAAATGACTGGCATGGCATGACAGACACACAACTCTACCTGAAGATAATTTTAAACACTCGCCACCAAACAGATGTTGAAGGATTTTCGACTCCTGGGGCCTGGTGTTGTTGCTGATGTTGCAAGGTGTAGAAGCCAAAGGTCACCAATAAAACACTTGGAAGAGTTATATTCAACATGTACGTCAACATCTAAGTCAGCATCTACGTCATTAATGAGTTTTATATAACAATGTTTGTCTGTGTTTTATGTTAGTGCGTTTGTCTGATCGTAATGACTGCATGCATTATCAGACTATCTCAGACAAGGTCATATAATCACAATTTTCTGTTGTCATTGTTCAGTTATTGGTGTGTGTGTGTCGGGGGGGTGGCATCGTTGTTGTTGTTGTTGTTTTCTCACTATTTACCTCTATCTCTCTCTTACTTCATCTTTCTCCCGTTTCTTCCCCAGTCTTATTTGCCTATTCACCTCTTATCCACATACTCTCCTCTCCCCACACCTCTCATCCCCTTCCTCCTCACACCTCTTATCCACATCCTCCCGTCTCCTCACACCTCTTATCCACATCCTCTCCTCTCCTCACACCTCTTACCACATCCCCTCCCTCACATCTCCCCACCACCTCTATCAATTTATCCTGTCACCATCCATGTCTTCCTCATCTCCCTCCTTTCCCACCTTCCTCCCTCCCCATGTATCCTTTACGATTCTCCCTCCTTCTCTGTTCTGCACTCTCCCGACAAAACCCACCCTCCTTCCTGCTGTATCCTTCTTCCCTTTCCTCACATATCTTACCTTCCTCCTTTCCCCCCTCTGCTACTCACAATTCTCATTTTCTTTCCTCCTCTCTCTATCTGGTACTGAGTGAAGCGTCAACAGCTGATGTTTGTTTACAAGAGTCAGCTGATCAGGTAAATTTTATTTAACGGTTAACAAATTTATTGACAAAACTTGGAGTACAGTTTGTCTATTCTGAGTAATTCAGTCAGGTCTTGACACTGAGGGTGGTATCACTGCTCACTGCCACGCAGGACAGAGGTTCATACACAAAGAAATACATCATATTCATTAACAGTATATATAGGTCAGAGTCATGTGGGTGATATCACTGTTCACTGCCATGCAGGACAGTGGTTCATATGCAGTAGAAGTCATATTCTATTTGAAGACTAATCAGTGTGGACTAGCAAATTTTGGATAAACAGCAAGAATGTCCTCAAGCACTCCTGATTCAATGTAATAATTACAAAGATAATGATACAATAAGCCAGGTGGCCTGAAGTCTTTGACAGTGTCACATTCAATAATACAGTGTTCAAGTGCTGGCCGTCTGGATCATGACGAGGTCCCGTCACAACACCTGGCCCGGAGTTAGGGCAATCACCAACCGTCTTGTTACTCTTACCTGGGGAGGGAGGAGATTGGAGGGGGGGGGTGTGGGGATGGGGGGATGTGGGATGGAGTTTGTCTGCTGGGGTGTGTGTAAGACAGTTTATACACTCATATATCCTTTCGTCCACAAACACAACAACACACATCGAGAACACTCCTGCAGCACACTTTAGACCACCTGTAATATCATTCATTTGCATAATTTCACCTGGCCAAGACTGCATGTAAAGTTCTAGACCGACACTAAAATATCACTTAATTCAACACCCCATCTACACCCAGTTTATCAGTAAGGGAGGTATGATCAGCCACCTGCACCACCTAATCACAACCTACACCCCTCTAATACACTATCTACACCCCAATCCCGTCTGTGTTACAATCTAGTAAGTGTAATTACCATAAATACTTTACCTCGGCCAACACATCACCTACACTCGAACTTACACCCACCCATCAATTTGTCCTTATAATACCTACACTCTTATCTACACCTTCACTTAAACCTTCACGCCTGCCCATATACACTTCAAACCCTCACCTACACTCACACTATCGCCCCGTCATCACTCATACCTTCACCTGTGCCCACAATTCGTTTCATGCACTATCTACACCCTCACCTACGCCCATAATTCACCAGGTGAGGGAGGCGCCGCCCACTAGACCACCTACACACCGCCCACACCGTCGGGGCGGCCCAGGGACCTACTAGACAACATATTTGTGGTTACCGCCGGAGTCAGGTTACTGCTTCTCAGTCTGGCTCTCCACCACCAGGCGCCACCACCTACACCATCACCTGCACCACCTACACCATCACCTGTACCACCTACACCATCACCTGCAGCATCACCTGTACCACCACCTACACCATCACCTGTACCACCTACACCATCACCTGCACCACCTGCACCATCACCTGCACCGCCACCCACACCATCACCTGCACCACCTGCAACCATCACCTGCAACATCACCTGCACCACCACCCACACCATCACCTGTACCACCCACACCATCACCTGCACCGCCACCCACACCATCACACTTGCACCACCCACACCCTCACCTGCACCACCACGCACACCATCACCCGTACCACCCACACCATCACCTGCACCGCCACCCACACCATCACCACCACCTGCACCATCACCTGCAACATCACCTGCACCACCACCCACACCACCATCACCTGAACTCACCTACACTATCACCTGCACCGCCACCTACACCATCACCATACCACGTAAACCATCACCTCACCACTACACCCTCACCCTGCACCACCACCCCCACACCATCACCACACCACCCACACCATCACCTGCACCACCACCTGCACCACCACCCACACTATCACCTGCACCACCTACACCATCACCTGCACCACCACCACACCACCTGCACCACCCACCACACCACCAGACACCATCACCCACACCATCACCTGCACCACCACCCACACCATCACCCACACCACCCACACCACCACCTCCACACCATCATCCACACCACCACCTACACCATCACCTGCACCATCACCTGAAACACCACCTACACCATCACCTGCACAACCACCCCACACCCACACCCCTCACCATCACCTACACCACCACCCACACCATCACCTGCACACTACACCACCACCCACACCATCACCATCACTTACACCACCACCTACACCATCACCTACACCATCACCTACACCACCACCCACACCATCACCTGCACCACCCACACCACCGTCATACGTATCCCCAACCCTTGACCCCCCCACACACACACATTCCCAGGTACAGACATAATAATACGGAAGTAATGACCTCAGACATCGATACAGCTCCAGACACAGATGTTCTCTAGCGACGACACAGACATTATCCCAGACGAGCTGTCATGACCCCAGACACAGGTAAAGAAGACACCATGGCAGCCAGACCGGGTCAGCACTCACCTACCCTCCTCCTCCTCCTTGACCCGTCCAGCCGGTGCGAGGTCGAGACCGAGGCCAGGTTACCAGGTCGAGACAGAGGCCAGGTTACCAGATCGAGACAGAGGCCAGGTTACCAGATCGAGACAGAGGCCAGGCTACCAGATCGAGACAGAGGCCAGGCTACCATGACCTCCCGGAACCAGTTCAGGTGTATAAACATATAGGTCTCTACCCTTCAGTAATTCACTTATAGGATGCACCGGTTGTAAAATAATAATAATAATAATAATAATAATAAATAATAATAATAATGATGAAAATAAAAATAATAATAGTAACTAGAGAGAGAGAGAGAGAGAGAGAGAGAGAGAGAGAGAGAGAGAGAGAGAGAGAGAGAGAGAGAGAGGGTGTCTGCATTTTCCTTGTAAAGAAAAAGAAAAAAGGTTATGTCGCCTCTTCTAACATTACGGAAAATACTTTGAGAGTCTAGACATGACGTGTGATGTACAGTTGTGGTAACCCGTGTCCAAACGACCAACCTCAACGACCTATAGCACACCTCTCCACCAATCACGTCCATCGTTACAATACCCATAACACTGATACTGCCACTGCGACGACGGAGTTGTTCGGTGACACAACTGTACCATTAATCGATCAGGTACAACAAAGACACAACCTGTACAACAAAGACACAACTCAGGTACAACAAAGACACA